>NC_091432.1:91528006-92128006 GCF_964237555.1 Oryctolagus cuniculus
TGAGTCCTGGTTGGGCATCCGATTCCAGCTTACTGAAAGGCAGCAGGTGATCGCCCAACTGCATGGGTCCCTGCCACCCATGTAGGAGACCCTGATGAAGTACTTGTGCTGGCCTCAGCCAAGCCCAGACTCAGCTGTTTTGGGCATTTGGGGCGTGAACCAGTGGATAGAAGATCCATCTGTGCCTCTCTTTCAAATCTGTTCTCTTTATATTTATCAAAATATAAAATTAAAAAAAAGTCTTCAAAAGTTTAACTTAAAAAGTAAAATATATTGCAAAAGTATTAAAATTCTGTAACTTCTGTGTGAATAGCATATGAAATTTTCATTATAACAATTAGAAAGATTCACATTATTAAACATGAGAGGTCCTTGAATTTCAAGTCTAGTAGGGCAGAGTGAGAACATACTGAAGTATTTCAATTATAGTTTAAAGGTTTCCTTTGAGGACAGCCACATGAATATACTGAATAAATTCTTAATAAAATATGTAGAAGAGAGACTGCCAATTGGTAACAATAACTAAAAAATGATTTCTTTATAAACATTTGCTAAAACATTTGAAAGTTATATATTGTAATTATGATATAAGCTTATGTGGTATAACATTTAAAAATCTTAGGTTTCTTCTAGAATTGTAGTGTGAGTATGCATATATTTCAAAGAATTTTGTGCCAGAAAACTAATATTTTAATTACATTATCCATGAGCTTTCTGAGATACCTCTTGTATGCCTCAAAAAATTAAATGTTGGCTATACGTTGCTTAGAATCAACATTCAATTCATCATTAACATTTTCCATGGAAAGGAAGTCAAATAATTTAAATACCCATTATGGTTTATGTTGTTCTGCAACTTCTTATGTTGAAGTCATGCACATAGAAGGAGTTTCTCAGCTAATAATTTGTTTTGAATGGGACAGTGATAGAAAGCTTTTGTTTTATGAGTGTGTGTGTATGTGTGTGTGTGTGTGTGTGTGTGTATATATATATATATATATAAAGCTTTTAGCTGCATTATCTCATTTGAAAGCTCATAAAGTAGGAAATAATATGCCTCCATTTTCTGAATTTGATTAATCATCGAAGGATTAAATATTTGCTCATTTTAAACCAGTTCTAAATACCTAAGTCAGGGGTTGATTATGCTATCTCCTAAAGTCACAGTGAACTTAAAAGAAATAGAATGAAATGATGTGAAGAAATTAATGCTCTGGTGGGAGAACGTTTGGGAAAAAAAGTAATGTCATGTGTACATGTGTAATGCTCATCAATCAATTGCATAAGATACACCTTCCTAAGATTATGTTTATAAAAATGTTTCTGTTTCTTCTTGGGAATTTGCCTATGAGACTACCTTTTTTATAACATACTTATGAAAATTACTGATTTACCTTACTTTTCACATTACATTGGTTGTAAATACATTGAAGTAAAAAAAAAATGGCAATAGATTGGGAGGGGTTCTTTTCAATACTCATTAATTCATATAGAACATTTTGAAATTAGTTATACTGACTTTCCATATAGATGGATAATATTCAAGGTTGAGGCTGGCACCATGGCTTACTTGGCTAATCCTCTGCCTGTGGCACCGGTACATGGGGTTCTAGTCCCGGTCTGAGCACCGGATTCTGTCCCAGTTGCCCCTCTTCCAGGCCAGCTCTCTGCTGTGGCCAGGGAGTGCAGTGGAGTATGGCCCAAGTCCTTGGGCCCTGCACCCGCGTGGGAGACCAGAAGCACCTGGCTCCTGGCTTCCAATCAGCACGGTGTGCCAGCCACAGCCGCCATTGGAGGGTGAACCAATGGTAAAGGAAGACCTTTCTCTCTGTCTCTCTCTCTCACTGTCCACTCTGCCTGTCAAAAAACAAACAAACAAGCAAACAAAAAAAAAATATTCAAGGTTGAGTATCTTAAAAGGTGGACTGAATGCCAGACTCCCAATTTGAAACTGGGTAGAGATAGAGCTCTGAACTTTTTCTGACAATCTATGGTTGGTCAGGGATGAGAAGGATGGAGAAAGAGAAGGAGAAAGAGTGAAAGTGGGGGGAAGGGAGGGAGAAAAAAAGGGATAGACAGAGAGACATAAAACAGAGCTTCACAAGCCTCATTGTAGAATAGTCACATGTTGAATCTTCGAAAATCTCAAATAACTCATCTTACTCAACAACTAGCCCTGAATAAAAGCAGACTTGGAATGTACTGTTTCAGCCATAACATAGGCATATATTACAGCCTATCAGATTTGAATGGATTTGCCTTCAAATTAAAAATGCACAGCTTCCTTCTAGGGTTCTCTAGTTGAAAACCTGATAGCACAGCAATCTAAGCTGTCATAATTAAACTCCTCATTTCACCCCATCCATGTCTCCAAAGACCTACTTTTTCTGTAGTCTTTAACTTCAGTACTGGCAAATACGCTCTGCTAAGCACTGAACTGAGGAACTCGGTCACTCAATTCAGTTACAAAATCTTAGTTTTTGACTTTCCTTTTTTTCATTTAATAATCAATCTCTCAGCAATTTCTGTCAACTCTCCTGTCAGATTTTTCCCACAACCTATCAGTCCTTCCCACCTGCCCTCTACTATCATTACCAGTCGTGCCAGTGCAAACCTTTAATATATTTCATTACTATTTTGAAAATAGCTTTCTGGGCTAGTGGATATCATTCCACTGATTTCTCCTTCTCCCCTTCTCTCTGTCCCCACAATACTTTGTATTTCTTTTCCACTCAGCAGTCAAAGATATCTTTGCAAATACCCATCTACCTGTCCTTCTCAACATAGTCATTCTCTAGGTCTCTCAATGTGTTTGAATTTTCTTCATGGCAGTTATCAATCACTTGGCATATACTTATTTGCTTGTGTATTCTTGGTTTCTTCCCATTGTAATGAAAACACTTTGTGAGCACAGACTTGCCTTTTATCACTTGAACCATATTTAGCTTATTGTAATCTTCAAACAAAATTTGTTAAATAAATCAATAAAAGAATATACTTCAGGTGTCTCCTAACTCAAAGTTTTCACTGATCAATATGATGGCTTAAGTGCTCATCTCTCATGCTTCAGGGCCATAGCATGCATTTCTATCTCCGTATTCCATATTTTTTTTTTTTTGACAGGCAGAGTGGACAGTGAGAGAGAGAGAAAGGTCTTCCTTTGCCGTTGGTTCACCCTCCAATGGCCGCTGCGGCCAGCGCGCTGCAGCCCGTGCCCTGCGCTGATCCGATGGCAGGAGCCAGGTACTTATCCTGGTCTCCTATGGGGTGCAGGGCCCAAGCACCTGGGCCATCCTCCACTGCACTCCCGGGCCACAGCAGAGAGCTGGCCTGGAAGAGGGGCAACCAGGACAGAATCTGGCGCCCCAACCGGGACTAGAACCTGGTGTGCCGGCGCCGCAAGGCGGAGGATTAGCCTAGTGAGCCGCAGCGCTGGCCTCCGTATTCCATATTAATTCATAAGTTTGGCAAACCTTCCCCATTAAACTGATCTTTAAGAATGGGAATTGTCTTTCTCATCTTTTTTACTTTCAGACTTATCATAGTGATCAAAATCTAACACATGTTCATCACACATTGGAATTAAAATAATGAATTAATGGATAAAGGATGAGCATTCCTTAGAAATACTCTGTCTTTTCCTATAGTCATTAATCACAACAGTCCTTTGAATATAGAATGTTATATTACAAATATATCTTGGTGAAATATGTATACACTTGTACACAGTGCTTAGCAAATGCTTTGTTGTTTGAGCTTTGTTAGTGAAAGTCGGTGTCTTTCAATAATTGCATTTTTTTGTGTGTTTTCAGAGATCATCTATAGCTGGGTCTTTAATGAGTTCCCTTCCTTTGTGGCAGAAGATAGTCGGCGGTTCATTTCTCAGGAAACAGGCAACCTTTATATTTCGAAAGTCCAAGCTTCAGACGTTGGCAGCTATATTTGTCTGGTGAAAAACACAGTGACAAATGCTCGAGTACTCAGTCCTCCAACACCACTCACTCTACGAAATGATGGTAAGTTGCATGGCCCAGAGTTAAATGGTCAGCCATCTCAAATGGGAAAAATAAAGATATATTGGTGTTTTCTTAAAGCACTTGAAATTAGCACAAATAAAATAAAGATACACTTGCTGTACTTGGAAACATTTTTGGTTTGAGATTATGCATGCTTTGGAATAAAAATTTTGCCTTAGGAATGTGATGATCTGTGGATGAGAAATATTCACTAGGATATGACTCTAATGCCAGGAAGGGAGCAAGCATCTGAAAAAAAATTATAATAAAGACTCCATAGCTCTTTTCCTTGCTCTTTAGTTCCTCTATATAGCATATGTGTATGAATTGCAGGCATTTTATGGGTTCACTTTTCATTACATTTTATTTTAGCTGGCTTCAAATGGAATGTTCAGCTTTTAATACTTCATGGTGTAGTTATAATTGTTATTATTACTTTTCCAATAATAGGAGTACTTGGAACCTTAACTTTTAAGTGCAATTCAGGCAGAAATGATGATTCTATAATTAGAGGTATTGCCATACATCTAAGATATCTTCAAGTTTAAACACCTCATTTGTATTTATGGACAATTGCAGTTAAGCATTGCATTAAAGAAGTCAAAATGTGTATTACAGTTGATATATGATACGTGGCTCACTCTATCATGTAATAAAAAAATCTGTGAAGATATTGCTAAGAAGTGAACATGAGGGATTGGCATGGTGGTGTAGCAAGTAAAGCCACTATCTGCAACACCTGCATCCTATATGGGTGCAGGTTGAAGTCCTGGCTACTCCACTTCTGACCTGGAAGAAGTAGTAGAGGATAATTCAGGTGATAAGGCCCCTGCCATCCATATAGGAGACCCAGATGAAGCTCCTGGTTCCTGGTTTCTGCCAGTCCTAACTGTTGTGGCCATCTGGAGAGTAAACAGTGGGTAGAATCTCTGTCTCTCTCCTCTCTACTTCGTCCTCTCTCTCTCAAATAAATAAATCTTTAACAAAAATAAGTGAACACAAGAATTGATTGTAAGTTTTTTAAACAATGTATTTCCTCATTGTTCTTTTTTTTTCATAATTCCCAACATATTTTATTTTTTTTAACTTTTATTTAATGAATATACGTTTCCAAAGTACGAATAATGGATTACTATGGCTTCCCCCCCATACCGTTCCTCCCACCCACAACCCTCCCCTTTCCCACTCCCTCTCCCCTTCCATTCACATCAAGATTCATTTTCGATTATCTTAATATACAGAAGATCAGCTTAGTATACATTAAGTAAGGATTTCAACAGTTTGCTCCCACACAGAAACATAAAGTGAAAAATAATAGATGATTTTTTTTAAATGATGATGAAATCAGATCAGACCTATTGTCATGTTTAATCCCAGTGAGAGTCAAGTTGGGAGTTGATAGTTTCTTTTCTTTTCTTTTCTTTTCTTTTCTTTTTTTTTTTTTTTTTTTTTTTTTACAGAGGATCAGTTTAGTATGCATTAAGTAAAGATTTCAACAGTTTGCACCCCCATAGAAACACAAAGTGAAATATATTATTTGAGTACTCGTTATAGCATTAAATCTCAATGCACAGCACATTAAGGACAGAGATCCTACATGAGGAGTAAGTGCACAGTGACTCCTGTTGTTGACTTTACCAGTTGACACTCCTGTCTATGGCATCAGTAATCTCCCTATGCTCCAGTCATGAGTTTCCAAGGCTATGGAAGCCCTCTGAGTTCTCCGACTCTTATCTTGTTTAGACAAGGTCATAGTCAAAGTGGAGGTTCTCTCCTCCCTTCAGAGAAAGGTACCTCCTTCTTTGAAGACCTGTTCTTTCCACTGGGATCTCACTCACAGAGATCTTTTGCCAGAGTGTCTTGGCTTTCCATGCCTGAAATACTCTCATGGGCTTTTCAGCCAGATCTGAATGCCTTTAGGGCTGATTCTGAGGCCAGAGTGCTATTTAGGACATCTGCCATTCTATGAGTCTGCTGAGTATCTCACTTCCCATGTTGGATCACTCTCCCCTTTATTTATTCTATCGGTTAGTGTTAGCAGGTACTAGACTTGCTTATGTGCTCCCTTTGACTCTTAGTCCTTTCATTATGATCAATTGTGAACTGAAATTGATCACTTGGACTAATGAGATGGCATTGGTACATGCCACCTTGATGGGATTAAATTGGAGTCCCCTGGTATGTTTCTAACTCTACCATTTGGGGCAAGTCAGCTTGAGCATGTTCCAAATTATATATCTCTTCCCTCTCTTATTCCTACTCTTATGTTTAACAGGGATCACATTTCAGTTAAATTTCAACACTTAAGAATAACTGTGTATTAATTACAGAATTAAACCAGTCATATTAAGTAGAACAGACAAAAAAAACTACTAAGAGGGATAATGTATTAAGTTGTTCATTAACAGTCAGGGCTATGCTGATCAAGTCACCGTTTCCCATAGTGTCCATTCCACTTCAACAGGTTTCCTTTTTGGTGTTCAGTCAGTTGTCACCGATCAGGGAGAACATATGGTATTTGTCCCTTTGGGACTGGCTTATTTCACTCAGCATGATGTGTTCCAGATTCCTCCATTTTGTTGCAAATGACTGGATTTCGTTGTTTCTTACTGCAGTATAGTATTCTAAAGAGTACATATCCCATAATTTCTTTATCCAGTCTACCGTTGATGGGCATTTAGGTTGGTTCCAGGTCTTAGCTATTGTGAATTGAGCTGCAATAAACATTAGGCTGTAGACCACTTTTTTGTTTGCCAATTTAAATTCCTTTGGGTAAATTCCAAGGAGTGGGATGGCTGGGTCGAACGGTAGGGTTATCTTCAGGTTTTTGAGGAATCTCCAGACTGACTTCCATAGTGGCTTGACCAGTTTGCATTCCCACCAACAGTGGGTTAGTGTCCCTTTTTCCCCACATCCTCGCCAGCATCTGTTGTTGGTAGATTTCTGAATGTGAGCCATTCTAACCGGGGTGAGGTGGAACCTCATTGTGGTTTTGATTTGCATTTCTCTGATTGCTAATGACCTTGAACATTTTTTCATGTGCCTGTTGGCCATTTGGATTTCCTCTTTTGAAAAATGTCTATTGAGGTCCTTGGCCCATCTCTTAATTGGGTTGTTGGTTTTGTTTTTGTGGAGTTTCTTGATCTCTTTGTAGATTCTGGTTATTAACCCTTTATCTGTTGCATAGTTTGCAAATATTCTTTCCCATTCTGTCGGTTGTCTCTTCACTCTCCTGACTGTTTCTTTTGCAGTACAGAAACTTCTCAATTTGATGCAATCCCAATAGTTAATTTTGGCTTTGACTGCCTGTGCCTCCCGGGTCTTTTCCAGAAACTCTTTGCCTGTGCCAATATCTTGAAGGGTTTCTCCAATGTTCTCTAGTAACTTGATGGTGTCAGGTCGTAGATTTAGGTCTTTAATCCATGTTGAGTGGATTTTTGTGTAAGGTGTAAGGTAGGGGTCTTGCTTCATGATTCTGCACGTGGAAATCCAATTTTCCCAGCACCATTTATTGAATAGACTGTCCTTTCTCAAGGAATTAGTTTTAGATCCTTGATCAAATATAAGTTGGCTGTAGATGTTTGGGTTGATTTCTGGTATTTCAATTCTGTTCCATTGGTCTATCCATCTGTTTCTGTACCAGTACCATGCTGTTTTGATTACAACTGCCCTGTAGTATGTCCTGAAATCTGGTATTGTGATGCCTCCGGCTTTGTTTTTGTTGTACAAGATTGCTTTAGCTATTCGAGGTCTCTTGTGCCTCCATATAAATTTCAGCACCAATTTTTCCAGATCTGAGAAGAAGGTCTTCGGTATCTTGATTGGTATTGCATTGAATTTATAAATTGCTTTTGGGAGAATGGACATTTTGATGATATTGATTCTTCCAATCCATGAGCATGGAAGATTTTTCCATTTCTTGGTATCCTCTTCTATTTCTTTCTTTAAGGTTTTGTAATTTTCATCGTAGAGATCTTTAACGTCCTTGGTTAAGTTTATTCCAAGGTATTTGATTGTTTTTGTAGCTATTGTGAATGGGATTGATCTTAGAAGTTCTTCCTCAGCCATGGCATTGTCTGTGTATACAAAGGCTGTTGATTTTTGTGCATTGATTTTATACCCTGCTACTTTGCCAAACTCTTCTATGAGTTCCAATAGTCTCTTGGTAGAGTTCTTTGGGTCCCCTAAATAAAGAATCATGTCATCTGCAAAGAGGGATAGTTTGAGTTCTTCCTTCCCAATTTGTATCCCTTTAATTTCTTTTTCTTGCCTAATAGCTCTGGCTAGAACCTCCAGAACTATATTGAATAGCAGTGGTGAGAGTGGACATCCCTGTCTGGTCCCAGATCTCAGTGGAAATGCTTCCAACTTTTCCCCATTCAATAGGATGTTGGCTGTGGGTTTTTCATAGATTGCTTTGATTGTATTGAGGAATGTTCCTTCCAAACCCAGTTTGCTTAGAGTTTTCATCATGAACGGGTGTTGTATTTTATCAAATGCTTTCTCGGCATCTATTGAGAGAATCATATGGTTTTTCTTCTGCAGTCTGTTAATGTGGTGTATCACATTGATTGTCTTGCGCACATTAAACCATCCCTGCATACCAGGGATAAATCCCACTTGGTCTGGGTGGATGATCTTTCTGATGTGTTGTTGCATTCTATTGGCGAGAATTTTATTGAGGATTTTTGCATCTATGTTCATCAGGGATATTGGTCTGTAATTCTCTTTCAGTGCTGCATCTTTTTCCGGCTTAGGAATTAAGGTGATGCTGGCTTCATAGAAGGAATTTGGGAGGATTCCCTCTTCTTCGATTGTTCTGAATAGTTTGAGAAGAATTGGAGTTAGTTCTTCTTTAAATGTCTGGTAGAATTCAGCAGTGAATCCATCTGGTCCTGGGCTTTTCTTTGTTGGGAGGGCCTTTATTACTGTTTCAATTTCTGTCTCAGTTATGGGTCTGTTTAGGTTTTCGATGTCTTCCTGGTTCAATTTAGGTAGGTTGCATGTGTCCAGGAATCTATCCATTTCTGATAGGTTTCCCTGTTTGCTGGCATACAAGTCCTTGTAGTAATTTCTGATGATTCTTTTTATTTCTGTGGTGTCTGTTGTTACATTTCCTTTTTCATCTCTGATTTTATTGATTTGGGTCTTTTCTCTTCTTTTTTTAGTTAGTTGGGCCAATGGAGTGTCAATTTTGTTTATTTTTTCAAAAAACCAGCTCCTCGTTTGGCTGATTTTTTGTAATGTTTTTCTTGATTCAATCCTGTTGATTTCTTCTCTGATTTTAATTATTTCTCTTCTCCTACTAGATTTGGGTCTGGTTTGCTGTAGGTTTTCTAGATCCTTGAGGTGAATAGAAAGCTCATCTATTTGGTGCCTTTCCAATTTCTTGATGTAGGCACCTATTGATATAAACTTTCCTCTTAACACTGCTTTTGCTGCGTCCCATAAGTTTTGGTATGTTGTGCTGTTATCCTCATTTACTTCCAGAAAGTTTTTGATTTCTCTTTTGATTTCTTCTATGACCCATTGTTCATTCAGGAGCATGTTGTTCAATCTCCATGTGTTTGCGTATGCTCTAGGGATTCCTGAGTTGCTAATTTCCAACTTCATTCCTTTATGGTCTGAGAAGCTGCATGGTATGATTCTAATTCTTTTGAATTTGCTGAGACTTGCTTTATGGCCTAGTATGTGGTCAATCCTAGAGAAGGTTCCATGTACTGCTGAGAAGAATGTATAATCTTTAGCTGTAGGATTGAAAGTTCTGTATATATCTGTTAGATCCATTTGGGCTATAGTGTCGTTTAAATCTACTGTATCCTTGTTGATCTTCTGTCCTATTGATCTGTCTATTTCTGAGAGTGGAGTATTGAAGTCCCCCAGTACTATTGTATTGGGGTCTAAGTCTCCCTTTAAGTCCGTTAACAAATCTTTTAGATAAACCGGTGCCCTGTAGTTAGGTGCATATACATTGATAATTGTTATATCTTCCTGTTGAATTGATCCCTTAATCATTATGTAGTGTCCCTCTTTGTCTCTCTTAACGGTTTTTGTGGTAAAGTTTATGGTGTCTGATATTAAGATGGCTACGCCTGCTCTTTTTTCATTTCTGTTGGCATGGTATATCTTTTTCCAGCCTTTCACTTTCAGTCTGTATGGATCTTTGTTGGAAAGATGTGTTTCTTGTAAGCAGCAAATAGATGGGTTTTGTTCCTTAACCCAATCAGCCAAACAGTGTCTTTTAACTGGACAGTTCAGGCCATTCACGTTCAATGTGACTAATGATAAGTGGTAACTTTGCCCTGCCATTTGCCAAAGATAAGTTCTAATATATGCTTTGAATTCCCTGTGATCTTTTGCTGTGAGCTTTCCTTCCTTGGTTTCCTTCCTTTACCTTCTTTCATATTGATGACCGTGTTTCTTTGTTTCTGTGTGTAACACATCTTTAAGCATCTTTTGCAGGGCTGGACGAGTGGCAACAAATTCTTTCAATTTCTCTTTGCTATGAAAAGTCTTTATTTCACCTTCATTCACAAATGATAGCTTTGCAGGATATAATATTCTGGGCTGGCAGTTGTTCTCTCTTAGTACCTGGGCTATATCTCGCCATTCCCTCCTAGCTTGTAGAGTTTCTGATGAGAAGTCAGCTGTGAGTCTGATTGGAGATCCTCTGAGAGTAATCTGACGTTTCTCTCTTGCACATTTTAGGATCTTTTCTTTATGTTTCACTGTGGAGAGTTTAATTACAACGTGTCGTGGTGAGGATCTCTTTTGGTCATGTTTATTAGGGGTTCTGTGAGCTTCCTGTACTAGGATTTCTCTGTCCTTCTCCAAACCTGGGAAATTTTCTGCTAATATCTCACTAAAAAGGCCTTCTAATCCTTTCTCCCTCTCCATGCCTTCAGGAACTCCTAGAACCCGAATGTTGGGTTTTTTAATAGTATCCTGAAGATTCCCGACAATATGTTTTAGATTTCTAATTTCCTCGTCTTTTCTTTGGTCTGACTGTATCCTTTCCTGTTCTCTGTCTTCTAAGTCCGATATTCTCTCTTCTGCTTCTCCCATTCTGTTTGTCAGGCTCTCTATTGTGTTTTTCATTTGATCTATTGAATTCTTCACTTCAGTCACTATCCCAGTTTCCTGTTGTACTAGTTGTTTCGTTTCATTTTGATTCCTCCTTAATATTTCATTTTCACGAGAGAGATTTTCTATCTTGTCCATTAAGGATTTCTGTAGTTCAAGAATTTGTTTTTGAGAACTTCTTAGTGTTCTTATCAATTTTTTGAGATCTGCTTCTTGCATTTCTTCTATGTCATCATCCTCATAATCTTGAATTGGGGTGTCTTTTTCATTTGAGGGCTTCATGGTGACTTCCTTGTTTTTATTACCTTGGTTTTTGCGTTTGTTATTTGTCATATTGGAGATATTTGGTTTCTTCACTGTGGTGCTTTTTCTTGTTATACTATGACTCTAGATTAAGTGGACTATCTGTTTTTGATGGAGCCTTAGGGCTTGAGATGGGTGTGGCCTGAGAGCTCTGTTTGGTGTGCCAAAGGTGACACTCCCAGGTTAGGCGTGGTAAACCTCTCTCTCTCTCTCTCTCTCTTTTTTTTTGATTCAAAAGGGAAGTTATTCTGCACAGCTGAACGAAGTTGGAGGTAGTTAGCAGGCAAATGATATACCCACAGGAGCCAGAGATCGGAAGCTCTTTCCCAAGAACCACACAGGGAATCTGTTCGGCCCTCGGAGTGGGCTCAAATTCTCCTTCAGTCTCCCTCTGGGTTGCCAAAGTTACGGAATTGTAGCGTCTCTGGAGAGTGCTCACGTGAATTCAGTGAGTTCTCTCCCCCACCGTCTCTTTTTTCACAGTCTCAGTTCAGTAGCACCACAAATTTACTAGGTCCTAATCTCCTGTTAATTCGCCCCACCCAGAGTCAGGTTTTTCTGCTAGGCTCAGGGCCGGTGCAGACCTGAGGTCGCTCTGCTTATGACGTATGTCCAAGATGGCGCCTGCTCTTTGTCTTGCTCACCCTTGAGAGGTGAGCGGAGAGAGAGAAACCCGTGTCCGTACCAGTCACCTTTTTTTTTTCCCTCTCTCTCTCTTCCAGTTAGCTTGGTGAAGTCCCCCCCGCCCCGGGGGTCGTTCCCTCTAGTCTCCTCTCTCCGCTTGCCTGCCGGTGTCTCGGGTTATTGAGGTTCGGCTCACCTCGCGTTCCAGCGCTGGTGTGTTGAGTCTGCCGCTGGTGTCCCGAACTGTGGGCTCCCACACTCTCCACGCAGGTCTGCTCCCCTTCCAGCGCCGATGTGTGGACTCGGAGCCCTGGATGTCCCAAGTCTCCCCGCTGTTGCACTCCCCTTCGAGCACTTGCGCACAGACCCTGCAGCTTGCGCAGCTCAGTCCCGCGGCTCGGCTTCCGCGGCTCAGTCCCACGGCTCGGCTTTCGCGCGCGGTGGGCGACCTTGTTCTCCCAGTAGGTCCTCCGATTCATGCCCACTGGATCCAGAAGAGTTTTGTCTGCAATATTTTCCTGGTTCTTTTTTCTGAGGCTACCGTAACTCCCCTTTTATTAAACTAAATTTTCCCGGACTATCGGTGCGCGCCCTCACTATTCCGCCATCTTCAGATTCTTCCTCATTGTTCTTTAATATGCTTGTTTTTAGAATATTATGTTTCTGGGCTGGCGCCATGGCTCACTTGGCTAATCCTCTGCCTGTGGCACCAGCACCCGGGTTCTAGTCCCAGTTGGGGCGCCGGATTCTTTCCCGGTTGCTCCTCTTCCAGTCCAGCTCTCTGCTGTGGCCCGGGAAGGCAGTGAAGGGTGGCCCAAGTGCTTGGGCTCTGCACCCGCGTGGGAGACCAAGAGGAAGCACTGGCTGTGACATGTATGTTCCATGTGTGTGTGGTACTGGTTCTGGCTGCTCCACTTCCAATGCAACTCGCTATTACTGGCCTGGAAAATGCAACAGAAGATGGCCCAGCTGTTTGGGCCGATCCACCTCCATACCATATCCAGATGAAGCTTCTGTTCCATAGCTTCAGCTTGGCCCATCCCTGGGGGTTGCCACCATATAGAGAATGGCCCAGCCAATGGAAGATCCCTTACCCCCAGAACTCTTTCAAATAAATAAAGTTTTAAAAATAAACTACTCAAGTAGTGATAAGGAACTGAACAAAATCAATGATAGTAGAATTAGAGGGAAGGAAATAATAAAGAGGTAGAATTACCAGGATTTGATACCTAATTAAGGGTAGATAGCATATAAAACTAGTTCAAGGTTTTTGCCTAGTTCAATGAGTGGGTAATGATTGTCTTCACAAGAAGCAATAACATGGATGTAGGAATAGATTGCAGAGTGAGTGAACCTGAAGAATTCAGTTTGTGATATGATGAAGAAGTGTTCATTGTTAATATAGATGGAACTATAGAGTAGGCATTCAGATAAATAATTCTAATATTGTAAGAGATGGCTAGGCTAGCAAAAGGGATGTGAGACACTATGGAGTGTTCCATTACTGTAGTTAAACAATGAATATGCATACTTGTATATTATACCAACCTGAACATTATATAAAAATATTTAGAGGTTGAAGATAAAAAAGGAAAATAGAAAGTTTAGAAATTTATCTGATTAAAATATTGGGATTAACATGATTTTCAATAGCACATTTCTCTCTCTCTCTCTCTCTCTCTATATATATATATATATATATAATTCATTTACCTGATATTTGTAACATTTTGTGGACTAAACAATTATTAGTCCATGATCACCAATTTCAAATAGAGCATCTTTATTTCCTCTCAGTACCACTAAATTTCTGCAGGTGGTTTAGTCTGCTATTCTTCCACAGGTTTCGGGAACATTCTGTTCTATCTCTAAGCTGATTGCCTCACTATCACCACTTCATGCAAACTATATGTTACTAAATTCATCCCTGTACTTAGCAAATATAAATCGAACATCTCCATCTGCCCTATTCATCCCCACCATACTATTTCAATAGAGATATTTTGCTTTCTATCTTTCTAGTAGAATAAATCCCTCCATCTTTGGCTACTGATTTTCATTGCACCCTGCCTTTTCATGACATTACTTTGGCAAACTTTGGCATTGTTTCTTATATAACCAATGCTATCTCATTAATAAATAAGTTTAGCCATCATATTAACTGAATTCATTTTAGCAGTCAATATCATTGACATTGTTTTTTATTTTACAAATGGTCATGGTTTCAGTAAATCAGTATTTGAGAATCATGGTTTCAGACTATTTGAAAGGCTTAATAAAGAAAATACAGGATAAATAAACTAAAATTTTTATTGTAAAGTTAGCATATAACCAACAGAAACAGATGAGAAACTTCTAATTTTCAGTTGTGTTAGTCAATGAATATGATTTTTTACAAGACAACTTAGAAAATTTACATTTGTTTTTTGAATTAGGTAATGTTACTATTTTCCTAGTGGTTGTCTATGGTTATTTTTTATCCAAGTAGCTCTCTCATGTTGAATGAATGTAGTGACACAAAAAGATAATCAGAAAAACCTACTCACCTATCTCTGCCATTAAATTCCACTCTCTAGAGCCAATCTTTTAACAGTTTATTTCTTTTTCTTTGTAAGTTTTTCACATAATGCTAGAAATACTTATACCACTTGGTTAATCACATTTAAACAATAACTGTTTACTCCCTCCCATGCTAACTATGTATATGCTTTTCCTATCCTCATCTACTTTATATATTTTGGAATTCTCTCCAGCAAATACAAAAAAGTTTTTATAGGTCCTGGTACACTAAAAGCTGAAATGAATATTTATAAATTCTTACTGTGTAAGTATCATTCAATATCATATTGTTCCAGTTTTTCAAGCCAGTTCCTAGATATTCATGCTAAACTGGATATGTTTTCCATAATTGATATTTTGAATTAAATATAACAAATTTAAATTATCTACATTAATATTATCATATACTTAGTATGCAGTGTTTTTCTCTTAAAATTCTACTGAACAAAACAATTAGTAGTCTGATATATAGTGTATAGACCTAAACATGAACAATTACTGTGTGAATTTTAATAAAACCATTAGTGTTAAGAATCCACATGGATCAAAATTGATCACACTGATAGGTCTGAGTCAAAGGGATCACACAAACAAGACTAGTGTCTGCTAATACTAACTGATAGAATAAAAAAGGGAGAGAACGATCCAACCTGGGAAGCAGGATACACAGCAGACTCATAGAATGGCAGATGTCCTAAATAGCACTCTGGCCTCAGAATCAGCCCTAAAGGCATTCGGATCTGGCTGAAGAGCCCATGAGAGTATTTCAGGCATGGAAAGCCAAGACACTCTGGTTAAAAAAAAAAAAAAAAAAAAAAAAAAAAAAAAAACCTAAATGAAAGATCTCTGTGAGTGAGATCCCAGTGGAAAGAACGGGGCCATCAAAGTACAATTAAGTGATCATTTTGGTGGAAAAAGTTAAAATTCATGCATATGATGGGGGTATTCAAAATTTACAGGCAATATATAATTAGAAATAACAAAGCTAGATTTAAAAAAAAAATTGCACCAGAATAAAATTACCCTTTAATTCCATGAACATTTAATTTGCCATGAACATTTTGAAGTAGTCTCGCATGTATATCAATCAATTTATTCAGTGAATTATCGGAATCCCACCTATTCCCTATGACTACATGTAAAATGACTAAGGGGCTTATCTCTTAAGAATGAATTTTCCATGAAATCCTAAAGTTTCTAATGAGAACGATTGCACCATACTAGAAAACTTCCCTTTTCTGAAATAGGTTCCCACTTTCTGACAGCCACATCCCTGCCGTCCCATCAAAACAAGTGTTTCACCCTCAGCGCATTCTATTTTGCCATCTCTTCACACACAACTTACAAGACAGCAATTTTATAGACACACCAATAGGGAAATCCACACTAACTTCTACATTTCTCAGACTTAATATTTATATGCAATTATGCAACTCCAAGTTAACGCTTATTAGTAAAAATTATTGAGCTGAGTGATTACAGAATTCATACCAAAATAATATATGAAAAAACTCCCCCAAAATGTATAGATTTGACAGGAATCTTTTAATTTAAAAACTGTCATGGCATTCACTATTTGATTTCTCTTCAAAAGTATAATTGAAAAGTGTAACAAGGACATATTCCTGAATGTTTTCCCAAGTACACGGGGCATATTAAACATGCATTCTGCAAATAAAAATAGAATATGCTTGTGGATGAATGAATTTATTGCACCATAGTCAGCTGAAATCCCTGCTGGATTTTACAAACCTCTCAATGAAGAGACAAGTATTATAATGGAAGTTTTTGCAACCTTTGCAAATGCCTCTGCTGGGATTTGAATGTAAAAATTACATTTAATCTGCTGTGACCATAGAGTTAGCTATAAAATCATTTTAGAGCATTTTATTTTTATATGTCTCTGAAAAAATGTAGACCATTCTAATCATAATAGAGGACATATGTATAAGCAAAAGTTTGTCTTTCAAGTATAAGTAAAATTTACTTAGTAAACTGTTAGATAATTTATTGTCTTAGCTTTTGTGACTAGAAATCAGAGCTTAAAACAAAATTTTATTGTTGGCTGTTTATTTGCCTTTATCCCCAGGGAGCAAGAATAATGGATAGGATGGGATTAAGGAGTAACTCAAGGAAAAAAGAGTTTTCATTGAAGATGGCCATTTATACAGGCAACCTTGATCTCACAGGTCCTCATGCCACTTTGTGTCCCTGTGCTGTCATCTTGGAGAATATATCACTGGGCCTATAGCATCCATTCTGTAAGGGCCACTCTGTAGGCAATGAAACCCCTTGCACTTACAGGTTGCCTATGAGGACCTGGTAGCCCTAGCAATTGTGGAGGAAAATGTCTGACCAAGATCATTTCAATCAGCACACAAGCGATTTCTGAAGCGTACATTTCGGGGTAGATAACTTTCACATCCCTAAACACTCACTTACGGAGAGCAGTTCTTTTCGATTAGTTATATAACTTCAAGTATGCTAATGTTGAGGACTTGGATTATTGCAGTAATTTCAGGCTTTCTGTCATTCCTCTATTCATTCAGTAAATATTTTGCTTCTACTGTATATTCAGAGATATTACATGAGGTCTTTAAAGGGTTCACAGATTAGTGAAAGAAAGATTATTATAGCCCAGTGCCTTAACTTATAGGCATATGTTGCTATGATAATTTCTTCTGAAAACACTAACCCAGATGACAGGTAGAAATGCTTCTTGGAAGAGGTGATATTTGAGTTGAGTTTTGAAAGTTAAATGTGTAAATAGGTAAATAAGTCCAGAAGAGCACCTGAGTTTTCAGCACCTGAGTGTAGTCGAGAAAGACCATGAAGTAATGACACTTTAGCTCACTATAACTAAAGACAATGAGGTGACCTGCAGAGCAGGGAATCAGGCATGAAGTCCTCAATATCCAGACAATGGCAGAGCTTTGGGAGACTTACAGTGTGTAATGATGAGATGGTTAACTCTGCTCACACCGGGGGAAAACTACTGTCACACATTCACAAATGTATATTGAACATCTACCATGAGTCAGGTCCTTTGTTAGGTGTTGGGGATATAACGGAGGGCAAGAAACATAGCAACTGTCCGTGTTGGGCCTACAGTCTGACAGAAGGGGGACTATTTCCCTGAGTACTGACACGTTCTTCCTGATGCCATGCATCTCAGGATGTGCCTGCCTCATCCAATGTGCTGACGAGGCCTATCTCACATAATCTTGGATGAACACAAAAATCCAACTCCAAATTGTTAGTGAGTAACACAGATTTTTTTCACTAAGAGAGGAATTACTGAGGTGCATGCACACTTTGCAGACTCTGTTACACTCGCCCCTTCATCTATAATTCTCTTTGCCAAGCTTTCAAGCCCACACCTGCCATGTCTCCCTCCATACACCTCTGCCTTCTCCTCTAAAGCTGTCGCTACTAGTCTCCCCTCAGGGCCCTACTGTCTATCATACATGGTAAATGTGTACTTTCATTTTTCACCTCATTTGGTCCTAGCCAAGTTCTGAAGACTCTTTTCAACTTATTTTTATGCAAGCAATACTTATGCTTAATTATTGCATGTATGGCACTGTTTTCAGTGCTTTAAAACTTGATAAATATTCAAGGAAGAAATATATAAGCAAATATTAACCAAGAAAAGGTTGTCATTTTAATGTCAGACAAAATATTGCATGCATTTCCAGGGATAAAGAAATGATGTTCTGGGAATTGGTTCAATTCTCTGAAAACACATAGCACAGCTGTAAAAGTCTTGCTCTAATTCTCTATGTACAGGGCCAGACTAGTCACTCTTCTTCCAGCCTACAGGGAATGCTCCTCTAAGAGTTTCCTACCTCCTAATACAGTGCTCTCCCAGGTACTTCTCTGAGGCTGCAGTGGTTCAAGGGTATTACATATAAAATAATTTTCAGAAAACAAAAAAAAAGGGAAAGGAAAAAGAAAAAGAAAGGTCCATAACCATTTTCTATCTCTGGAGTTGGATAGTGCAACAGAGAGAAAAAGAAATGAATTAGTAACTAGCAAGTCGCTAGGAATCGAGTCAGAATACCGGCAGAAAGACGGACCTCTGTTAGATCATCCTGCAGTTGTCACAGTGGGGGAAGAGTTAGAGATCATCTACATTTTGGTGCGAGGTCTGATTGTACTTTAAACGTCCTTTTAAAATATTTTGTTTATTTTATTTGAAATGGAGAGAGAGAGACAGACAGACAGACGGATGGAAAAATATCTTCTGTCCACTGGTTCCTTGGGTTGGGTCAAGCCAAAGCCAGGAGCCAACACTCAATCTGGTTTTCTATGTGAATGACAGGGACCCAAGTTCCTGAGCCACCATCTGCTGCCTCCCAGTGTGTGCTTTACTAGGAAGCGAGACTGCACGTGGAATAGCAGGGACTTTAATCAGTCAATCCACTAAGGGATAAAGGCGTTCCTAGCAGCAACAATCACCACACCACATGCCAGCCCTATTTTTATTATTAATAAACTACAGAAAAACATCAGCTGAAAATAGAGGGCCTTCAAAAGCTCATGGAAAATGCATATTATGAAGAAAGAACATATGGATTTTTAATGTTTTGCACCAAAATAAACTTCCTGTTGTTTTTTGTATCTAAGAAACAGAGACAGAGAGAGTACATACCTGCTGCTTCATCCAGATGCCTACAATGGCTGGGCTAGGTCCAGGCTAAAGCGGAGAGCCAGGAAAGCAACCCAGGTCTACCCTTTGAGTAGTAGGATCCAAGTTCTGTGAGTCATCACTACTGCCTCCCAGGCTTCATGGACAGGAAACTAGAGTCAGGGATCCAGAGCTGGGCGTCTGTCCAAGTACTCCAATGTGGGAAAAGGCTGTCCTGAGCACTAGGCTAAATGTCTGCTCTTGAAATGAACTTAATTCTAGTTTCCACTCACTTCTGGAAGTATCTTGCATATGTAGACAACATTTTGTGTGTGTGTGTGTGTGTTTAAGATGTATTTATTTATTTGAAAAGCTGAGAGAGAGAGGGAAGAAGATGCAGAGTGACTCAGAGAGAGAGCTCTTCCATCCACCGGTTCACTCCCCTGATGGCTGCAAACAACCAGGGCTGGGCCAGAGCAAAGCCAGAAGCTAGGACCTTCATCTGGCTCTCCCACATGGGTGGCAGGGGACCAAACACTTGGGCCATTTTCGGCTGCTTTCCCCAGCCTCTTAGCAAGGAGCTGGATGGGAAGTGGAACAGCCAGGACACAAACTTGTGCATATTATTGGATGCCAGTGTCACAAGAAGAAGCTTTACCCACTATGCCACAACACTGGCCCAGCAAGTTTATTTTTTAAAACAACAAATGTGTCAATAGGAAACTATGTTTAGAGTCACCTAACTACACAAATTATTATTAGCCTCATTAATTTATTATTGAATAATATAGGCTCTCAGGAGAGTGGAAAAATATATAAATTGAATGTCCTTAATCCTGCAGTAGGGTGAATGATGTCCCTGCAGATGTCCAGATTTTGATTCCTGAAAACCAAGTATTGGCTTACGTGGAGCAGGGCTTTTCAGATGTTCCTTTTTTTTAACTTAATACTTATTGAACTTTTAAGTATTATATAAATTTTTCTTAACTTCCCTAAATGATGCCTGTATATTATTTTAAAAAATACTTTATTGTAGCACAATATACATACCAAGAAATGCACATAAGTTTACATTATAAATGAGAGTATTGGTCATCTGATCACATTCACAAGTGACACCTAATTTAAGAACAAAGTAACCGGCACTGTGGCTCACTAGGCTAATCCTCCGCCTTGCGGCGCTGGCACACCGGGTTCTAGTCCCGGTCGGGGCGCCGGATTCTGTCCCGGTTGCCCCTCTTCCAGGCCAGCTCTCTGCTGTGGCCAGGGAGTGCAGTGGAGGATGGCCCAAGTGCTTGGGCCCTGCACCCCATGGGAGACCAGGAAAAGCACCTGGCTCCTGCCATCGGATCAGCGCGGTGTGCCGGCCGCAGGGCACAGGCCGCGGCGGCCATTGGAGGGTGAACCAACGGCAAAGGAAGACTTTTCTCTCTGTCTCTCTCTCTCACTGTCCACTCTGCCTGTCAAAAAAAAAGAAAAGAAAAACAAAAACAAAAAACAACAACAACAACAACAAAGCAACAGTAGCATCACATGAGTCCTCACTATTTCCTGCTTTCTGTTGTTGTTGTTAACATGTGAAATAACAGTATATTGTCACTTAAATGGTGTGATTCAGAAAAGCACTACTGATAACTAAATACCAAATATTATGATGTTCACACAATTTTTATGCTCTCTCGATATATGAACTTCCACAAATAAGGGGGAAGCATGTGATAATTGTCTTTCTGGGTTTGGATTATTTCACTCAGCATAATGATCTCCAGTTGCTTCCATTTTTGCAAATATCAGGATTTCACTCTTTTTCATGGTTGAGCAATATTCCAGTGTGTGTGTGTGTGTGTGTACCATATGTTATTTATCCAGCTATCAGTTGATGGAAATCTAGATTGTTTCTATATCTTAGCTATTATAAATTGAGCTGCTGCAAACATGGGAGTGCAATTAACTTTTTCATATTCTGACTTCATTTTCATTGGATATATTCCCAGGAATGGATTAGTTAGGTCATACAGATCTATTTTTAGTTCTCTAAGGAGTCTCCATACTGTCTTCTGTATTGGTTATACAGTTTATATTCCTACCAACAGTGTATTAGAACACCTTGTTTTCTACATCTTTGCCAGCATTTGTTCTTCTTGATTTTTGGATGACAGCCACTCTAAATAAGGTGAGGTGGTACCTCATTGTGGTTGCAATTTGCATTTCCTCCATGGCTAGTGATCCTGAGTATTTTTTATAGCGTCTGTTGGCAATTTGTGTTTCCTCCTTCAAAAAATGTTTGTTCCTGTCCTTTGCCCATTTCTCAACTGAATTGTTTTTGTTGTGTGTGGAGTTCCTGAGCTCTTTATATAACCTAATATTAATGCTTTATAAGATACATAGTTTGCAAATATTTCTCCCATTCTTTTGGTTGCCTCTTCACTTTGCTAATAGTTTCCTTAGTTGTGCAGAAACTTCTTGGTTTTATGTAATCCCATTTGACCATCTTTGCTTTCATTGCCTGTGCTTCTGGGTTCTTATCCAAGAAATCTTTGCCTATGCCAATGTCTTCCCGTAATCAACCCTCTGTTTTTCTCTAGTAATTTGATGGTTTCAGGTCTTAGGTTCAGATTCTTGATCCACTGTGAGTTGGTATTTGTTTAACAGTCTTGTTTCAAATTTCTGGATGTGGAAATCCAACTTTCCTTACCCCATTTGTTGAAGAGATTTTCCTTTCTCCAGGAAAGCATTTTAGCTCATATTTTTTTTTTTTTTGACAGGCAGAGTACACAGTGAGAGAGAGAGAAAGACAGAGAAAAAGGTCTTCCTCTTCCATTGGTTCACCCCTCAATGGCCGCTGTGGCTGGCACGCTGCGGCCGGCTCACCACGCTGATCCGAAGCCAGGAGTCAGCTGCCTTTCCTGGTCTCCCATGGGGTGCAGGGCCCAAGCACTTGGGCCATCCTCCACTGCACTCCGGGGCCACAGCAGAGAGCTGGACTGGAAATGGGCAACCAGGACAGAATTCAGCGCCCCAACCAGGACTAGAACCTGGTGTGCCTGCGCCGCAGGCGGAGGATTAGCCTATTGAGCCGCAGCGCTGGCCGCATTTTAGCTCATTTATCAAAGATTAATTGGCTGTAGATAACTGTTAATTTCTGGGCTTCCTAATCTGTTCCATTGGTCTACATATTTACTTTTGTACTAGTACTGGGATATTTGATTATAACAGCTCTGCAATATCTAGAAATCCTGTATTATGGTGCTTTCAGCTTTGTTTTTTATTGCTTAAGATTGACTATTCAGTGTCTTTGACCCAAGTTTGGCATGGTGGAGCATCTCTGGCCACATGCTGTGCGGGGAAGAGATGTTGGAGCTGGCTAGTATGTTTACAGACCAGTCTTTCTCTGTTCCAGGTGAACCAGCTTATTCATAGCCTAGGGTGAGCTCATGGTACCAATATACCCCACCCACCAGGCATATGAACCATATAGAGCCCAAACCCACTCTACAATATGTCTCCCAACTCCTCTGTAGGATTCATGTGCAGCATGCAGGGAGATAGGAGTCTCTATTGTCAGGCCAGGGGGGAACCCAGCAGCAGCCTGTGACCCTTTCACACTCCATGCATATGCCCAAAACTCTCACAGTCGCAGGGTACAGGGGGTCCACTCTCCACCCTGCAAGCTTCTCAGTTCCCAGCCCTGGAAGCCTCTGGCGGCAGAACCATGCCCAAGTCTGGCCAGGGTTTAGCTGTAGCTCAACTTCAGTACTTTCATGGGGTCGGGGGAGTAGAGAGAGGAAACACAGCTTCCTTCATGGAGCAAAATAGTCATCCAGACCCCAGCTGGCTTCCTAGGCTGTACTCAAAGCCAGTAGGGACCATGGAATTCCCCTTTGGTCAAACTGGCTGTGACAGGATCGATGGAAACCTCCTCTCACTCACTTCCTAGCCAGGAGTCGGGCATGCAGATGAAGAAATGGCCGGCAGCAGAATGTATTTCTTCCCTCTGTGCTAATCCACAAGGTTCCTTTTCTGTTCCTTTCATTCTCCACTGAAAATTTCTCTCCATTTCCTGGAAACATGGTCCTTCCCTTTTTTTTTTTTTTTTTTTTTTTTTTTTTTGTTATCTATTTGTGGCTGAGGTCAGTGTGCCTTCTCACTACTCAGACATCTTGAATCCAGCCCATTTTCAAATATAACCACTTTGGAGATGCTATGAAGTTAAGGATCTTGGAACAGGGACATTACCCTTGAATATCTGGGTCAGCCAAAAATGCAGCACTAGTATCCTTTTATAAAAGGGAGGCAGGCAGTGGAAGGTTTGACTACTGAAGTGAAGGTGTGGTGATAACAGATGATGGAAACAGAGGCTAGGATGCACTTTGAAGATGGACAGGAGGTCAAGAGAAAATGAATGCAAAGAATACTTTTTGTAGGAGCTGAAAAGGCTAAGAAATGGATTCTCTAGATCCTTCAGAGGGAAGGCAGCCATGCCTCCCTGGGACACCACCCTGACTTAAGCCCAATGAATTTTTTCTTTTTGCTTTGCCCTAAAGTACAGACACAATGAATTTCATCATACGATCTTTGATAATTGAGATTTGGTTTCACACCAATAGTGAAATGCAGCAATCTTATTTTCTGAACAGTTTATTTATTAAAAAGAGATACAGCATTTAAAACAACTAAAAAAATGGGGCCAGTGCTGTGGCTAACCTTTAATCCTCCACCTGTGGCGCTGGCATCCCATATGGGTGCTGGGTTCTAGTCCCGGCTGCTCCTCTTCCAGTCCAGCTCTCTGCTGTGGCCCGGGAAGGCAGTGGAGGATGGCCCAAGTGTTTGGGCCCTGCACCTGCATGGGAGACCAGGAAGAAGCACCTGGTTCCTGGCTTTGGATAAGGCACAGGCCATGGCGGCCATTTAGGGGGTGAACCAACGGAAGGAAGACCTTTCTCTCTGTCTCTCTCGCTGTCTGTAACTCTACCTGTCAAATAAATTTAAAAAAAAAGTATTATTAATTTTTTTCATTTAATCTCCAAATGCTGCTCTTTGGGTATTGAAAAGCCTTCACTGAATTCATCTCATATTTGTTCACGCTGTTCAATTTATGAGTAGTTCCAGAGGCCCTCAACATTCCTGTGACAAGAATATTCCCGTTTGGCTACTTTTATCCTTGCTATGGATGCTGAATAATATTAAGGCTTTATGTCAAACTCTGAAGGAATATAAAAACTTGTTTGAGTTTTATTATTTTTTTAAAATTTATTGTATTATTTAATTGAAAGGCAGAGTTACAGAGAGAGAAAGAGAGAGAGAGAGAAATCTCCCATTCAATGGTTCATTTCCCAAATCAGTGCAACAGCCAGAGCTGGGCCAATACAAAGCCAGGAGCCAGGAGCTTCTTCTGGGTTTCCCACATGGGTGGAGGCGCCCAGGCACTTTTGCCACCTTCTGCTGTTTTCCCAGGTGCATTACCAGGGATCTGCATTGGAAGTAGAGCAACCGGAACTTGAATGGCTGCCCATATGGGATGCTAGTACTTCAGAGAGTGGCTTAGCCTGCTACACCACAGTGCCAGCCCCAACTTTTACTTTTATTTTGTTATGTGTCTCTCTGGACAGCTGATAATCTTGATACACTTGTGGGTAAAATGGTGGCAGAGAAAGACGACCTTGGTTCTTATTTCACGTGAAAGAAGAACTTCCATGTGGACAAGGCAATGAGCAAGATTTATTTAAGTCACAAACCTCGTGCCACAGCAGCCAGGAGGGGGCTCCAAGAGAGGCAGATCCAAGAAATGGACAGTGGAATATTTTAAGCACAGTTTTTGGGGAAGAAAAAACAGAGCAGCAGCTAACAATCAGTGGGGATAAAACCCATCAAAAGACTGGATTTGTAATCCTGTCTGTCCTGGCTAACTTGCTCATGACAAAACAAAAAGCCATCAGAAAGCTGTGATTCCTAACTTCTCCTTTCATGCTCAAGATAAAACCAAAACTAGAAGGGTAGAATCACTACTTTCTTGCTATTTTTGTGATAAAACTGGAAACTCAGAAGTGTTAATCAGCACATTCATATTGCTAACGGTAGCATTTGGGGAGAAGCAAGTATTTTACACCATCTTAAAGAGATTTCCCCTTTTCCTCACTCTGATCTGAACTGACCCTACTGTCTATTAGCCCATCTGCCTCCTCACAATCCCTCCTCCAGAATGGACCCTAACTGCTGTTAGGGATATGCGTGTAACAGCGACTCTGGCTGATTCACACTAAAAGGGAGCACTGTTGAGGGACAGCAGCAGGGTCCCTGGTAGAATGTGGATTTCCTCAGGGGCATTGTTGGGACTACTGCCTGGAGTTGATGGCTTCTCATTGTTTAGTCCTAGAAGACACAAATCATACAAATGTTACCATCTCTCCCAGTTAACAGCCTCACCTTGTTAGAGTTCCAGGGCTCCAGCTGGAAGCCCCAGTGCCCAAAAGTCAGTTTTAGAGCTTTGGATGTAAAAGAATTGTTGGTAGTTTAAACTATTTGGTCAAAGTCAGTTAAACCTGAGCATTTTAACCAGAGCTGTGCAGTAGATCTAATCAGATAAACTTAACTCATATAAAATTCAAAGTTTTAAAGCAATCGAACTCAATAAAGGCAACAGAAAACACAGGAAACTTCCCTGGGTTACATAAAACTTTGTTATCTAGGTCAATTAGAAAAACACAAAGACAGTGATTGAAATGGGATAGCATGTGATATTTAGGATGCTATATTTAGGATATATATTTGTCAGAACAGCACACACAGGGAGTGGATCAGTTTGCTTTACCAGCAGTGTGCTAGAACTGGGCCTTTGCCTGGTCAAATATATACCATCACATTGCTCCCCTGCATGAAGAAAAATAGTTGTCCTATACCTTTTAACCTTGAGTCCTGTCTAATGAGCCTGATTTCAACAATGAGCCTTCATGGCAGCAGCCTTAGCAAAGTTGTTTTGAGCTAGTTTGGAGAGCAGGTACGAGTCCTGGCTACCACTTAGGGTGGTGACTAGGTAGCTGAGGGGATAAAGCAGCATGGTGAGGGAATAAAAATTCTCCCCAGTCAGCTTCCTCTGAGGTACGGCCTGCCTAGAAGGGACTTGACAGAGGGGACCTAAGAAAGGGAGACCCAAGAAGGAAGGTATGGGATAGCAGAGAACATGCCGGAGGACCTGTCTCCACAAGCTCACATCATGTGGGGAGCTACAGCTAACGGAGAGCCCTGATGGAAAAGCTGCCTCTCCATGAAAGGGAAAAAGTCTGACCCCAAACTAACAAGATATCTAGGACATACCAGCTAATGGGACCAGGAATTTGAGTTTGCAGGAATTGAGATTTGGCAAGGTAAGGAGAGTATTTAGGGGGCATGACAAGCAGAGAAAGAGATGGAGATCTTGTCAGGGTCTGGGCTAAAGAAGGGATTCAGGGCCGGCACCGGGGCTTACTAGGCTAATCCTCCACCTTGCAGCGCCGGCACACCGGGTTCTAGTCCCGGTCGGGGTGCCGGATTCTGTCCCGGTTGCCCCTCTTCCAGGCCAGCTCTCTGCTGTGGCCAGGGAGTGCAGTGGAGGATGGCCCAAGTGCTTGGGCCCTGCACCCCATAGGAGACCAGGAGAAGTACCTGGCTCCTGCCATCGGATCAGCGCGGTGTGCCAGCTGCAGCGCGCCAGCCGCGATGGCCATTGGAGGGTGAACCAATGGCAAAGGAAGACCTTTCTTTCTGTCTCTCTCTCTCACTGTCCACTCTGCCTGTCAAAAAAAAAAAAAATAAAAAATAAAAAAAAAAGAAGGGATTCATTGAAGCATGGAGCTCAGAGCTCATGGCCTCACTCCAAACTGTACCCAGTCTCCCTGACAAATTAATCTCTGAGGAAATCAGAATAAAATACAGCCTAATGGGCTGTCGGAGTCTGGTGTCCAGTCAAGGAGCCTTTGAACAACCGAGTATGGTCCTGGCCTAAATTTCAGTTACTCTAAGACCTCGCAGTCTCCCATGATGGGCCAATCCCCAGGAAAGGAAACTGAGTCGGACCAGACCAACAGTCCAAGAGCCAAGATGAGAAGTAGAAAGCGTGGAGCCTCTGATGTTACAGCTCGTGAGGGCTCCAAAAGAGCAGATCACAGGCACTCAGGTCTGGGGTAAAGTAAGGAGTCATCGGGACACTGTGCGTGGAGCCCATGGCCTTGCTCCAGACCACACCCAGTCTCAATAGTGCCATCTCTTGCAGGAAATGTGAAAATGAGAAATTTAGGAAGCACCAGAGTGTAGCCCCAGCCAGGATCTGTCAGCCACCTCAAGGCCTTCTCCCAGTCCCCTGCAAAGGGTCAATCTATGCAAGAGGGAAGGGGTGCTTCCCAGCCAAACAGCCACGCAAACTTGTCTGGGACTGGGTGTAGCCTCATCCAGGGCCTTTCTCTGTCGGTCATGGAGGGCCCATCTATACTGAAAGAGAGAGAAAGAGAATGTTTAGAACAGTCTCAGATCCACACTAATCAGTAAGCCTAACCTTGAGACTTAACATGGACAACCACCCTAACTGCTTTTCACTGGCTGACAGGGACCCAGTGTTCTTGAGAGAGTGAGAGAGTTACTATGGGGTAGAGTGAAGTGCTCCAAAAAACGGAAGCAAGACCAATCCACACACTCCCTCATCTAGCAAGGTGATTCCATGCTGGCTGGAATTGAATTCAAACTGTATGCAAGTTACAGTGGAATTGTATCCAAGTCATGATGCCCATATGAAACAAAATTTTTTAGAAATCATTGGATGATTTCTGAAAAGAATGGATATACTTGCTTAGAGGTCCTTTAAAATCATTCTTTCCATACAATTCAATTTCTCCCCAAATAGGCTTATAAAAATTTGAACTTTCATCTTTTGAGATTAGAATTTTATCAAGAAAAACAATGTGTATCATTTTATTAAATCTCTTCATGAATTTTAGAAATGGTAAAGTAATTAGTAAATATTTACAATTAACAAAATGTTTGCTATGTATACATACATCTAACTTTGGCTTTTTCCTGATTTCCCATATGGGAACCTGTCATTGTAATTCAGGAAGAAAATTCCTAGAAGACAAACTTTTGATATCCAGCATTGTAACAGTGAAAGCAACGTTCTTCATATTGATAGGAATATAAACTCGGAGGATTTTTTCGCAACAGTGGCAAATGTATCTGCAGTTAAATCAAATCTGACTTCCTTTATACTTTTCAGATTTCTTGAGAGACAGCTGTGTTCTCACTGTCTCCACTGCTCTACCTCCATTTCCCATTTGATAATCTCCCACCTGGCATGCAGCCTCCTCCACACCAAAGTGTTTTTTCAAAAGTAGCCAAAGATCTGTTAATGAAATACAGCAGCATTGTCTCAGCTTTCATCATTCCTGACCTCTTTGCAGTCTGTGTTTAAACCTGAAAATATTGTCTTGTCATGGCTTGCCTTGTAGTATGTTTCCCAATGAGTTTTGTTTGGATCTTTCCCCACCTCTCTTTCACTGCATCTCATCGTTCTTCCTAAATTAACCATTTCACTCAACTGTCCGTCTGGGTGCCTGCCACTCATCCTGTGGCTTATTTGCACGTGGCTTTGCTCCAGAAGGTTCTTAAGGAAGCTCATTCTCTTAGATGTAGGTAGGTGTTCTCACAGGACTCCACTCCTGTTCTTTATACTTTTAAGAAGTTTTCTTTAGTGTAGATTTTTATTTGTTTCTAGTTTACAATCTTCCCATGAACTTTTCCAGATCCTAACTGTATAGCTGGTAACATCCCTCTCCTCCCACAAAGCCAATATGAATATGTCTGGGTTGATTAGACTCCTGCTTATCACGTGATCACATCTGCCACAGCTTCTGCAAGCCCAAGTGAGTTTTACAGCTGCAATGGCAATCTCATTCATTCCCTTTCCACTTCGAACCATCTGTTACCTTGCATGCAGATTAGTGCTTTTCAATTTGTTTTTTTCTACAAATGAATAGTATTCCTATCTAAAGCATACTCTCAAAGGCATTATCGTATCGTAGGCTGTAATATAGAGAAAGGGACTGTGTGTAATATCAGGAAATTGGTTGACACATTTCCTTTTTACCACCAATCAAGAAAGTCTACAAAAAAGCAACTTTATGAAATTTAAATTGAATTAATTAAAATTTCAGAGATTTAGACTAGAATCCATTCTGACTAATAAAACTCGGTCACAAACTTAGTTTAAATTACCATCTAATTGACCTTGGACAAGAAACTTTCTCCTCCACGTCTCAATTTATTCATCTCAACATGGGGATAACACGAGCACCCATATCACAGGATATTGTGAGAATTAAATACATGGGAATAGGCAAAGCACTCAGAAGGGTTATTACAAAGTAACTTTTAGGAAAGGCTGCTGCTAACACCGTGCATAAGAAATAATTCCTATAGCATTTCACTGCCGTATGTGTGGGTTGCTGCGATTAGGAATTATTTTCTTCAGCTATTTCTATTACTGTGGTTCTTGTTGTCTATCATGTAACTTCAAACTTCTCTCTCTAGAGCTGAGATTTTAACAGACGTGAATGGGATGCGTGTGGGCAGCAGTGTTGGGGAAAGCTTTATTTTTCCATCACGCTCCTTCAGTCATCCTTCATTCCAGACTGGTTGTAAAGTATTGTGACTCTGGTGTTTTTGTTTCTGCTTTCTGTTCTGGAGATGCCCTCCTTACTCCCAGCTCTGTCTGCAAGTGCTTGGATGATTTTCCCTATATCATTCAATTAGTTACAGGAAACAGATAATAACCATAACTTGGACTTTTTTCTGAAAGCGTTTCCTTATGTTTGTCCATATTGAAATTCAGCTGCCACTTTCCTACCACCCACACAGCCTTCTGATACCTTTATGTAAACTAAATTGATGTTTCTCTCACACCTAGTAGAGCTCAGTACCATCGGAAAATCTGGAGATTTTTATTAAACACTTCCCAACTTAAGATACTTCAAAAATAATCAACAAATGCCAGCCCCAACTCAACTCCAGAGGACTACTGCATTCTGCCAATATGTAGTTTCTCATAACAAAAAAAATATTTAGTAACCCTGATAGAACATATTCCTATACATTATGGCAGTTTTCTGATTTATAATAATGTTTAATAATGTACTTCTCAAAAACTTTTAGAAATCTACATAAGTTATATCCATTGTGCCAGCATGGAATAGTGTGAGCCCCAAATATTTGTATCAGAATAATCCATGGTGCTTAGAAAAAGTGGTAATTTTGCACATAACCCTAATTTGTCCAGAGTTCCTGGAGCCATCCTAAACATCAGCATTTTTCATTCCAGATAGTGTAAGGTGAATAAATCAGTAAGAACCCTTTGTGTGTGTAGATCCAGGGAATACTTCTATTCCCTCCCTTCCCTGGGGCCAAGAGTAGCTCTCTCTGGACTGAAATAAAGCAGGAGGCCTAATTAAATCCCAGTGATCTCCCTTCCCAAGGAGTAAGAGCACTTCCTCTCCTAGATCCAGTGAGTCATCTCCTAGTGCAGTCCTAGACTGCACAGTGTCTTCAAGAGTGTTTACCCACTTCCAATGGGAGAGCCCTGCAAGTAATTTCCAAAAAAGAGTAAAGTCTTAGACCTACTCTTTGCCTGAGTAACCTCAGGAGAAGCTAGGTCCTCTGATGTATCATCAGGTCGCCTGGCAGGCCATCCTGTCTGTGATATTCCCTGTAAGAGAAGGTTGGAAACTGGAAAAAAGAAGCAGTTTAAGATCTGCGTACATGCTACACTCCTCCTGCAACTTCCAAGAACTGACATTTTCCACAGTACTCCCCAGATAGCCAACCACAGTGGAGAACCAATATACTCAGCATTTGCCGAGTGTTTTCTTAATGTTATATGCCTCATTGTATTTAAAAATGTCTTCTTTATAGCAGATAGGGTTTCCAAAAAGAGGAAAGACAGGCAATAACAAAATCATATTGGAAAGAATCTATGCAAATCTATGGGTCTTTCCCCTAGCTATTGGGATGTAGTCTGAAGTGCAGAAGAGAAACAGGAATTTTTGTGTTCAGTAAAGTTAAGGAATATCTGACATTTTATTTTATCTCAATAAATAACTGTGACTTTAGAGTTATTGTCAGAAGGCCATAGTATTTCTGAAATTGATAGGTACCTTTGTGATTAAAAAACAAATAAAGATTTCTAACATGTATTGAGCCTCATATATTCAATATGTTCTCTAAGGTAGACATGCTGGGAGATAGTTCACTTATACCAATGTAATCTTGTCTGTTATTGAATTATTTTAAAACTCAGTATATTCATCTTTCTATTTTATAACCCTTGTCTTGTAGCACTGTGGAGAGCTATGTACGTGGAAGACTCTCCAATGATGAACTTTCTTCCTGTGCGCCAGCCGCTGTGCTGAAAGTATCCTATATGTTGTCTAATTTAACCATCAGAACATAACAGCCTTTGAACTTGGCTTTCTTTCTCTTATAGTTAAAGAACCTGTGATTTAGACAGGTAGTGGATTCTCGTACCTATGCCTGTCTTCCCCCAAAGAGCATGCTTCTAACTGTTACACTCTGTTGCTCAGTAACCACCAGTTAAGGTTAGGGGACCCAGATCTGACTCTCACGGATTGCTTTTCCACCATGTCTCCCTGCCCTTCCTTGATATATCAATGCTACCTGGTAGTGTTTTGATTAATTTTATCAGTATAACTTGGAATCAAATTTAAAGGGTGTGGTTGAAGATAATCCTCATAGAAATTATCAACATTTGATTCTTTCCAATTTCATTGGAATAAAAGTCACGAAGAATGTTCTAAATGCACCAAGAAAGTACAAATACATAAAATTTATGAAATTACACAGACTGTACAGGGTAACCTACATAAATAAAATTGGGGTTATGTGATCTTTGGGAATGACAGAATTAATCTATAGAGAACTTAAGGTTGCCTGCTATATAGTGTGTTAATTATCTGTCAAAATATTTGTCAAGGGAATACAGAGCCAATTTTTTAATAATTAGTAGAGTCTACTTAACACTGCAGCATGCCTTTTTTCTTTAAATGTAAGGTTTCATTAAAATGTCAGCCTATTTTTTTAAAAAAAGTTTAGTTATAAAAAATAAATGGATAGTATACTGAATCTGTATTGTTAAAGAATATTCTCATCATTCACATTTACTAAATAGTTTTCTGTCCTCTCAACAACACCACAGTGATCTAATACCTGTGGTACAGTCTTATGGATGAGATATTTATAAACTATTTCTATGTATAAATAGTTGCCCCAATAAAAGTCAGCCACTGTCATAAGGCTCTTCAAATTCTGCCTTTATTGAAATGAAAGACAAATACTCAGAAAGCATTTGAAGAATTTGAAATTTGGAGGTAAAGGAAGAAAACACATAGAAACAAAGTAGGAACAACTTACATGCTCTAAAATCAGAAATGGACTCTCAGGGAGTGTTGGGTTTTTGTTTGTTTGTTTGTTTGACAGGCAGAGTTATACAGTGAGAGAGAGAGAGAGACAGAGAGAAAGGTCTTCCTTTTCAGTTGGTTCACCCCCAAAATGGCCACCACGGCAGGTGCACTGTGGCCACCGTGCTGCACTGATCTGAAGCCAGGAGCCAGGTGCTCCCCCCCTGGTCTCCCATGCAGGTGCAGGGCCCAAACACTTGAGCCATCCTGCACTGCTTTCCTGGGCCACAGCAGAGAGCTGGACTGGAAGAGGAGCAGCCGGGACAGAATCTGGCACCCCGACCGGGACTATAACCCGGAGTGCTGGTGCTGCAGGTGGAGGATTAGCCAAGTGAGCTACAGCGCAGGTAGGGAGTTTTGACTAAATGCTATAAGCCCAATATCTAGAACCTTTCCCTCTCTATGATAAAATACACCACTCTGGCTCAAAGTACACCAATTATATTGTCATTTAGGGGAATAAGCATTATGATTATGAAAATGAGATTCCACAGACAGACTTAAAGATCAATAATCTTCACTTTAGCATGTATTAGTTGAATTGTGTTTTATGTTTTTAGTGTCTTACTGAGATGGCTCCCCAGAGAGAAAAGGAGATTGTATTATATAGGAAGAGAGGCAAGATGGAACTCTGCAGATTATCATTTGGCACCAGTTTTTAAGAAGATTTAGTTATTTGCTTGTTTTTCCTTATTGTTTATTTGAAAGAGAGAAAAATGGATGATTCCATCCAGTGTTTCACCTGGGCCAGGTTCTGCTGCCTTCCCAGGCCCATTAGCAGGGAGCTGGTTAGAAGCACAGCAGCTGAGACTAAAATAGGTAGTCCAATATGGGATGCTGGTGCCACATGGATGGCTCAACCTGGTGTGCCACAATGCTGGCCCGCATCATTTCAAAAATGTATTCACTCTGTATCAGTAGGGTCAGGCAGACTGCCTCATTTTAACTATATGACTCACTCTCTTTAAACCTTAACGTCTTAATTTGTGTAGCAGTGACTATTTGTCTTTGAAATTTATGTAAAGGCTAGAATAATTATTAATGTAAAGAATCTGACACAGCTTCTTTGTTTTAATTTGTTTTGTTTTTCATATTGAGAATTGATGAATAATATGCTCTTTGCGCCTCACTGAGCTCCTGTTCCAGTGAGGAAGACAGATAAGGTGCTGATCCTGTAAAAAAGAAGTCATCACAACACATGAAAGCACAATAAAGATGTGTCCTACAAAGGGGGCTGGGGGCAGGAGGGAATCCTGACACCACTGAGCCATTAGGATCAAGGGCATAAGCACTTGATGTTTAAGTGCAGTGTTGCAGAAGAAAAAGAATGCATGAATTGCCTGAGTTCTTTTCCATTCAGAGGGAAACGCATACATAAAGACACTGGAAAAGAAAGGCAAATAAAAAGAAGTGCAACATGCCCCCCAAAAATACCACCTTCATCTTTCATATTTTTGTCTGAGACTGGCTCTGAATCTGTGAAAGATGTGGAGGAAAGGTGTTTTATTTTCTCTTTTCTTCTTATCATAAGGGTTCTTCTTTCTATGATCTAGAAAGCCAAATAGCTATATAAATACAATAGCTCACTTATGAATTTGGTAATATTTTGTGGGTTAAATAATGACCAAACCATTACTTAAAATGGCCTGTAGAAAAAAGGTCTTTGGCTCTAAAGAACTCACTTGCTGCAGAACACATAGACTACAAATGAATTTGGTAACTTCAACATAACAATTACTGGATACTACTCAGCAGGTAGTCTGATCAGAGCAATGAACTAATGATGGTCAAGGAGAAACTAAGGTTAAAGAGTTAGTTTGCTTTAGAGTATATTTTTAGGATTTTTCTATACCAAAACAAAGATCTTGAATGTCATAAATAAGGTGATGAGAAACTGTTGATTTTTCCAAAGAAAATAAATGATTTTAAAAATGCCATTTTAGAGTGATTCAGCGGAATTAATTGGGAGAAAAATAACCCAGCCAGGAAGCCATGTAAGTCAGCAATTAAGGATAAGGGAGCAAAGGTTCAAATTAAAATTCTATCTGTGAGTAAAAAAGGATCCAATATGTACAAAATACTAGACAGAACATTATGAAATTCCTTGGTTTGCTGCTGAAACACTCTCAAACAAGAAATGAAGAAAACACATATGACAAGGAAAAAAAATAGGAGATCAAAATTTTAATACAAAAATAAAACCAAATTACTCAGTGGGAGCAACCAATAGGCCGTGGAGTACTAACGGGCCCACAGAGAGATGCCTCAGCAGACAGAAGTTAGTAATTCTGTTTAGGCAATTAGATGCAAAGAAGAAAAAACTTCATTTCCTCAATGCTAGAAATCCCACTGCAATGAGGAAGAAAGACAAATCAACATCATTAAAATGTAATGAAATATGCACTAAGTTAGCGATTTGAACTCCGTACACTGAAAACAAAGAATAGAGTGAAATTAACTTTCTAAAGACCTTCTAAGGAGATGAAATTTGAGTATGATTTTGAAAGCTAGTTGGTAGTTAACTAAAGGCAGAAAAACGTTAAAATAATTATAATGAAAGGCAATAGCTATAAAGTTACATGGTTAGTACAGGGAATAAAGAAAAAAATTTTGTGGGTACCATGAAAGATTTGAGGGGAAAGGGGTCATGAAATTTAAGACTGACAGGAGAGGTAAGATCCAAATTATGAAGGGTTTTGAATGTAATGCCAGGGAATTCAAAGTTAGTTTTAAAATAATATTGAGTAAATGTAGTCCTTTAGGCAAGAAGTTAGCAAAAAATTTGCTGTTTAATTGTTTGCTTACTTTGGGCATGATAACTCTAGAAACAGTAGGAATGAGATAAACAGATTAAAGATTTGAACTCAAATGCTGAAGAAACTTTTGGAGAAAGGAATGCATTGACAGGATGCCACAATTCTATTCTTTTGAGCAATGAAGGCCAAATGGGTGTGGTATGAGAAAAGCCACATTTGTTTCTGACAGGCAGGTAGAGTAAGGAGTTAAGAGGAGAGTTGTACAAAATGAAAAGTTTGCATATAATGGCCTGGATTCAAAGGATAAGAAATTAAGCCTAAAGAAAATTATGAATAGAAAAGGACTTGATGGGAGACCTCTGAAATGGTAATGGTAATGATTTGGATCAATAAGAAAATTTGAATGTCTCAACAGAAATAACATGGTAGAACATGATTAATAGCATACAAATTAAATTCCAAGATAAACCTTTCATAAGGGGTCAAGATTTCTTAGTGAGGCAATTATAGGGTTGCATTTGTTGGTTTTGGTTTTTAATGGGAGAAGCTCTTTTCTCTCTGTGATATTTTTTAATGAAATATAATTGGAAGAGAAGCATACTGATGACTTAATTTCAGTGTACATAAGACATACTAAGGTATTTTTAGATAAAGATTTTGCGAAATTTTATAATCAGTAAAGGATAAAGCATACTTGGAAACAAGCAAGCATTTCTATTACTTAAAATATTGGCTGAAAAGGAAGGGTAAGAGGTAACACTGGAAAGATTACTTAAGAGTAGGACATTCAAGTCTTCGAGTAGAAAAAGGAAGACATTTATAAGTAGTGAATAAAGAAAACGGACACATGGCATGTTTTTCAGCAGTTGTCATAATCCTTATTACAATAATCCCTCTTTCTCTGGGTCAGTGTTTGTCATTTATCAAAGATATTGCTATGTTAATATCTTAATAACATCCACATTTACTTCAGTGACCCACCTGTGTTTTGGCCATTCAGTCTTTTGATTTCCTTGCTTCCCATAAACTCATACTGAAACTTACCTTAGCCACCCATTCTTGTTATAACAGCCTGAATCATGCAATTACCAGTCATTCATCTTTATCAAAATTTTGATTTCAAGGAACTTATTCTTTACAATCTTCATTTAGTCTAAATAATTCTAATACTTTTTACTTAAGTAACCCTTGAACCCCTCAACATCAACCATTCCTCTGATCAGTCCTCTGTTTCATAGCTCATCACTCCTTCATGCCTTCAGATATCTTCTTTGACTGCCTTAGGTTACATAGTCACTTATAAACGTCCTCCTCCAAATGCTGTCAACTCTCTGTCCATTCAGTATCTCCCTCATATCATACTTGGTAAGCTCAGCCTTTGTAACCTTCATTTCATGGCCGTATCTATGCAGCTGGCAATAGACAGAAGAAATAACCTTGAACATGGGTTTTTATCTAAAATGTATATTGCTTTCTGGTTGGTAAGGCCTCAATTAATTTCTAGACATTTCTTTCTCCCTTAGATAGAGCCCTCACTCTCCTATGCATTTCTCTCACTAAATAAAGAGCTTAAAAATTAAAAAAAAGAAAAATATAAATTTAAACATGGTTTTTATCTAAAATTTATAGTTATTAATCTTTTTTTAAAGATTTATTTTATTTATTTGAAAGACAGAGTTAGAGAGAGGTAGAGACAGAGAGAGAGGTCTTCCATCCATTGGTTCACTCCCCAGATGGCCGCAACGGCTGGAGCTGTACTGATCGGAAGCCAGGAACCAGGTGCTTCTTCCAGGTCTCCCAAGCGAGTGCAGGGGCCCAAGGACTTGGGCCATCATCCACTGCTATCCCAGGCCATAGAAGAGAGCTGGATCAGAAAAGGAGCAGCTGGGACCCGAACCTGCACCCAAATGGGATGCCAGCACTTCAGGCCAGGGCTTTAACCTGCTGCGCCACAGCGCCAGCCCCAGTTATTAATCTTTTCATCATCAAACATAGCATCTTATTTGTACCTGTTTCTGTAATGCTACTTTACCTCTTATTAAAATGAACTGTTGTGACAGGTTCTGTGCTCTGCATCCCTTCCACTGTTACCTAATTCAAGGAGCTGAGTCTTCTACCATTTTCCCCCTTTCCTGCAAATGTGAATTTTCCCTTTTTACTGAATCATCCTCATCAGCAAACATATTAGAATATTTATTAGCCTAAAATGACCCTTGATAGCATCACACTATCAAGTTCCTACCCTGTTCCTTGATAGAAGGACTCCTAAAAGTTTTCTGAGCTTTGTCTCACATGTCTGTACTCCTTTTAAAAAAATACTTTTACCCTGGAATTTAAGTAACAACCCAATACTCCTGCAGAGGTCATTAAGGATCTTCATATTATCAAAGCTGATCAGATAGTTGAAAGGGAAACTATTATAGTAATGGAAGCAAGTATTTGGTATGCAATTATGATGCTGATTAGGGTTGTATTTCCCATATGGAGTGCCTTGATTTGAGTCCCAGGTCTGCTTCTCATTCCAGCTTCCTGATGACATGCACAATGAGACACAGAAGGTGACCAGCAAGGTACTTGGGTCCCTACCATCCACTTGGGAGACCTGGATTGTGTTTCATGCTCTTGCATTTAGCCTAACCCTCCCCTGCGATTGTGGGTATCTGAGAAGTGAACCAGTGGATGGAAGCACTCTCTCTATCTCTGACGGTCTCCGACTCTCCACCTTTCAAATACATAGAAAATAAATAATAAAAAAAAAAACTGAAGAAAGAATAGTTAGAATGGAATAAAGGAATGGATGGAAAAGACGAGAGAAATCAATGTGGCAGAACTTGCCATCCAACTGATTATGGGGAAATGGAGAGACTATCATTTTATTTGTTCACAAAATGTGTTTCATTATCAAAAAACCATATGCCAATAATTTAAAATAAAATATTTAGATTTTTATGATTCTAGCAAAGAAAATAGCCTTAAATTTTTCTCAAAACAAGAAATCAATGAAATATATAAACTGTTCTCAGCTCCTATGTCACTTATATGTTTTCCACATAAAAAATAAATACAGAGTTCTTAATTTAGACTTCAAATATTTTTGAGTATTGACTTTGCACCAGACACTATTTGAAAATGGAAAAGAAAAAAATGATGTACTCTATGTCCTGAATTCACATATAGATTAGAAATCTGATACTAAACCAAGAGATAGAAGCATAATAAGATTAAAGAATTGTTTATAATTGTGATAGTTTTATATAAAAAAGATACAGGGTGATGAATATATTGAGAGAGAGGAACAGAGGCAGAGATTAATCTGGTGGGTGAGTAGAGGGGCAAGAAAAACTTTGCTGAAAAAGTAATACTTACTGAAAAAGTAATATTTGAAGTAGCCTTAAAAAACTTGGAATAATTAAGTTAATTGTGCTTTGCAAACAACAGGGAGTTTTCTTGGGGATCCAAAGAGAGCAGTGAGGAGAAATGACTTCAGTGATGGAGGTGGGCATTGTGGTACAGTGGGTTAACCCCTACTTGGGACCCCCAATCCCATCATAGTGCCATTCAAGTCAAGGCTACTGCACTATCCACTATCCATCCAGCTCCCTGCTAGTGGGAGATCCAAATGGATTTCCTGGCTAGTGGTTTCAGCCTTGCCTAGCCCCAGCTGTTGCAGTCATTTAAGAGTGAACCAAAAGATGAAAGGTATCCCCCCCACCTTGTCTTTATTTCTCTCTTACTCTGCCTTTTGAATAAATAAATAAACCTCCCCCCACAAAAAAGAGAATAAATATGGCCCTATAGCTTAGTGATATTGAGTAGCTTAATCTATAAAATATATGTAATTTTCTCTTATTTAAAATGAGATAATCATATCTACTTTACTGTGTTTTGAAAGATTTAAATGACAACTTGTATGCATAGAATCATGGTTTAGCAGGTGTTCAGTCAATGTTTATTCCTTCCTCTTTACGTCTACAGACTTTAATGCACATTAAGCCCTGTGATGAGGCTATGATAATCAGCATTCCCTCTCTGGAAGCATTCTCCCTTTGAACCTTATCATGCATGGACCCTTTGAAATCAGTGAGAAATTGTAAAATAAAATAGGTGGTGAATTGTTTACCGAGCAAATCAGAAGCCAGTATGTTTAGTGTCTCAAATGTGAGTGGTAACAGCATGAATGCTGGCATTCTCAATAAGAACACTACACTGAGAAAACAATCTATGCAGATTAAAGTGTAAAAATATACTTTTAACAATAGTTTAAAACTACTCATTTGTCATATTTTCTCCCAGAGTTATGCAACCAGGCAGCTGATCAACTGAACTGGCAGAACTAATTCCTCAAGGATATTTTAAGCCCTTTGCCTTCTTGGTGATTATTATATGAATTGCTAGGCAGCTATGGGTAAGAAGCTTTTCTGGAGCAAACAGTCCTTCTGAAGAATGATAAAAATTTAGAAATAAAAAGCCAGCTGGGTGAATGTTCTCTTTAGCTGCACGGAACAGAGATTCACTCAAATGAACCTGAGTCAGGGACTTTGCTCTGGAGGAAATATATATCCTGACAAGACAAAGGAGATATTAGAGATTACAAAAGTGGAGTTCATAGTGTGGCAAGACTCAAGGACAATGGGGACCAAGACCTGGAAGGTAGCTGAGTCCAGATAATTATAGGAATCTCAGCAAAAGGAGTTCCCTTAATTTCTTCCCCAGTGATGTGACTCAAGTATTAAATGCAGCCTTTCTGCTATCAAAATCCCTAGTCTTACCATCTGCTGGGATTGTATCCTCCCTACCTTTCAGATGGGGCTTTGTGTGTTTGTGTATGTGTCTGCAAAACCTGCTTTATCGCAGATTTGCAAGTCATTTTTTTTTTTTTTTTGACAGGCAGAGTGGACAGTCAGAGAGAGAGACAGAGAGAAAGGTCGTCCTTTGCCATTGGTTCACCCTCCAATGGCTGCCGCGGGTGGTGCGCCGGCAACACACCGCGCAGATCTGATGGCAGGAGCCAGGTATTTATCCTGGTCTCCCATGGGGTGCAGGGCCCAAGCACCTGGGCCATCCTCCACTGCACTCCCAGGCCACAGCAGAGAGCTGGCCTGGAAGAGGGGCAACCGGGACAGAATCCGGCGCCCCAACCGGGACTAGAACCTGGTGTGCCTGCGCCACAAGGTGGAGGATTAGCCTAGTGAGCTGCGGTCAAGTCATCTTTGTATCTCACTGCATCCTTTCAGCTTCTTGTAGAATGGCCACCTGGTATGGGAATGTGTCTGTTACACTGACTATAATCCACCATATTTGTGAAGCATTGTCCTTTTTCTTTTCCATGGGGAAATATTATGGCAGACATAAATGTCTGAATGGGGTATAAATGAATCACAACTTCTAGTTAAGTCACAAATGAAAAGAACTTACTTGAATTAAGGTGGAAGAGTTCCATAGAATATTTAGAGATCTTCTAAGCTTTTAATTATTGAACTGAGTATTAATATGTTTGGAATCATTATTTTTTTTTTTTTTAGTTTCATTATTTTCCTGGTCAGAATGGCCATTCTCCCATTATTACTAGACCCTTGTCAGCTTTCAAACACGAGTTCTGAGCTGCTGAAATGAGGACCCTAATTTATTCAATATGGGATCAGTTGTTCTGAATCACATTTATGTAGGTCTAGGCAACATCTTGCAAAAGTCAAAGCACTAAATTTTTTTTCTTTTTTTATTTATTTATTTTTAATTTTTTTAACTTTTATTTAATGAATATAAATTTCCAAAGTACAGCTTATGGATTACAATGGCTTCCCCCCCATAACGCCCCTTCCACCCACAACCCTCCCCTTTCCCACTTCCTCTCCCCTTCCATTCACATCAAGATTCATTTTCGATTCTCTTTATATACAGAAGATCAGTTTAGCATACATTAAGTAAAGATGTCAACAGTTTGCTCCCACACAGAAACATAAAGTGAAAAATACTGTTTGAGTACTAGTTATAACATTAAATCACAATGTACAGCACACTAAGGACAGAGATCCTACATGAGGAGTAAGTGCACAGTGACTCCTGTTGTTGACTTAACAAATTGACACTCTTGTTTATGGCCTCAGTAATCACCCTAGGCTCTTGTCATGAGCTGCCAAGGCTATGGAAGCCCCCTGAGTTCACCAACTCTGATCATATTTAGACAAGGCCATGGTCAAAGTGGAAGTTCTCTCCTCCCTTCAGAGAAAGGTACCTCCTTCTTTGATGACCCATTCTTTCCACTGGGATCTCACTCGCGGAGATCTTTCATTTAGGTTTTTTTTTTTTTTTTTTTTTTTTCCCCAGAGTGTCTTGGCTTTCCATGCCTGAAATACTCTCATGGGCTTTTCAGCTGGATCCACATGCCTTAAGGGCTGATTCTGAGGCCAGAGAAAGCACTAAACTTTTTTTACGTTAAAATATTTTCATTTTCCTTTTTTTAAATTTTGAAAAGGCTTCAATCACTACACACATAAATAACTCCTAAACACACACTTATATATTTCACAAAGTCACAGAAACCTTAAGTAAAACACACATATATAAGGTTTTTAAGTTATGGACTTACTACAAAACCATTATGATTTTGTTTCTGTGGACAAATTTACAGAGCAGTTTCTCTAATTTTGTGCAAAGGAATTTATAATAATAGGAAACACAGTAACCATTCTAGAAATGAAAAAAAAAAACTTTTCAATAAACTTATCAAAGAAAATATCCAACTCTTTGTTATCAGTTTTTCAGTTTGCTCTATAGCATATGGAATTTTAAAAATAAATTTATATAAAGAAAACAGATTTCATGAATTTCATATATAGTTTTCAGAAATAAGGATACTCACCACACTCCTTCCCTCTCACCATCCTCCCTTCCCTTTCCTTTCTTATTAATTATATAACATACTTTCTCTTTTTTTTTAAGATTTTTATTTAGGGGTTGGCGCTGTGGCTCAGGGGTTAAAGCCCCAGCCTGCTGGGCTGGCATCCCATATAGGTGCTGGTTCGAGTCCCAGCTGCTCTGCTTCCCATCCAGCTCTCTGCCATGGCCTGGGATAGCAGTAGAAGATGGTCCAAGTCCTAGGACCCCCTTCAGCCACGTGGGAGACCTGGAAGAAGCTCCAGGCTCCTGGCTTCGGATTGGCCCAGCTCTGGCCATTGCAGCCATTTTGGGAGTGAACCAGTGAACGTAAGACCGACCTCTCTTTCTACCTCTTCCGGAATGTAACACTGCCTTTCAAATAAATAAATAAATCTTTAAAAAAATTTTATGTATTTGAAAGAGTTAGAGAAGAGAGGAGAGTGGAGGAGGGATGGAGGGAGGGGGAGAGAGAGAGAGAGAGAGAGAGAGAGAATGAATCTTCCATCTACTGGTTCACTCCCCAAATGGTGGCAACTGCCATTGCTGAGCCAGGCCAAAGTCAGATTCTGGGAGTCTTCCACATGAGTGGCAGGGGTCCAAGAACTTGATCTATCCTCTGCTGCCATCCACAGGCCATAAGCTGGGAGCTGGATTGGAAGTAGAGTAGCCAGGCTGGAACTGGTGCCCATATGTCAGCATTGCTGACAGCAGCTTTATCTGTAACACTGCAACACTGGCCCCACATACTTTCGATTTACTTTATAATCCCAAATTTAATCCTCCACTATTGTTTTAATGCTAGAGAAAGCTCATGGGCTTAGAAAAGATACATTTTCCTTCTTCAGGGCTTACATGTATACTTTGTGTGTGTGTGTGTGTGTGTGTGTGTGGCTAAGTAATTGATGCACATGGCACATGGAATGAGCCCTGAGATGATGGAGAAAGATGGGTGCATCTCACTAAATTATAGTGGCAGGAACAGGAAAAGAAAATAAGTCTTAAGATTCAGTAATCACAAGAAAGCAATTACAGTGTGCAGAAGGTCCTCGATCAATTTATTCTTGATGGTTCAGAAGACTTCTCAGATTTTCAAAATATATAGTGATGAAAAACATGTTCTCCTAATGATAAAACTCTCTGGTCTTCTTAATTTTTCTACATAAATAGTACTCATAATGGTGTATTTATTGGTTGATAGCATAAGCTATTTATTCCTTCTTGTCAGGAAATTCTCTCCCTCTCCTTAAATAGTACTGACTCTAGCAGTAAACTATGATTCAATGTAATAAACACTTTTTGAGGAAGAAACCAAGATGTCTATGGATCTCGTATCATCAAATTGTTGCATTTATCAATAGGTCATTTAGGGAGTTGAAAACAAGAAAGCATATGAACACTTTTATAAATGATTAACATTTCCAAAGAGTGTAGCTTGCATTTTTATTTGAATGTAGTAAGAAATATATTGATATATAATATGTGGTTCCTAACATACCAACAGATATTTTATAGGCTTTTTTTTATTTAACAGAATTAGAGACAGTGAGAGAGAGAGAGAAACAAAGGGAAAGGTCTTCCATCCGTTGATTACACTCCCCAAGTGGCCGCTATGGCCAAAAATGAGCCGATCTGAAGCCAGGAGCTTCTTCCTGGTCTCCCATGCAGGTGCAGGCGCCCAAACACTTGGGCCATCCTCCACTGCCTTCCCGGGCCACAGCAGAGAGCTGGACTGGAAGAGGGGCAACCGAGACAGAATCTGGCGCCCATATAGGATGCCGGCGCTGCAGGCGGAGGACTAACCTAATTGAACCAGGGCACCGGCCCCACCAATAGATATTTAAACCTACAACACTATCATTGCTTATGAGAAAATGGGATCCAGAGAAGCTATATGAATGCTGAAATGCTTAACCAGCCAGGTCTGCAGTTGGAACCTGTATCATTTATCTATGAAGTCATGTTGATATTTAGTACGTCATGAGAGGATTAGCACCATGACATCTTATACACGGCACAGCATCTCCAGGCAAAATGTGCACTAGTTAGCTGATTCCATGTTTCATTTTTATCATGATTATTTGCTATTGTGAGAATTGTAGTTAGACTTTCATTTCCTTGCCAAGTGACTCACATAGTACAATGATTGTGTATTTATATTCAGGTTCTGTAAGACAATAATAAATAGCTACAACTATGAAAATATAGTTGCATATCAAGTAATATAAAATAAAAAATAATGTGGGAACTCTGGTCTCACATGTACTTCTTGTGAATAAAAAAAAGTTCCCAAGATATTACATTAAGTAATGTAATGCACTTCAATGTGCAAACCACGTAACATGCAAATTATACTGCACTTCACATGGCTCTGACTCGGATGCTTATCCTGGGTATACAGTCATTACACTTGTGTATTCATATACATGTGTATTCAATTTACCAACATGAAACCACTGGTAATAATGAATATGTGTAATAGTAATTTCAGGTGCTATCTAATAAATAAAATAAGACGCCTGTTGGTTGTTGGTATTATACTTCAGGCAAATTTATAAAGCCATTGCTAATGTATCTTAATGGAAAAGTAATAAAGCATAATGTCACTAGGTAAAATTTGAAATTTGTTTCTCACTACTGCATATATGTGTAATCAAATCCAGAATATGGGGGTGTGCATAGTGATGCAGCACGTTAAAATGCCACTTAGACTGTCCGCATCCCATATGGAAGTGCTGGTTTGAATCCTGACCCCCTCTGACTAGCTTCCTGCTAATGTGTCCTGGGAAGCAGTAGATGATGGCTCAAGTCCTTGGGCTCCAGCTTCCCAGGAATCAGAGCCAGATGGAGTTCTGGGCTCCTTGATTCAGTTTAGTCCAACCTTGGCTGTTTCCCTTTCTCTCTCCATCTCGCTCCATCTCTCCCTCCTTCTCTCTCTCTCCCTCCCTCCTTCCTTTCCCCTCTCTATCTATCTGCCTTTCAAATAGATGAAAATAATAAATATTTTAAAATTCAATTTCTGATTAAATACTCAGATGGAATCTTACCTACATGTCTCTATTTCCTTTCTCTTTTCTAATTGGGAGTCAGCAAATTCCACCACCAATCTTTTAATCTCAACCCCACTGTCAAAATCCAGTTAAATTCCATTTTTATCAGTTTTCTGACAGTAGTCTCTCTTTCCTCTCATTTCCCACGATACTTTATATGAATCTTTTCTCTTTAAGATTTTATTTATATAATTAAGAGGGAGAGTTACAGACATAGAGAAGGGGAGACAGAGAGAACAGTCTTCTATCTGCTGGTTCCCACACAGTTTTTTGAAGGGGGTGAGACCTAGACTTTGAGAGGTATTGCAAATCCTCATCAGAGCTCATGGTAGAAGCTGCCACCAGAGTACCTGAACCTCCTGAGCTAATTTAAAAATCTTTTTTATTTTATTTTTTTGCCAGGCAGAGTTAGACAGTGAGAGAGAGAGAGAGAGAGAGAGAAAGGTCTTCCTTCCGTTTGTTCACTCCCCTAATGGCTGCTACGGCTGGCACTACGCCAATCCGAAGCCAGGCGCCGGGTACTTCCTCCCAGTCTCCCATGCAGGTGCAGGGACCCAAGCACTTGGGCCATCCTCCACTGCACTCCAGGGCCATAGCAGAGAGCTGACTGGGAGAGGAGCAACTGGGACTAGTACCTGGCACCGCAACTGGGTCTAGAACCCGGGGTGCTGGCGCCATAGGCGGAGGACTAGCCAAGTGAGCCATGGGTGCTGGCCAAAATCTCTCTCTCTCTTTTTCTTTTTAAATTACATGTTAATTTATTTGAGAGGTAGAGTTACAGACTGAGAGGGCAAGACAGAGAGGTCTTCCATCTGCTAGTTCACTTCCTAAATGGCTGAAATGGTCAGAGTTAGGCTGATCCAAAGCCACGAGCCAGGAATCAGGAGCTTCTTTGAGTACCCCATGCGTGCACAGGGGCCCAAGCATGTGGGCCATATTCCACTACTTTTCCAGGTCATTAGCAGAGAACTGGATTGGAAGAGGGGTAGCTGGGACATGGATAACCACCCATATGGGATGCCGGAGCCTTAGACGGAGACTTAGCCTACTATGCCACAGCACTGGCCCCCTGAACGTTTCTAATTTCATTTGTCCTGTTTTATTGAGATATTTACATAGTTTATATCTTTTGTAGAATTTTCATTTGCTGGTAAGAAGTATGGTACTTAAAAATAGAACAAAACTAACATATTATTTTATTTTGGCCCTATCCTACCATTATACCATTTTGTCATTTTCCTAGTCTAGTATTTTGAATATAATAGAATCCAGATAGGTCATGAGGTAGAATCTGACATTATTTTTCACTAATTATGCTGGGCACAGTGATGTATCATCTAGAACTTTTGGTTGCAACTCAAAAACCCGGCTTGAAATAATTTGAAATAGACAATTGATTTTATTTTACTAAAAGCAAGAAGTTAAATCCCAGATAGAACTGACATGCCATCAACATTTAATTCAATCTAAGTTGACTTAATTTTTCTCAGTGGCAGATTACTTACTATCACGTAGTAGAAGCTCCTGTGACTCTCAGATTTATGGCTTATTTTTACCACCAAGGAAAAACTGAGACTTAGACTCATGGCCCTAGTTGAAAATTCCCAACCTTAACAGCACATGCGTGAATCAATCAGTGTGAACACAGCAAGTGAGTAATCCTCCTCGGCATGCTTGGGTCAGGTGCCCACAACAAGTTAATAACTTCAGTTAAAAAGGAAGAATCTATGGGGTGATGGGAGCGCCTACTCAATTCACATAGTCAGAGAATACAGAAGTATTTCCAGTAAAAGTACTTAGAGGATAACTGCTATTTTGGGGGAGACAAGATACAGATGTTAAAAATGGCAAAGAAATTGCAGATAAAAATATAAATGCCTGTTATTTGGACATAAAAAAAAATAAGCCACATATTTCCAACTTAATTTACTCAGCCAAATTCTCAAGGACATGAGCTGTTGTCCATGGAGGTAAGTATTGTGATGAGTATGAGACAGAAGTGTCAATTGAATTATGTAACAACTGCCATCACATGAATACCAGCCTATTAGAATTGAGACGCCAGGGCGGGTGCTGTGGTGCAGTAGGTTAAGTCGGTGCTTCCGACATCCCCATCCCTCATTGGGGTGCTGCTATGAGTTCAGGCTTCCCTGCTTCCGATCCAGCTTCCTGTTAATACATCTTGGGAGGCAGCAAATAATGGATCAAGGTATTGGTCTTGGCACTGACTTGAGAGACCTGGATGGAGTCGCTGGCTCCTTGGCTTCAGCTGGACTAGTCCTGGCGGTTGCAGGCCTTCGGGCTGTGATTCAGAACATCTTTGCCAACTATATTCTCTTCCCCCCCACTTTGCCTTTCAATAGAGTAGATCCCCTAGAGAATCAGGAAATGAACCCAGTTCTGGTGAGATCACCAATACATGCAAGTTAGATATAACTGGCCCTCTTGTTAGGACAAGTCACTGATTAATAGTTTGTTCATAGCCCTCTGTATGCAATTTATTCAGCATGTTAGTCTACTGTCCTCCAATCCGGGCAATGACAAGTAACATGACAAAAATCAGAGTCAAGGAAAATGTAACTTTGAATGTCCCTAATGCATATAAAACCACTATTAAAATACAGAGTTCTTAGCCACACGTTCAAAAACTCTTTGCCATTAGGCTTAGCACTGAATTTGTACTCTAAAATTTTCATAAATTGTCCAGACATTTCAGAAGTCATTGGCTCTGTGTTTTGTAATGTGCTTGGAGAAACAGTATTTTAAATTGCATTCCTCTTAGGGAAAAGTACCCTAGTTTTTCATAAGTAATTGGAATAAATAAGAAAATCAACAAGCATAACTGCTTGGAAGGAGAGTAACGTGCTCTCAGCTTGAAGGCTTCTGTTTCTTAGGAATTAGAGTAATTTGGTGTCATCTCCTAATGTCATGTAATTCTAAAGTAGGGCAGCCAAGTAAGCTAGAGGAGACAGGTATGGGGAAAGAGATGATGACACACTGTGGTGTCTACTGAGTAATATTCAGCTCAACACTTGGGCAAGCAAAAGATCAACGAGTGACCTTGCCTGGAGACAAGCCAAATACTTTGAATTTCAACTATGTCTTATGGGGCTGTTTTGCTTCCCTTTCAGCATCAAACCTTGTTCAACAAAATAAATTACAAGCTAAGTTGCCCATGACTTGAGATATTAAAAATCGCAACTGAGATACACCACACAGCCATGGCAGATAATCAATGATTAATGTAGCACATGTGGTATGCCTAGACTGTTCTACTTCCAGTGAAGCTCCTTCACAAAGCAGTGTTAAGAAAATAGCTCTGGACCTCAGGTCATGAAGTCCTACTGGTGATCTCCAGTTCCGCCAACAGCTCTTTACAGGACCTTAGGCCAATTGCTTGATCTCTTTGACTCCAGATATCCCATCTTTAAAAGAAGGGGGTTACGTTCTATAAACAAAGGTCACCTTTAGTTCTAACATAATTATCTCGTGAAATGTAAAGCAAAACAGTTGCTGAATGTGATCAATTGTCAATCAGCAAGCTATATCTAAAGAGCTTTCTCAGCTGTCCTCATAGCATCACTCTCAGAGTATAAATAAAAAGAAGCAATTACACTTTCTTATAGTGCAACTCAAATTAGATGATATAATTTGAATTCTCATGTTGAAAGCTTTCCATTTTATGTATGATACACAGCTCAGATTTTAGCAGCAATGTCTTTGGACATAATGAAAATCATTTAAAGAACAGCAGAAGGCTTGGCCTTGGCAAAATTACTTCCCTAATACCACCCAGAATGCCCATCTTACAGTTATTCTTAAGGATTAAAGCAATAGAAGAATGTTGCCTTTGCAATGCAAAAAGTGCTATTTGAAGGAGAAAAGAAAGGCTATAGTATCTCGGCTCCCATTACCTGTGAGTATCAGTAATACTCTGATATTATTCAGAAGCAGATCTAGGTTTCAAAGGGCCTGAAATATTATCCAACTATGGGACCTCCTTTTAAAAAATCGTACAAAAGTTTTTAAGAAAACCTGTAGATAGGAAGAAAAACCAAAATTAGTTCCTAGAGACTTGGAGTGCCAGGTCCCTTTCTTCTGAGATTTCTTTGAATAATTTATGAGAATTATATAGAAGTATTTTCCAAATTCAGTCTAACTTCATCTGTTTTCTGTAGCACACTGACACTTAGTAACTGCTGGTACACACAAGGACCCATGCAAATAAGGGGCTTAGGTTAAATTAGCATTGTGTTAAATTAGGTGTTTATTGAATCATCATGTTAACAGGCAGAAAAGAACAAGAAACCACTATAGAATCAATTTGAAAACTGAGTGGGGAAATCAGAAGCCTGCTTTGAGCACTGCTTCATGTGAGCAGTCAGAGGAAGCCACTGAACAGGATGCCTAGGGGTTTCCACACGGAGATTGCAACAAAGAGGGCAATAAAGAAACTTCGGGTTGTTGGATCTGCCTGGCTGAGTTTATAGGCACCACCAGCAAAATCCTGCTGGTCAACGAGCTAGGGGAGACTTAGTGGGAAGAAAGAGGGTATGAGGAGGAAATAAAAGAAAAGTAGCTGGAAAAGTGTGGCAGGGAGGGGCAGCGGAGATGGTTAAAAAAGAAATAGAAAACACACCGAGAAATCGAGAGCAGTGCTTCAACATCCATTTTGAGTGATGATAATATTACTAGTCTCTCAATCCAATTGCCACTTGTCGGGATCTTGCTATAAAGCAAATAGTAGAAGAGGAGACATCAAAGGAATTATTACTCTGTTAGAGCAGGACATTATTTTAATAGTAATTCCCATCTATTTTTTCAGTTTGCAGACATAAAAAATGAAACCCTGACGTCACTGACCTGTCTAGTGATGGTACAGTCCAGTCATGCATTAGCAGAGCAAGGTCTAGAAGCCTAATCTCTGTAATGAAAACATCAGTGACACTTTCTCTGCGGTGATTACTTTGCAAAATACTAGCATGGGAGATGATTACTTTGCAAAAAAATTAGCACAGAGAACAAAGAGAATCTTCGTGTCCTGAGTGAGCCAAAGCAATTTTTTCCCAAAGCTGTTACCATTCTTTCCTTAATGCTTATATCAAATGCAACACAATAAATAAACACATAAAAGGGTTCCTTGAAAGGGCACTGCTTTCTCCCTTTGCATGTCCAGGGTGTGTGTGTGTGTGTGTGTGTGTGTATCTTAAAGCATTTATCTTTGTCTGGGTTTCTTCCAGTGTACTCTCAACCTGCATACATATACACAAAGGAATTACACCATGTGACTTACACATAAAGACCTCTATCTGCACGTATGCCCATAAACATAGACACCCAAAACACACACTGTCACACCAGGGAAGCATCTGTGCTAAATTATGGCTATTGTCTCTTTAGTGCTTTACACATAAAGGGCTCCTAAATATTTTGGAGATAGAAAACTTGTTCCAAGGTTATTCCAATCCAGTAGGCCTCAGCTAGTACACTGTTTTTGATAGATAAAAATCCTATCCAATTTCAAGGCTTCAACCATCACCTCTACATGATGATGATGATAAGTGCTTATCACCTTCCAACATGGGAAGCAAGATACTCAGCAGACTCATAGAATGACGGATGTCCTAAACAGCACTCTGGACTCAGAATCAGCCCTAAAGGCATTCGGATCTGGCTGAAAAGCCCATGAGAGTATTTCAGGGATGGAAAGCCAAGACACTCTGGCAAAACAAACAAACAAACAAACAAACAAAAAAAAAAACTAAATGAAAGATCTCTGTGAGTGAGATCCCAGTGGAAAGAACAGGTCTTCAAAGAAGGAGGTACCTTTCTCTGAAGGGAGGACAGAACCTCTACTTTGACTATGACCTTGTCTAAACAAGATAAGAGTTGGAGAATTCAAGGGGCTTCCATAGCCTTGGAAACTCATGACTGGTGCATAGGGAGATTACTGATGCCATAAACAGGAGTGTCAATTTGTAAAGTCAACAACAGGAGTCACTGTGCACTTACTCCTCATGTAGGATCTCTGTCCTTAATGTGCTGTACATTGAGACTTAATGCTATAACGAGTACTCAAACAGTATATTTCGCTTTGTGTTTCTATAGGGGTGCAAACCGTTGAAATCTTTACTTAATGTATACTAAACTGATCTTCCGTTAAAAAAAAAAAAGAAATTATCAATAGGTCTGATCTGATTTCATCATCATTTAAAAATCATCTATTATTTTTCACTTTATGTTTCTGTGTGGGAGCAAACTGTTGAAATCTTTACTTAATGTATGCTAAACTGATCTTCTGTATATAAAGAGAATCGAAAATGAATCCTCATGTGAATGGAAGGGGAGAGGGAGTGGGAAAGGGGAGGGTTGCGGGTGGGAGGGACGTTATGGGGGGGAAGCCATTGTAATCCATAAGCCGTACTTTGGAAATTTATATTCATTAAATAAAAGTTAAAAAAAAGTGCTTATCACCTACCCAGAAGTCATCCATAGCTTCATTCTTTTATTTGCACTATGTGGTCACATACTTACTTCTGAATATCATATTGGTATTTTTAAAAAAGATTGATTTTATTTATTTGAAGAACAGAGTTGCAGAGCAAGGTAGAGCCAGAGAGAGAGAGGCAGAGACAGAGACAGAGACAGAGACAGAGAGGTCTCCCATCCTTTGGTTCACTCCCCAAATGACCGCAATGGCCAGAGCTGAGCTGATCCAAAGCCAGGAGCCAGAAGCTTTTTCCAGGCGGGTACAGGGGCCCAAGCACTTGGGCCATCTTCTGCTTTCCCAGGCCATAGCAGAGAGCTGGATGGGAGTGGAGTAGCCAGGACTCGAACCAGCGCCCATATGGGATGCTGGTGCTGCAAGCCATGGCTTTAACCCGCTGCGCCACAGCGCAGACTCACACATCAGTATTTCAAGTTTAGTACTCCTACACTGAAAATAACCATCTTTGCTATTGTAGCTAGGAAAGATCGCTTATTTCATTCACATTCATTGATATCACCCAATCTTGCCAAGCTGAAATCCTTAGTGTTATTGTTAGTAGTGCCCACATCTTTATTCCTGTGTTCCAATGTGTGCTGAGTTTTGTCTGTCCAATTATTTCTTGTTTTTTTTTTTTTTCCCATATTTCCTCAGTTTTTATTGCCATTATTCAAGTTCAGTCTTTTTTTTGTAAACTTGAAATAAGGTGACTTACCTGTCTCTGTTCTAATTCCAGGATTTACATCTCAGCATAATGTCATTCTCCTAATCAGATCCCCAGTGGCTCCAGATTAGTTACAAATTAAAGTGTGAATTTCTTACTCTGATAATCAAGTCCTCCATTTTTTAGAGGACTCCAGTTCTAATTCCAAATGCTTCTATTATCACTTTCCCTCACACACTAGCATGCTAGCAAAACTACATTCCTATTTCTGATGGTTTCCCATCTTTTTAAACCTGACTCCAGTTACTTTCCTGTATTTTCTCCACTTCCAAATCCCATCTACACTTCTAATCCTTTCAATGTGCTTAATACTTTAGAGATATCTCATCCATGGCACTCATCACTTCCTATATTGCATTACAGTATTTTGATAAATAGTTTTCCTCCCTTACTTAAGTATATGTTCTTTCCCTCCTTAGGAATATATTTTCTGAAAATATATTTGTTTGAATATATTTGAAAGCACATTTTATAGTTCTTTATAATTCCTAAAATGCTTAGTTAAAATGCATTGTGTACAGATATTCAATAAATATATGTTGACTTAATTAGACTATATTTGATGATGATAAAGTTTTTTAACCTTTTATTATTTTAAAAACTAAACACAATTATGTGCCTTGGGAACTGTTTATAGTTATTTATTTCCTCTGGAGAATAATCAGTAATTGAATGAAGGGTGTTGGTTAACACTTTCAATAATTATTACTTTAAATAATATTCAATACACATGCAACCCATTCTTAGACTAGGGTTGGATCCTAATTACTGAGCCTAGTTGTACTTCTTGTTTTAATACATCAAAAAATTTAGCAGTCATCAAACAGATATTAGCAACCAAAACTGACTGTCAATGTAACATCTTCAGGACTGGAAATTGTGATATTCATTTTATGCTTAAAGACTATTTGTTATTTCCCAGGTGTGATGGGAGAATATGAGCCGAAAATTGAGGTCCATTTCCCTTTCACAGTTACAGCTGCTAAGGGAACAACTGTTAAGATGGAGTGCTTTGCACTTGGCAAGTAAGTACATATTCTTCTAAAATTAGACACAATTGTTTATTAAGATGTGACAGGCCTTATTTTGTATCCTATCATCCAACTTTCATTTTCCTGGGAGCCCCGTGGTGGCAATATAGTTTTAAAGGAAGGGCAAATGGGAATTAAGGAAGTAACCAATTACAGTCATCTTTCTATTCGTGTTTTATAGACAGCAATGTATGTATTTTTACTATTTTAATGAGAACAAAACTTTTCTAAGACTTGTCTGAAGACTACAGTACCACCCTTTTATTTCATTCAGCAATAATATAAATAAAAGGATGAGGTCCTATCTGCTCCTCATGTACAGGATGCAAATTTTGAGTCATACTAAGACAACACATAAAAATTGTAAGGACAATAGTTATAGTGAATCAGTTGATAACTTCAGTGTCTTCTGAAAGAGTAACAGCAGCATTAGCCATCAGCATGTGCAACATGTAATCATTTCCCAATTCAGAGATGATTTATATCACATCCTGATGTCTGTGTTTAATAATTCTACTTCCGGTGGTTTAAATCTCTTGATATATAGTTGCTTGTCAATGATGTGTACAGTGTGGGTATTGGGATCAGAAGCAGGAGTGGGATTTTGATTATATTTGATTAGAGTATCATGATTTATTTTAAACAGTGTTGTTTTACTTTCTAGGATGATAAAGACCTCAGGGTCTTTTCTAGACTCTATAATTATAATTTGCATAAATGCATCTCTATCTGAGTTACTAATAATTTAATTCCATTGCAGTGATCTAACTCCCACAGCATAACTACAAAGTACTTAGAGAGAAAATGTGCTACAAAAATGAGCTTACAATAGTAGATTTAGGCTATGGGTGAGTAAAATATTAGTAAACATGAAAAGCCCAGCTAGTAATAGAAGTTTAAGAATGAACATAGTAAATACCATGCACTTTAATTTCAAGACTGAATGAAACAACATTTATATGCAATTCTACTCAAAAATAAGTAGAAATAAGGTTATATGGGCGTAAAGTCAAATAAATATTATGTGGCCTATCTTGATATCCGTAAGTAGAAACACATTTCAGAAATTTAAAATGCATCTAAGAGGAATTTGGGGGTTATCTGAGGATACCTTCCCAACTCATCATAAGATGCAATAATATTCTCAAAGGCGTGTTTTTCTCCATTTACCCATGTCATGCTTGAAAATGGCTCATGGAAGAAGTTCAATTCTGATAAATGCAAAAATAATATATTCTGACTTCTTGCCATAGGTTTTAGTATGTCCTGCAGTTAAATAATTCCTAAATGCCAGAATTTGTACTAAAGCCATAATTAAAGAAAGGTCTTATTGTAAAACAAATTAGAAAACTAGATTTGTAGAGAAAACAAACAATATAGAATATTCCCCCAGGCAGACTTATTTAATAAGTTAGATGTGGTTGCTTTTGGAAGCCCTGAAACATGCTTAGTAAATTGATGTTTAAAGGCCCTTCCAGTCCAGGAAGGATGCAACAGCCAAATCATTTATGTTCTTTCAAGACTTTATTTTCTTCCTCTTTGCTACTCCTTTCCTACCCTCCTCCAAAATAAATATATGGAAAGTATGATAAGACCCCTCGGGCAAGGGGTCTCTTGTTCATTGGCTATCCTTGCTATGAAATGTCAGTTATGGAAAGAAGAAATATGCCATGAAGAGATCAATCTCTACCTAAAGGCCACCTGCCACCCTGGTAAAAGGAAAGAAAATCAAAGAAAACATGTGAATTTGTGTTTCTCATGTGGAAAACATCACCTCTGATTTCCAGCATGATCACAGCAAATTTTTAAAATATTTTATTTATTGATTTGAGAGGTAGAGCCACAGACAGTGGGAGGGAGAGACACAGAAAGGTCTTCTGTCCATTGGTTCACTCCCCAAATGGCTTCAATAGCCGGAGCTGCGCCGATCCAAAGCCAGAAGCCAGGTGCTTCCTCCCGGTCTCCCATGCTGATGCAGGGTCCCAAGCATTTGGGACATCTTCTACTGCCTTCCCGGGCCATAGCAGAGAGCTAGACTGGAAGAGGAGCAGCCGGGACTAGAACTGATACCTACATGGGATGTTGGTGCCACAGATGGAGGATTAACCTACTGTGCTATGGCACCAGCTCCATGATCACAGCAATTTCAAATGAATACTTGAGCATCTGGTTGGTGCCTCCAGCTGATTCCCTGGTACTCTGGTTGGCCTTTGTTCCAGTAACTTCAGTGTCTGTCACTAGACATTGGTCAGGATCTTAACTGCACACTTATTCTACCCTTCAGTTTATCCTCATAGAGTGCTTTTCCCACATGTTCCTCACACAGTGTTAGAACCTAATTTTGGAAAGGACAATGCCATGCCCATGTTTCTTGGCCTGCAGGCTTACTGGGCACATACTTCCCCCACTCTCTCATTGGTGGCTCCCACTTGTCCTCTGGCCTCAGCTTTAATAGCATCCCCCAGAGAGGACATCTATGATCACTTTATCCAACTGATACCTCTTAAAAACTATTTAAATCCTTGCATTTGTTCTTCCTAATCCTTAACACCATTTTAAATTATTCTCATGTATATCCCTCTTGTCTGTATCAGTCAGAGATCCAGCTGGAAGGGCTCAGTTCAGATCACTCAAGAAGAGTTCAGTAAAGGAAAATGCTGAAGATCCGCAGCAGAGTTAAAAAGACCAACATGAGGCATTTGTACTTTAGTGCCTGCAAGAAGTTTTCCTATCATCTTTAAGCCTGGAGAAGGAAGGGACTGGACATAGTACTGTTGGAAGTAGAGAGAGCTGGGGTGTGGAGAGGACCGTTGAAGCGAGCTGTGTTCACTGCATGAAAAGATGCAGCTGTTCTAAGGAGAGAGCTGAAGAAACAGGAGGAGAGTCATATCCTGTTTGGTTCTCATGTCCTCAGCTCTGCACTGGTGGCTTTCATGGCAGAAGCCAACAGGGGTCAGTTTGTAAGCCAGAGTATGCTGTGGCTTGTATATAAAGAAAGGCAGCCAGTCTGGGGTTAGGAGGAGGGTGCCAGGTGATGGAAACAGGTGGAACAATCAGCACAGTCCCTGCATTAGGCGTTAAGCCCCAGGAGAGCAGGGATCATAACTGTGTTCTTCACCTCTCACATCGTCTGCACTCAGAAAATGTTTGTTGAAGGCATAAGTGAATTCAGAAATGTGTCTAGCTAATTCAACTTTGTATTATTAGCAGAAATTAAATAATTAAATCTTTTATGCTTTATCCAGTTCTCCTCCAAAATAAAAATCCATCTGTATCCCTTTCCACATCTCTTGCCCATATCCTCATATCCTGCCATTTATACACAACTTTGTACTTGGATTCATGGACCATCTTCTCCTGCCTACTTGTGCCTCCCTCCATCAGCTATCTTTTTATATACCTGGAATTTCTACCTCTCCTTTTGTTGTGGTAAGAACACTTATCATGAAACCTATTCTGTTAATAAAATTCTGGTATATAATATAGTTCACTACATGCACTACACTGTGAAACAGATCTCTATTAATCATGCATCTTGAATAACTTACTGTATGTTGTTCTCAAATTTTATTGTCATGTTGAAATCATTCTTACTGTTTCATACAACGATCCCAGAAACCTCTCTTAATCTGTCCCATAGAAGGAGTTCATGTGTTTACTTGAGGGTAAAAAGGGAGAGATTTATCATACTTAAAAACTAGAATGAAGGACAGAGTTTAAAAAAATATGGATTATAGAATAAAATTTGATATGATAATGGCTTGAGAGACAACTAAGGAGAAAATAATGGCTCACAAAATCTAGCTGGTTCCATTTCTGCTTCCTTCATGCCTTACCAGGGCAATCCAGGTTTCCTACAGAAAATCACCATTTTTATCATGTTATTCATTGAACCAAACACCTTCCAGACATACCCCCTCTCTCAAAGAAAAAGGATTCGTTCGTTAGTGCAGAGGTGCCAAAAGCAAGGGGCAGGCTTAGCATTGTTCAGCTCATGAGAGTTACCTTGAAAGACCCGAGAGCCAAGCATAGGTCTGAAGGTTTTAAGAGCCGATTGTATAATGGGCACTGCCCTGGCCCCAAGATTCCATAGTCCCTGTAGTCACACAGACACCTCCATACTATCTTCACACATTTATCAAGCTCTAGGATCACAACTCTTTCATCCCAGTCTTAGTTACTGGTTACTGCACAAACATCAACTACTCATCCTCATCAAGTTGGCCCCATAGTCAACCTTTATCCAGAGCGAGGCCCTGCCCATCTTCTTGGATCAAACCCGAAACTGAGGCCCAACAGCAGAAACAGCAGGTTTTCTTCCCTTTTGGACTTTCTCCGACCCATTATGAGACCTTACTTAACTAGCTAATTTATTTGATTGTTAAGAATCATACTTTGAAAACATATCAGAAAACTCTTCAGTTGGCCACAGACTAAATTTTTATTCTTCTGGAAAAGTGCACTTATCTCTTCATAATTTGTCTCTAAGGATATTCAGTTCCTTAAACTTAGAGGATGCAAATACAAGGCTCTGGCACACAGATAATTTTTTAAAAGATTTTATTTATTTATTGATCGAGAGGTAGAGTTATAGACAGTGAGAGGGAGAAATAGAGAAAAAGGTCTTCCTTCCATTGGTTCAGTCCTCAGTTGGCTGCAACAGTCAGAGCTGAGCCAATCCGCAGCCAGGAGCCAGGAGCTTCTTCTGGATCTCCCACATGGGTGCAGGGCCCAAGGACTTGGGCCATCTTTTACTTCTTCCCCAGGCCACAGCAGAGAGCTGGATTGGAAGAGGAGCAGCTGGGACTCGAACCAGCGCCCATATGGGATGCTGGCGCCACAGGTGGAGGATTAATCTACTGCACCACGGTGCTGGCCCCAACACAAAATTTTAAAATATATAATCTTTTTGTTTTCCAGTATTCTTGAAGGGAAATAGAAAATAAAGGATATTAGGTTATCACATTTTACTATCTCCTGATATTACACAAGTTCACTAACCTGCTTAATTTAAAGCTAAGTAAAAAGTCAATTGTAAAGCTATAAGCTGCAAGTTTTCTTAGATACTTATGCTTCAATTTGAATTTAGCAAATATCAGGTGGTTTCTCTATAGGCTACTGAGGCTGAACACAGGGGAGTATATTAGTTCACGCCTAGAAATTGCTCTTAAAATAGAATTACATGATATTGACTATAGAACTTATAAAGTGGCTGTGACATGCTACATTTGGTACTACTCAATTCTGCAAAGGTATTTCCCCAGAAAAATGGGAAATGCTTAAAGAGAATCCATAGGGAAACAAAAGTGTGTAAAGGCTTGGGAAATACAGCAAAGTATAAAAAATGGAAAGGAATTAATTACTTTGGAAAGAATTGGCTGTTTCAGACATCTGGAAGGTTATTGTCAAGAGACTGCTTGCAAGCTGTTCTCGGGTTTCAACAAGGTGGGGGAAAAGAGGACTTCCCACAATGTGGGATTAAACTAGCAAAACTAGATTGGGTGCAATGCAGAAGTTCTTGACAAAATGAGTTGTTTCAGGGAAAACGAGTTGTCTGGGTAGGCAATGGGCGCTTTCTCCCTGCATTGCTCTAAGAGTCTAGTTTTGCCCATGTGTCTTCTAATAGTGTCAATGTAGTGTTCCCTGAAAGAGGAGGAGTGCTCCGGGTCAGGGCTGGCCATGGAAACGTCAAGCACTCTCATTTGCGGGCCACTCTTCTATCCACACTCGCTGGAAACATTAAGAGTAGCACAGGGTCAAGCAGATCTAATTAGCTGCCTTTCGGCAACCACATTATTATATAACATTGAAACTGGTTGGTGACATGTGCAGGAAGTGGAGATGAACAGGACTGGGTTTTTTTGCTCAGTGTTCACCCCAGCAACCTTTTTAAGGGAAGAAGGGTGGTCTTGGTTATTACTGTGGTCTGCATTTAAACACCAGACACATCATTCTGAAAAGGAAGTGAGAGATAAGGGGTTAGACAGCTATGAAAATAAGGAATCCCCTGGCACCCTGATAAATATTTCATTCCAGTGGTTTGTTCTTAACGTCCTATGCAGTGGGAAGTTGCTGATCTTGTCGAAGTGGTGTGCTCTGTATTTAAGTCAAGCTTCTCTATGTTTCTTTACTAGGTGACAAAGGTTAAAATGAGAACTTTAAAGTTTGGAGAGTTAATAACTACAGAAAGCAGATGCTGTTTCTTGAGCTTAGAGAGAAAAGCGATATTGCAATATTAAAACTCTGAGACTCAAAAGCACCCTTCTAGGAGGCCGACCTCTGAGGAACAGTCAAGGCAGGAAACAATGCTTGTCTTGTCGCGTTAGAAACAAAGAGTTTTCCATTGCTGTTGCAGGTGTGCTTTGCTAAGGTGCCCCGCATGGGCATAGGGCTGGCAGGCAACAACACAAAGGAACCTCACAAATAGCCAACAGCAATGTGTTCCTTCTCCTCACTTTTGCCTCACATCCTCCCTTATAGTGCTTCCTCTTGGCAAGTGCAGAAATGTGGTAGATTCTTAGCCCCAGAACTACAAAGCAGACTATAATAGGGCAAGAGGCGAGGGTTTAAAAGCTGGCACCACTCCCACTGTTCCTTTTCAAACCCACCTCTTCATCAGCCACACCCCTTCTATTCATATCTTTTCTGCCTCTGTGATTCTAACACTGCCGCCTAAGTCTAAAATATCCTGCCCTCCCAATTCTATGCAGGCTTCAAGCCTTAGGCCAAATGCCACTTTTTGTTAAATCTTTCCTGCTTTTCTTAGAATCCAATCTTCTACCTTGGGAACTATATATATATGACCACTCATATTTCACCATTTGCCCTGTCCCACTGGGACAGCCAAATGTTCATATGTCTTCTTTACTACACTGAAATTTTGGGTCCCTGGAGTGTTCTAATATGCAGGAAGTACTGAATATGAATTTAGGTATAAGAAATGTGATCAACCTTTCATTAAAGGATGTAGGTGATTGCCTTTGGTTTGATCACACAAATGTCTCCCGATGCCTTTCCTGTGTCTTGGCCTGGAAAATTCTTAGCACACTTGCCTTAGCTACAGTGCCCTAGCAGGTTTAATTTTACCATGTGACCTTTTACAGACCCAGAAAGGTCACTAGATATGTCAAATAGCCACCACCAACAAAGAAGTAAAATCTGGTCCCTGGTGCTTAAATGACCCCATGCACAGGGCAAATTTGGGGTTATTCTGTAGGAAATCAAAGCTATATGCTATACAGCAACATCAGTTTATCTACTATGACAATCCTGCAAGCTAATAGTGTTATAGGTAGGTTTTTTTTTTTACTTTACATGTTCCTTATCTTGCTTTTGCAGCCATTAACACACAATCAGATCAGCTGTGTTCAAAAGGCCTTGAACCAGTTACTGTAATAATTATGTGAATGACCTTTCCAAACTCATCTGAAATCTAGTGGTGAGGTGGAAAGGAAGAGCACATTCAATTTTCTGCCCTTTTTAGTTCCTGCTTATCTCTCTTTCAGATAGCATTTACAAATCATCTTGTTATACTCTATCAAATAGCTATTAGGGAACCAAGACCTTAAGTAATTTTTCTTTATGTGTTTGTTGCAAACAAAAAAAAAACACCAGTTATCAATTCACAAAGTCATTTTTACAGTAATTTACGTTTTCTTTTCCTCGGTTCTTTGCTGCGCTGTCTCAAATGGCTGCTCTGTGTCCCATTGTAACTGTGAGAATGACACATATTCCTCTGAGACTTTCTACCGTCTGATAATGGCAAACATTCCTGAAAGAAACTGCTCTTTAGTTACAGATTGATGATTTATTAATACTGTTTATTTGGAACTGTCAGTCAATGAGAGAGAGCTGTTGGAATTAAAAATGAATTGGAATTGTGTGGTATTTGTCTATCAACCTAAAATCAAATTACTTAATCATCAGATTGACAGAGGATCTGGGGATGAGAGTCAGTCACAGGGTCGAGGAATCAATAAGTGCTGAGGTTTCAAAGGAAAGTGGTACATTGTAGAGTCAAGGAAATTAGCCTTGCGAGCTATTGTTCACTTTAATATTGCTGAGACCAAGGAGGTATCCTCATTTCTGGTGATACCTAAAGATGATGGATGCTGAAAGAGCCTTGGAGGTTACATCTCCCGTATCCTGGCACCCAGCTGGAGATGGGAAACTGAGACTCCAAAAGGAAAGGCTGGGCCCGAACCCACAGGTGTGTGTGTAACAGCACAGGCTAGTGGCTCCAGGCTACTTCCCATGATGCACTTTGCATTTTCAGCATTCTTCCCTAGTGCCAACTGTGCAAGGTAGTGTTTTATGTACCCCTTTCCTTGTGTGCTCAGAGGTGGTACCTATTTCTAGGGAAACAGCCAGTTTATTATTCTTGGAGTCACAGTTAACTAGCGTTGTATTCCCTACTTTTGCAGTACCATCTTAGGACCACTTACTTTGCTTCAGCAGAGAAACTGCAGGCCTGTCCAAGGCCAAACAGCCAGCAATCAAGCTAGAGAGGCAGAACCATGCCTCCTGACTGTAAAACGAATGCTCTTCTCAATTTACCATACTGCTTTTCAGTGGCTCAGAGTAATTTCCACTTTATAGTAGCAAAGTATTTTCTGAATGCACTTAAGTGTCTCGATGATTGAGAATTAGAAATATCCAGATGCTCAAGTCACCAAGCACATGAACCAGTTGCTCACACCAAAAATGACAGAGATTTTTATTTGAGTCAGTTCAGATTTTTTTTTTAAATTTTATTCAAGGAATATAAATTTATGTATTTCATATAGACAGATTCAGTAATAATACTGAATACTTTTCACTCTACCCTCCCTCCTGCCCCTTTTCCCACCCTTCTTCCTCCTCCCTCTCCTATTCCCTCTCTTAATTTTTACAAAGATCTATTTTCAGTTTACTTTAGGTTCTTAATATTAACTCTACACTAAGTAAAGAGTTCAAGTAGTATGAAGAAAATAATACTGTTCCTAACAGTCGAGACAGGGGCTGTAAACAACCATCAAATAAAAATGTCAATTTCATTCCTATCCATTACATTTTAGGTACTCTATTAGTTACCACAGATCAGGGAAAACATATGGTATTTGTCTTTTTGGGACTGGCTTATTTCACTAAGTACAATAGTGTTCAGCTGCACCCATTTTATTGCAAAAGACAGAATTTCACCTACATTTTTTGGTATATATACATTATAGCCTACTACTCAGAACTCAAAAAAAAATGAATTCTAGTTCATAAACATACAATGGATTTATTTAAGTTTAATATAAACAACTTTATTTATATTTTATATGGAGTTCCCATAGAACTACCTCTTCTACTGGAATTTAATTACTACATTAGAAACTATTTGGATAATGAGATTTAGAAAAGGGATATACCATACATATTTATGTATTCAATTATTTCTCATAAGTATTTAATTTTATCCTATCCAACATATCAAAAAGATTCACCAGATTCATAATAGTGATAAGTGAATGAACCATTAGTTGAGTAAGAATAAAAAGCAATTTTAACCAATAAGTTGTCAACAGTCTGGGTATATTTAAAGTCAGACTTCTGCCTAGCACTGAATGGTCCCCATTTCACACTTAGATTCTGACCACCTCTCTTGCACATCATCTCTAAAAGCTAACACAGCAGTGGATTTCAGCAAATCCTTTATCCACGCTAACCTGTTTCCTTATTTTGGACTCTCACAGTCTTGGATTTTCATCAGTTTTATGTAGTCCTCACCCACAAATTTCCACTGTATGTTCTCCTAGAAATTTAAATGTCTCTTTCCTCTATTGTTATCTCCTTTAATGGTGATTGAGTGCCCATATTGTTGCTTTTAAAGTAAATTTATCTAACAACAAACTTGCTTGCATCTATTTATTTGAAACTTCATTCTACCTGAAATGTTTGATGATAACATATGATTATTGAATTTATCACAGTACACAGATTACTCTTGAGTGTGATATGTGTCTTACTGAGTCATTGAACTAGGTCAACTTATCATGTGTTTATTATTGTCATATTGGTATTAGTTGAGCTAGGACAGCAACAAAACTTGCCTACTAGAGGAAGATCAATTTTGAATTTTAATGTACTTTCATACACAATCTTTAGAATGATTTGGTATTATGCAGGAAATTCCGGAACCAAGAATTGGTTACGTGCATGCCATCAGAGTTTTATTCATTTCTAATTTTTATATCATTTCATTAACTTAGAAAATTCAAATATATAGTGATCAAATATGACTAACTAATGTGGTATACCATCATTCACATTTTCCTCTCTCTAAACCTAATCAAGATTTTCACCTCAAATTCCTAGATTTTTCACTGACTTACGCCAATCCTTATGTCCTAATCTGTCAACTAGTTGAAACTTCTCAGTATGACTTTTATTTTACTCTATCTACCACAACGATAGTTTAAGTTTACCATTACTGAGCCAGTTTCACTCTTATCGTTGCTGCAATCATTTTAATGATGTTCCGTTTGCTTCATTTGTTTCTCCAGCTCATACTTTTTCCAGGTACTTTATCTTTTCCATTGTCTACCATTCCGCAGACTTTACTGCTAATTTCCCTATCTCTCGGTCAATTCAACCTCATATTTATTTTGGACTTTTAATTTGATTGTTGATTACAGCTCTATCTCTTTAACAATATATTGATGTAGTTCAATGTGTGTTCCACTCCTTGGGGTCCAGGCTGAGACTCTGAAATTCCAACCCAAATATAACTCCCCAAGTCTACCCCTCAACTACCTATACAAGGAGTTCACAGTCACTAGAGGTGACCCCCTAGACACTCCATCTATACCTGTTACATCACACACACACACACACACACACACATCTTACATAACTCAGATATCGCTTAATATATAAACTCTTAATTATCTGTCAATCTTCCTTCTCATCATCATCTGTTTGATTACCATGATTTTCTTTTAAATTCGTTTCAACTAACTTGGTGAATGATGAGCATTTGTTGATTGAGTTAAATCAACATAACAGGTATTATGTGAGCTCAAAGTGAGGCAGGAACAAAATGAATATATTCAAAGAATTCTAAGCCTAAGATAATGTATTCCTGTGACCAGAGTGACTCTAATTGAAGAATATGTAAGACTTTTTCTTCATGGGGACTCATGAAGTAATGTTTGCTCTCATCTGTCTAAATTTCAGAAACACAATTTATAGCATAGAAATTTGGGTTGATATTTGGATTCTAGCATAACTGTGTTGCCCTACCAAAATCATTCAATAAATCAGGAAAAAAAACCTGACAATTTGCTAGCAACCAGGACTGGCAGCCTTTCCAAATAAGTAGGAGCAAGACTCACCAGAAAGCTAGTGGCCTCTAAGCATCCAGCTAGAGCAATGTGAGTGGGCTTTCCTATGTCTGTCACTCTGAGTCACTGAAGATTAATGGATTGCCCTTCTCATCTCAGACGATTTCTGAATATAGAGTATACATCCATAAGATTAAATGCATCTCTTCTCTGGGTAATTTAGAGATAAAGTAATTGTATTATTCTTTACTTTTCAATACACTTTAGTTATAAAAATAGATTTCTTAAACTTATTTATTGTATTTATTTGAAAGGCAGAGAGAGAGAAAGAAAAAAGTAAGGGAGGGAGGGAAAGTGAGAAGGAGGAAGGGAAAGGAAGGAATGAGTATCTCCCATTCCTTGCAACAACCAGGAATAGGTTAAGCCAAAGCCAGGAGTTAATCTAAGTCTCCCACTTGGATGACAGGGATCTAACCACTTGAACCATCACTTACTACCTCCCAGGATGTAAATTAGCAGTAATTCTGGAGTGGTAAGTGGAGCTGGGACTCAAACCCAGTCACTCAGATGTGGGACACATGACCTAAGTGGTGTCTTAACCACTGTGCCAAACGCCAGCCCCAAATTACAAAAGTAATTGATCCAAAGGTCTTACAATAGTAAAGCAGTTAGTATTATGCAATCTAAGGATCCCGAATCACATTTTCCAAAAACAGTTTTTAAGTTGGTTGTGTCCTTTGGATTTCTGAAGTGACAACATAATCTCTTTACCCACATATTTATGTCATAATCTAAAATGTAGTATCAGAAGTTTCTCTACAAATATCTAAACCTATCCTTTCTATGTGAGGTCTTGTTCTTCCTAATTCAGAACTTATTCCAAAATTCAGAGAATGCATCATATGCCTTTACAATTTCTTGCCTTTAGTTGTTATAGGAAAAATTTGCTCTTATATGTCTGATGCCTTTGACATTCAGGACAAAGAAACTCACATGTAAAGTTTATATGTTCACTTTCATGTTCTCACCAAGTGAGTTTCAAGATATATAATTCCATCTTTTCCATTGGAATGGTTCTCTCAGCATCATACAACTTGGAAACAAATGCCATAAATATAGGAAGGAGGGAGTGATATCACAAGGAAAGGCTGTTATCTGAGTTGCATTTTTCAGAATCACCTATCTATGTCTGTGTCTTACAGCTAACATCAGTTGGCTTTTTATCTCTGTAATCTGATATTTCCCACATGAATTACTCTTAATACCTTGGAATTTCATATTCTATGTTTTAAGTCTATTCTATAGTTTAAATATGCAATACATTGCTTCTCAGCCCTTTGGCTAAGATCAAGTGTAGTATCTGCTCTTATCAGTTTAACATGCAATAAATGTATACGTTTATGTACAATATATACAAAGTGGTTGTAAATTGTTATAGCTCATTCAGTGTTGCCTTAAATAACACATTTCATGACTCTTAATTACATCTAAGCATGTTTATTTCATATGACAGTGAGGTAGAAGTTTTCATTATCTTTTATTTGACATGTCTTATGCACATTGTCCCTAACTACATGCTTGATTTTTGATGGCGGTATCATATGCGCATGGTAGAATTTTCTATACCTAAGATTTAAAATATTCTTGTGCACCTGAAACAAATGTGCGTATCTGTGTGAGAGTATGTGTGTTTGAATAAATCCACAAAAAAGATCTCAAGGCAGAATATAAGATATAAACTCAACATCTGTCATTCTGGTTTTACTTCTTTTATTTTCAGTGTAATATAACAGCACCTACCATTTGCGACCCATCATTGTTTTCGTTGGTAGTTATATGGGGTAGAGTGGATTTCATGTCAAATCTTTATAATGATTTTAGGTTGAAAAATGATTCTGGATAACAGCCAGTAAATACAAAAATGGCATTCATCTGGGGCATCTGTCCGATGCTGCTTTATTGTACAAAAGGCAAATGATAAGTACTTTGGGTCATTTCTATTCCCTACTTTTCTTTTGGGAATTGAATCAATCTACATTACAACTTTTAGAATGTCTTATTTATGGCCATTTTCTCAAAGGAAGGCACATTATGAAATCAGGTCACTTGTTTTATACATCCCAGCAGAGAAATGCAGCCTTCTCAACATTTCTGAAAGAGCAGCACACATCAGTGTCTCCTGCAAACACAGAGGGAAAGAGCATCTTCCTGCCTTCTCTTCATGTAATTCCATTACATTTAGCCACATTCGGTTCAAAGGAAGCAAGAGGAAAGACCCCAGGAATACTTTTTTTTTTAGGTTTCTGAAATCCAGACATATATTGCAATTGAAGGTATATGATAGTAATTGTCAGTGTTTTCTCTCTCAATTATCTTAATGATGTGTCTTATAATCACTGGTATCTTGGATATAATGAAATACAGTAGTAAAAGCTAAAGTGACATATATTAAACCCTAACTCAGTTATGAAGTCAATCAGAACCTGATTGATGAAATGGTTTTCTTCTACTTATATGTTGTTTAATTTTTTAAACATCTAAATTAGCGGGCCAGCACTGTGGCTCACTTGGCTAATCCTCCGCCTGCGGCAGCGGCACCCTGGGTTCCAGTCCTGGTTGCTGCGCCAGATTCTGTCCCGGTTGTTCCTCTTCCAGTCAGCTCTCTGCTGTGGCCTGGGAGGGCAGTGGAGGATGGCCCAAGTGCTTGGGTCCCTGCACCCGCATGGGAGTCCAGGAGGAAGCACCCAGCTCCTGGCTTTGGATCAGCGCAGAACACGGGCCATAGAGGCCATTAGGGAAATGAACCAATGAAAGGAAGACCTTTCTCTCGTCTCTCTCTCACTGTCTAACTCTGCCTGGCAAAAAATAAAAAAATAAAAATAAAAAATAAAAATCTAAGTTAGCAAACAAAAGATCTTTCCAATGACACATAAAACTTTTAGAAAAATGATTGTTCATTGTATATTTTTATCTTTTGAAATCAATAAAAGTTATTGTTGCATTAACAACCTCAGTAACCCTTAGCTGCACTATCTGTGAGACTTCACTCACAAACTCATCTTAAAAGAAGAGACTGAAATGTAAAGGAAGTTGATCCAGGAGGATCTCTCTGCCTATCATCTTCATCCTCATCTTGAGTCTATAGGCATTGTTGGCATATGTCACAAATAACTTAATATTCTTCTAGAAACGTTATAGCTTTATCTTTTACACTTAAGTCTGTGATTCATTTTGAGTTAGTTTTCATGTGACACATGAATGGTTCATAAAACATTTCTTGCAAATATTTAATTCATCCAACACTCCTGGTTGAAAAGTATAACTTTCTATAATACATTGGTTTTACACCTTTATCAGAAATCAAATACTGACAGTTTGCGGATTCAAAAGTCTTCCACAGCCTAAGCAGCTCATGTCAAGAGCCTCAGGTGATCACTAATGTCAGATAAAAGAGTGTTAACTATTAAATTAACAAGAGTCACTGTGAACTAACTTCCGATGCATGACCTTTGTCCTCAAAGAGTTGTATTATAATTATGTCTAGGTGCTTGCAAAAGATGTATCATTCTTGGGTGCTTCTTTAAAGTTAATTAAGTTTCTAAAAAAAAAAAAAGTGAAGTGAACTTAAAGATGCAATGACTTTGAACAGCTGTTTTCTCGACTGTTTAGGAACAGTTTTGTCTTTGTTTTTTGTGTGTGTGTGCAAATTATTGAACTCTTTATTTGGCATAGAGTTGATTTTCTGTGTGTGAAATTAATTTAAAATGGATCTTGGTGGAGAATTAGACTATGGATGGGAGAGAGAGGAGGAAGAGGGGTGGGAGAGTACAACTCTATTCCTAGAGTTGTACTTATGAAATGCATGAAGTTTGTGTTCCTTAAATAAAAAAAAATTATTTTGGAGAAAAATAAATAAAAAAATCAGTTGAATATGTATGTATTGGATTACTCCTGAACACTATTTCATCAACATATTCTTCCACATGAAGGAAATGTAACACTCTTGATTAGTTCAACTTTATTACAAGGTATAATGTCAGCCAGCATCAGTCACCCAATGCTTTATTTTAAGGTTGTTTTGGGTAGTTGAGGTTCTGTGAATTCCCATACAACTTTCATTATTAGTTTACAAATTTCTAGGAAAAAATAGTCTAATAGGATTTAGTTTCGGGTTGTGTTGAATTTGCAGATTAAGAATTGATTTCTTAAAAGCACTGAATATCTCTAATCTATTAGGCATAGTGCATCATTCCTTTTATTTACATCCTCTTTGAATTCTCTCAGTAATTTAGTATTCAAAAAGTATAGCCTTACAAAAGTTTCATCTGATTTATTCCAAAAGTATTTCATATTTTATGCTATTTCAAATGAAATTTTTATTTTAACATTGATTGTTACCTGTGTAGAGAAATAGATTTTATTATGTTTATTAACCTTTCATCCTGCAACATCATTGCTTTTATTGTGGATGTCACAGGATTTTCTATATAAAAATGTGCAAACTATGAAGAGATAGTTGTACTTCTCCTAACTTGAATATTTTTCTTGCTTTGTTCTACTAATTGTAACCTCCACTATGATGCTGAATAGATGTAGTGAGAGCACACATCTCTTCCTTGTTCCTAGTTGTTAATCATTCTTTCATCATTAAGTAGGAAGATAATAGTGAATTTTACTATGTTTGCTCTTTATTATGTTGAAGTTTTTCTCTGGTTGTCTGATAGATTTGTTTTAAATCAGGAGTAAATATTGGATTTTCTTAAATGCTTTCTCTGAAACTAAAATTTTTAACAAATATGTAATTCCTTTAGTCTACAAATAAAATGAATTAATTTTTTTTAGTAAGAACTCATCTTTGCATTCCTGGAATAAATATCACTTGATAGTAATGTATTATCATATATATAGTCAGATTTGATTTGCTGAATTTGAGAGTTTACATGTATGAATTCAATCTGTACTGTCTTCTTGCAAGGTTTTTGTCTGATTTTGGTGTCAAAACAATGTTGAGCTCATAGAATGAAGAGTGAAGTATTTCTATATTTTCAGTTTTATGGAAGTGCTTGTGTAAATATGTATTTTTTTCTTCAGTAAGTATGTAGAATTCCTTTTTAAGCCATTTGTACCAAAAAGTTTTGTGCACATATAAGAGGGAAGGCTTTAATTAGAAGTTCAATGTCTTTAACAGAATAAAAAAGGGAGAGAACGATCCAACATGGGAAGTGAGATACACAGCAGACCCATAGAATGGCAGATGTCCTAAACAGCACTCTGGCCTCAGAATCAGCCCTTAAGGCATTAGGATATGGCTGAAGAGCCCATGAGAGTATTTCAGGCATGGAAAGCCAAGACACTCTGGGAAAAAAAAAAAAAAAAAACCTAAATGAAAGATCTCCGCAAGTGAGATCCCAGTGGAAAGAATGGGTCATCAAAGAAGGAGGTGCCTTTCTTTGAAGGGAGAAGAGAACTTCCACTTTGACCATGGCCTTGTCTAAATATGATCAGAGTCAGTGAACTCAGGGGGCTTCCATAGCCTTGGCAGCTCATAGCCTAGGGAGATTACTGATGCCATAAACAGGAGTGTCAATTTGTTAAGTCAACAACAGGAGTCACTGTGCACTTACTCCTCATGTAGGATCTCTGTCCTTAGTGTCCTGTACAGTGAGATTTAATGCTATAACTAGTACTCAAACAGTATTTTTCACTTTATGTTTTTGTGTGGGAGCAAACTGTTGAAATCTTTACTTAATGTATGCTAAACTGATCTTCTGTAGATAAAGAGAATTGAAAATGAATCTTGATGTGAATGGAAGGGGAGAGGGAGTGGGAAAGGGGAGGGTTGCGGGTGGGAGGGACATTATGGGGGGCAAGCCATTGTAATCCATATTCTGTACTTTGGAAATTTATATTCATTAAATAAAAGTTAAAAAATAGACATAGGTCTAATAAGATTACATCTTTATGTATAATCCCTGGTATCTTATGTATTACTATGAATATTTTAATTTCTGCCAACTTATTAAATTTATTGCAGTTGCTCATATTCCCTTTTTATCATTTTAATGCCTGTAATATCTACAGTACTGTTCCCTTTCTTGTTCTTGGAATGAGAACTTTGTATTTTTCAACTTTTCTGGGGAAGGGTTCTTTATGAGTCAGGTTTCAGATCTATCCAATTTACTAATCTTAGCTAAGTAACAGCTTTTACGATTCACTGCTTTTTCTGTTTCCTAATTCATTGATTTCCACTCTGATCTTTATTGTTTCCTTGCTTCTTCTATGGATTTATTCACTCTTCTTCTACCTTCTGCAATGCTGAATCTGAGTCATTGACTTGAGACTTTTCTGATTTAGGCATTTGCTGGTATATCTTTCCAACCAGATTGTTTTGCTACTCTGTGAAGCATTAACTGGTATTTTGTCATTTTTCATTAGTTTTGTGCTTTATTGTATGTGTTTGTGAGGTACAACATGATGGTGGTTACACACACACGTACACACACACACACACTGTGTGGTGATCAAATTTACATATCTATCACATCATGTTATTACTATCCTTTTGTAGTGAGCACATGTAAAAGCTGGTATTTCCAAGTATACAGAGCCTTACTATCTATCATCACCATGCTGCATAAGAGATCTCCAGAATTACTCTATTTAAAACTTTGTACCTTTTGACCAGTATCATCACATACCATTCCCTTTAGCCCGTGGTAATCTAATCAATGTTGTACTCTTTAGTTTCACACATATACCATTTCTAGATTTTGTATATAAATGAAATCAGGTGATAGTTGCCTATCTGTGCCTGATTTATTTAATTCAATGTCCTCCAAGGTCATCCATGCTGTTACAATTAACAGGTTCTTTCTTTTGTAAGGCCTAGTTGATGCAAATCCACCCTAACCATCTATCACAAAAAGGATATGAATAAAGCAATCTCTGTATGGGATACAATATATTTTATGTCTTTATTTGAAGAAATTATGAAAAGAAACTCTGGCAAGAGAAGAGTAATATGGTGGTTCTTGAACTAGATCCTTCCTCCGGAAGTGCTGACAATAGAAATAGAAAAAAAAAAGTAATTTCTAATTACATCTACAAACATTTCTCACCCAAATTCTGTCTAATAAATTCACAAGAACCTATAATTTTTTAATAGTTGAACAGGTGTATTTTCAGCATCAAATGGCAGGACGAAAACAAGGGTTTGGAAATCTGCAGTACCTAATAAGAAATATCACCTCAGTCGCTTATCTGCTATATAATATCAAATGAGTAACCTTTGAAACTTATTTTCACATCTATAAAGTAGTAGTAGTCTTCAAGAGACTCAATATATAGGAACCTATCACTTATATGTTAATTTTCTTTCCCACCCTTGTTTTCTGGAATATTTGTGTAGCACTGTTTACTTTCTGAAACTTTTGCCTGTGCTTAATGTTCTGTTTCTTTCTGCAATATCCTCTAAGACAATGTCCATTTTCCAAATTTTCCCTAAGCCAAGAATTTTAGAATTTTATGAACTTTATTTTCTCTACTACCATTCAGCTTTCCATGGTTTCAACTAAAAATATATGATAGAAAATTCACTCTGGTTTCTGCTTTTAATATATACTGCCATGAGACCTAGTAATCCAAAAAAAAATCTGAACTTATAAAAATGTCTCCATTGATATGAAATATTTGGACTGTTTTTAATTTTATTCTTCCAAACATCCTTTCAGGTCAAATCCTCTGTATTCCCTGTGAATTCAAAGACTATTTTCTAGAGCTGATTTTATATATTAAATCAAGGGTGACATTTTACTCTTGCTTCTGTTAATATTTAAAATATTTTAAATGATTATTTTAGCGTCAAATTTGACATACCAATCTTAGTAAATGCCAAGAGGCCAAGAATATTTCAAAACCTAAAGGCTAAAGGTCAAATATTTAGGAAAAATATTTATATAGATGAAATAGGTAAATACCACTGTAGCATACATTTTTCAGGCTTTGACCAGAGCCACAAGAACTGCATGATGTGAATGAAAAAACAAAATTGCGTGAATTGGTAACTAAGAAATATTCTGGTTTTAATTACAATGTGAACTAGACTCTTAAAAAAAGCCTCAGTGATTTTAAATCACAAGGTAATAATGACCACACAAAAATGCCTAAATAGAATGCAGATAGCAATATAACTCACATGACACCAAAAAGCAATGATGATCTCTATGTCTCAAACATGGATTCACTGTAGAGTTATCCACTCCTGATGTGAAGTGATTAATGAGTTATTTGTGTCCCTTGGCTTTTTAAAAGTTTAGTTAAAATATTCTTTAATTTTAAATAAGTAAAGTGTAGGAATGATTCCTCACAGCCCTTTCACTCTCTTTATCCACAATGACTAACCTAATCTATTAATAAATGTTCAACACTTACTTGAATCTTTTGTTTAAAAAATTAGTCTTAAGGCTCATTATGTACACTACTTTAATGGAAATTCTTTCAAAGATAGTGTTCCATAAAAACTGCTGTGATATACTTTGTAATCACAGAAGTGAGTGTAGAGAGGGGGGAAAAAAGCGTGAATTTTTAGCAATATAATCCAATACCTACTTGGTATGCTTCTTGTGCTTTCTATCAAATAGTAAATAATGTGATTGTCAGAGAAAACAGAATTCATTATCTTAAAAGTTAAGTGAGGGGGCGGGCTTTGTGGCATAGGAGGTTAAGCCTCACCTGCAGTGCCAGCATCCTGTATTGTGTTGGTTTGAGTCCAGCTTCCTGTTAGTGTCAACTCTGGGAGAAATTAGTGATGGTTCAATGTGTTTCCTGTCACACACACGGGAGACAATTAGAATCCCCAGTTCCTGGATTCCTTCTAACCTCAACTGTTCCAATCATTAGGGGAATTAACTAGAATATCAGGACTATCAGAGTACTTTCTCCTCTGTCACTCTCACAAATAAATTAAGGAAAAAAAGAAAAAACAAACGTAAGACAGGGCTGTCTATGTCTTTAGCAGCACTGTTGCACCAAAACAATTACTGCACGACTTTGCCATGCACACTTATGATGATATTCATTTGTCTCTGTTGCTTTTAAATCTCTTTTTAAAGATGTATTTATTTGAAAGTCTTCTATCAGCTGGTTCACTCTCCCAAATTGTCGCCAACAGCCAGAGCTGGGCCAATCTGAAGCCAGGAGCTTCCTTCAAGTCTCCAACATGGCTGCAGGGGCCCAAGCACTTGGGCTATTTTCTCCTGCTTTCCCAAGTGCATTAGGGAGCTGGACCAGAAGTGGAGTGTCCAAGCCAGCCAGGACCCCAGCTGGCCCCCATGAGGGATGCTGGTGATACAGGTGGCAGCTTTACTACTACACCATAGTGCTGACCCTGGTTTTTAAATCTTGCATCTGCTTTCTTATTACTGTCCACATTCATGGAAAAAGAAATTCACCAATAGCTTTTTTTAAAAAGATTTATTTATTTATTCAAAAGTTACAGAGAGAGGAGAGCAGAGAGACAGAGAGAGAGGGGTCTTGCATCCAATGGTTCACTCCCCAGATATCCGCAATGGCTGGAGCTGCACCAATCTAAAAGCCAGGAGCAAAGATCTTCTTCCAGGTCTCCCATGCGGGTGCAGGGGCCAAAGCACTTGGGGCATCTTCTACTGCTTTCCCAGGCCATAGCAGAGAGCCAGATCAGAATTGGAGCAGCTGGGACTAGACTCAACACCTATCTGGGATGCCGCCACTTAAGGCCAGGGCATTAACCATTGTGCCACAGCGCCAGCCCCCACAAGTAGCTTTTCTAAAAGGGAAATATCTTTTCCTAGGATTCCTGTATGATATTTGAGTATTGATGAGTATAATTTGTTTCTCACTTTCATTTATAAATATGAAATTTTTTAAAGATTTATTTATGTACTTGAAAGATTTACATGGAGAGAGAGAGAGAGAGAGAGAGAGAGAGAGAAAGAGAGATGTCTTCCATCCGTTGGTTCACTTCCCACTTGGGCACAATGGCCAGAGCTGCGCCAATCCGAAGCCAGGAACTTCTTCCAGGTCTCCCACATGGGTGCAGGCAACAGGGCCTTGGGCCATCTTCCACTGCTTTCCCAGGCCATAGCAGAGAGCTGGATTGGAAGTGGAGCAGCCAAAATTCAAACCGACGCCCATATGGCATGCTGGCACTGCTGGTGGCAGCTTTACCTGCTATGCCACACCGCCAGTCCTGAATATGAACTTTTAATTAATGAATATTTTTAATTATAGAGAGCAGGCAGGCATCTGCTTGGTCATTCCCCCAAGTCCCTTCAATGACCAGAGCCAAGCACAGGGTCAAAGTTGGCAGCTGGAAACACAATCTGGGTTTTCCTTGTAGATAGCAGGAATGCAACTGCTTGAACTATGGAACTATGGCTGTTACCTCCCAGGGTCTGAAATGGCAGGAACAGGGAGTTAGGAGCCAGAGCTGGGAATCAAACCCAGGTCCCAGTCTGTGGACTGCAACTGTCCTCTCACAGGCTCAATGCTTACTCACTAATGAATATTTCCAGTGGGCTTCTGTGTTCAGTCCCAGTATTTCAATAGCACAATACAGGTTTTTCAGATCTTACCTAAACTTTCAGAAGTTTAATAAGATTTCCATTATTTTGCAACATTTTAAAGAGCTTTGCTTTAGTAAAACTGTGCAAATAAGAACAGTTCAAAGTTAAATGGGGTGGGGGAGGGGCGCTGTGGTGCAGCAGGTTAACACCCTGGTCTGAAACGCTGGCATCCTATACTGGCGCTAGTTCGAGACCCGGCTGCCCCTCTTCCAGTCCAGCTCTCTGCTATGGCCTAGGAAAGCAGTAGAAGATGGCCCAAGTCATTGAACCCCTACACCAGCCTGGGAGACTGGGAAGAAGCTCCTGGCTTCGGATTGGCGCAGCTCCAGCTGTTGCGGCCATGAACCATTGGATGGAAGACCTTTCTCTCTGTCTCTCTTTCTGCCTCTCCTCTCTCTGTGTAACTCTGACTTTCAAATATATAAATGCTGTAATTACCATTTTAAAAAAAGTTAAATATGGAAATTGGATAGTTAAAAGCTTTGTGGCCATTCTGCTTGGCAGACTTTTTTTGTAAGCTTTAATATGATATTTTCACTCTCTGCAAAGAATTTATGTGTTGTGAAAGTAATTAATTGCAATAACCCCAAGTTACAAACTATAAACATCAAATTTGGGAGGAGTGCTGGGAAATAAATATAAAGATAAAACAAGAGGTCACAACATGCAGAAGAAGAAAATAAGGGAGATTAATTTATTTTATTCAGAGAAATATCCATATGTAGAATCACATTAAATTGAAATATCAATTATAAAATTTTTTCTGATATGATTTCCTTGTTGACAACTGCTGTTACTTGAAACCCTTTTGAACCTTCAGCCATAACTATATCCCCTAGTTCATGATTTCTAATTCTCCCTATCTTGACCTCTTTAAACTCCCTCCTATATTTTTACCTCCATGTCACAATGTTCTTTTATTGTACCCGCTCTTCAAATCTTCACTGAATCTGGTCATTCACTGTCTGTGTCTCTACTCATGTTGCTCCTACATGATTGTTCCACTCACCTTAGTCAGGCCTTCATACTGCACGTCGTTGTGCTGTATCCTCCTTGTGGCTCTTTCCAACACCACCTCCACCTACTTCAGCAGGAAATCCAAATGTTACTTTGCAAAGATGTTGAGTGTATTGGCCAAAAGATTGCTTTACCATCTGGTTCCAAATCTATAAACCTCACACCTTTCCCAAACATCTTTTTAACTCTTCTTAGAACAATAAAAGAGGCGTCTAATGCAAAGCTACTGCAAATCTATCTTCATTCTGTATCTTATCTGCTTCCTTTAGGAGCATACTCACTTGTGTGTCAGCCTGTACACAGTTTCTTTCTCATCTGCATTGATTCAGCATCACATTTCTCCAGTCTTAGAGGAGTTGACACTCAAATCCTAACTTTCTCTGTGCCTGAAATCTAAGCTAGATGAAATGGTAATTCCTATACCATTGGTGAGCTATAAAAATAATTTCAATGAGTTCATATATACAAAGTACTTAGAGCATAATTAATATTCCCTATTCTCTTATTATCGTCTAGTTATACATACAAAGTGTCGCTCCCCGTCTTCGTGGAGGAACGACACTAGACCCTGCCTAGGCTTCATATCCGAGTCACGGCACCATTATGTCGCTCCCCGTCTTCGTGGAGGAATGACACAGGACCCTGCGCTGTTCTTTTGTCTGCTCGGCCCTCCCCGGGTTTGCTGCTGGTTCTTCCCGGGTTGGCTACCGTCCCTTCCACCTCCGTGGAAGGGCGGTTCCCCCTGGCCACTTTCCCCACTTCCGCGGGGGAGCCGCACACCAACGGCCGGCTCTCTTGGGGGCTGCTCAGGTGTTCCTTCAGATAGATGTTCCTGGTGCATGTTGTCTCTCTCCTCCTTTATAGTCCTCTTCCACCAATCCCAACTCTGCTACCCACACACCGAGTACGCTGCTCTCCTCCAATCAGGAGCAGGTCCTGCTGTTTATTGGTTGAACTGGAGGCAGCTGGGTAGAAGCTATTTCCTCCTCTCCCAGCGCCATATTATGGGAGAGCAGATGCATAGAATAAGTCTTAACTCCAGTAACTTAGTCTAGTCTGAGTTGCTCCCCACACAAAGGCTGAAATTAACACTGCCACTTTTTCATTGTTCATTTTCCATTCAGCATCAAGTACTGTTAGTTCTGCTTCTTAAATATCTACAATATAAATATATAATTTATATATTAATATATTATTTATATATTATAAATATTCACCTATTTTGAAAAAAAATATTATTTATTTATTTGAAAGAGTTGCAGAGAGGGAGAGACAGAAAGATCTCCCATCTACTGGTTCACTCTCCAGATGGCCACAATGGCCAGGGTTGGACTTCTTCCAGGTCTTCCCCGTGAGTGGTAGGGACTATCTTTCACTGCATTTCATAAGCTATTAGCAGGGAGCTGGGTCAGAAGTGGAGTAGGGGCCAGAGCTGTGGTGGCCGGTACTGTTGCATAGTGGGTAATGCTGCTTCCTGAAGTGCTGGCATCCCATATTGGTACCAGTTAGAATCTGGTGCTCCACTTCCAGTACAACTCCCTGCTATGGCCTGGGAAAGTAGTAGAAGATGGTCCAAGTCCTTGGGCCCCTGCACCCACATGGGAGACCCAGAAGAAGCTCCTGGCTTCACACTGGCATAGCTCCAGCTATTGCAGCCATTTGGAGAATGAACCAGTGGATGGAAGACTCTCTCTCTGCCTCTCTAACTCTGACACTCAAGTAAAATAAATAAATCTTTAAAATAAAAAGTGGAGCAGCTGGGACTTGAACCAGTGCCCACATGGGATGCCAGCATCACAGGAGGTACCTGCTATGTCACAGCTCTCGCCCCAATAGCCACTTCTTATTCCCACTCAGAACTTTTGCCTAGATAAATCATACATATATTTCTTCATCATCCTCCTAGTTTTCTCCTGGCCTTGAATTTTGATTTTCAGGGCATTCTCTGGTTGAATACACAAAGATTGGCAAACTATAAACCATGATCCTGATGCTTGCTTTCATGAACAAAGTTTTATTGGAACACAGCCATGCCCATTCATATATGTATTACCCATGGCTGCAACTATGTTGAGTAACGCAACAGAGACCATCTGGCCAGCAAGCCTAAAATGTTTACTATTTCTCTAAGAAAACATTTCCTAATCCCTTTCCTACACTCAAACATGAGCATTACTACCCTTCCTAAAACACCTCAGAGGTTTTTGGTTACAATCAGGAACAGTCAAAACTCCAAAACGATGTTCATAGCATTTCATACTCCCCACTGCCTCCTTTTTCAGCCTCATCACTAACCCACTGCCAGCCAAGCATCTCCCATGCTGAACTTCTTCCAGTTCCTTAAATATAATGTTTTTGCCCACCCCTTCAGGAATCAGCATTTGTTATTGACTCTTTCTAAAATATTCCTCTTTCTCTTCCTTGCCTAGGTAATGCTTACTCATTACTCGAGTCTGAACAAAAACATTATCTGACCCTCACCATACTAGATTGGCTGCTTCTATTTCAGTGCTGTCTTAAAATCATTCATCATGCTCTTTTCATCTTACTTAGCTAACTATGTGAATTCTAGGTGGATCACGTTTACCACAGTGATCTCAAGACCTATTACAGACATGCACATACCATCTATGTATGTTACATACAACTGTTGAGTGGATGCATGACTACGGCATAGTACCAAATACTTCCCACAGCTACCTGCACATTTAGTCTTCTTCTTTGGCAGCGGTGGGTTTGGAATAAGTTTCTCTTGAGTTATCTACCATTTTGTTGGACTTAAGGTTTATAGGATTGGAGGGTAAGTCCCTGGGCTGAACTATATGCAGGGAAGGAAAGCATCCAGTTTCCTATCACTGAAACACAGGCTGTCTCAGAACTGACTGCTTACACAGCCATAGTACAGTTTTTAAATGAAAGGAAAAATCAAAAAATCTTTAAAGAAAAAAAAAAAACTGGTAAAAACATAAAGGCTATATCAGAACATAATCTCAGAGACCACCAAGATCCTCTACAGAAATTAGACTCTGTGACTAAGATAATTGAAAGCAATGGTACATATTCTGAGCTGTGACTCAAATCCTACTCAGAACTAACACTATTGGAAAACTGTGAGTTTACACGTGATTATACATAGTGAGCCAAGAATCATTAAGCCGAGAGATCTGAAGCTTAGGAGGAAACCCAGGTTAGATGCAGTTAATTTCCTCTCCCTACAGGCTGATTACTCAATCATTTGGAGGCTATGACAGTGATCGTTTGCCTCAACGCAGAGATCCTATACACATCCCATTCACGAACTCAAGCGTCACCCCTCACTTCCTCTGAAAGTTTCCACACTTTTACAAAGGAAACTTTTGGCTTCATTTTTTCAAATTATATAGAGATAATGTGATCACCACATTAGTAGTCTTTTTGTTTATTTGTCCTGAGATACAGAACTTATAAAAGCAAAAAAAAAAAAAAAAAAAGCCTTTGACTCAATAGCTTTTTTTATGATAGTTTTTTTATGTGCTTTCTTAGAGAAAAGTTGTAAAACTTGGTTCTTTCAGTTTCTACCAAAGATATACAATGCTTCCCTTTTTTGTGCAAGTCACAAAGGAGCTATAACTGTATATATTTTCACATCAGATGTAAAATTCATATCTCACTTGTGACTTATGCAAGGAAAACAGGAAGCTCCATTAGACAGACCTACAATTTGTGAATCAGGATTCGCGGTTGGGGACTACTTTCCTTTGTAATCATTAAATCTTTAAAGCGCAGTATCTTTTCTGCCTTGACAGAGTCTACACATTACTTCATCATATGTATTAAAAGAATATTTAAGAAATATCTTTAGTGCCTTCAACAACGATCAAAGTTCATCCAACACTCTCCTTACTTTCCAGAACTACATTGGAGACAATTTTTATCCTGTCACTTTGATGGTGGCTAACAAAGAGCTTGTGTCAGAATTTCAGTGTGACTTCACATAGTCCTCTACTGTTATTAGCTGATAGTTTTGAGCCAAATGAATAGTGCCATCCTCAGTATAACATTAGCTGTACAAATAAGCTCCTTTATCCTCCTGAAGTTGTATTACTTACTGTGCATGAAAAATGTATGGCTTAACAGATATAATTTCAACAAAATTAGTAAAACAGACAAAAAAGTAACTGGTTTGCCTTATCAGCAAAAATGACATTTCTACTCATTTTGGAACAAAATTTGTCCTCTTTTTGAGAATTCCATTTTGAGATTATTATTATGGAGAAATTTTAGATAGCATTATCTATTAAGTAGGTTAAAAGCTTACTGTACTCAGATGTCTTTTAAATCCTAAGTGCCTACAAAAGTAACTCTGGTTACAAAGGAATCTTAAGTTGTCATGGACAATGTAAATGAATACAGGGTATCTGATGTCTGTTAGATGCTAGCACTGCCAGCCCATCCATGTTCACTATAACATTTCATCGTAATTTGTATAGGGAATTCTTCCTCCTGAGTTTTCATCCAATCGGTGCTTTTTAACATGTTCATATTCCAAAGCTTCTAAACATTCCGACAAAAATTTGTAGATTGTTCTTGAGGCTTAAAGAAAAAAAAAAAAAGGAAAAAGCATTAACACTGTCATCATTTGGAGATTCTTTGTTTGGAAGGCAAAGAATGCACTCTAGACTTGCCAGTGCTTTCCCTCACCTCACACGGCCTCAGTGCACAAAACTATGTCAAGTTCCAGCAGTGTGTCATGCTATCTCGTTCGCTTCTGTGTGTTCAACTACATGGATTTTTCTGGTAAGAACACACTTTTGTTGCCTGGATACATTTGCCTCCTCCTTCCTCTCAGGTGTGATCTCCTCTGTAGTGAGTTCTCTAATCTTGTAATCTGACATGACGTAGGTCTCTTAACAGCCTCTCTTTTTTTGAATCATTTTGGTTGCTTGCTTGTCCAACTATAAATTCCTTGAAGGACTATGTCATTCATTTTATTGATATGCAATTCTAATACGGGTCTGGCATATAGTGAGGACTTACGAAAATTTTATTGAGGGGTTAATGAACATAATGACACTGCTCACCCTTCCACTTTACCATATTCTCCCTTATGACTGATTTTTTTTTTTTGCTTGCTAAACCCTTATCTTCCTGTTCTATCAAAGGGCAGTTTGTTTGTTTGTTTGTTTTTCCCTCCCACTACCAAATATGCTTTCCCATACCAACTGCTAGCTCACATCTGGATCTTATCTTGACCCTACACCCAGTCTTTTCTTCTATATTACATTTTTTTCCTTTCTGATTTATACTAGATTCCTTTATGTGAGAGACTAAGCAAGGAGATGCAAAGAAATTAATATTTTATTACAGTTAAATGGCTCAGGTAAAAGCCAGAAAGACAATGGGAAATACGACTGAAGTCAATATATTAAGCATTTCTGAGAGACAACAGAATATTAATGTTTTTACAATTTCAGATTAACATGTAATACTTGCATATTTAATGGGGTGCAGTGCAACTTTGCAGCTCATATACATACCTTCAACCTACTGAAATAGGCAACTAGTCTTCCATTTCCACATATTTTCTTTGTGTTGGGAGCCTACCAGCTCCTCTCTTCTAGTTGTATATCCAGGATATTTTACATCAGATATCCCTCTGTGCTCCAAACACCAAAATCTGTCATATTTACCATACTGTGTTTTAGTACCTATTAGCCAAACTTCTCCTCCTCTCCCATCCCCAGCTTCTAGGAATCACTATGAAAATTAAATATGTATGTGGCTTCAGAATTTATTTTCCACATAAGAGAAACATGCAATCTCTATGTGTCTAGTTTATTTCACTTAACATTATCTCCAGTCCCTTCATTTTTTTTTTAATGGAAGAAAAAGACTCCATCGGGCATATATACTGTATTTTCTTTATCCTTTCATCCACTGATAGATACCCGGGTGGATATCTTGACTATTGTGAAAACTGCTTTAATGAACATGCGCATGCAGGTATCTTTTTTTCATATGCTGATTTGATTTCCTTAGGCTTTATACACGGAAGAGAGCTGAGTCAGATATCTATTTCTAGTTTTTTGAGGAATTTCCATACTGTTCTTTATGACTGTACTAATTTATATTTCCACCAGTATTGTGTAAGAGTTTGCTATTCTCCATATCCTTTATGAGCATTTTTATTGTCTTTTTTATTAACATTTATTAAAGGCAGAGTGCCAGGTTCAAGGGTGGTAGGAGATCAATCTTATACCCTCTGGTTCATACCCCAAATGTACACAACAGCCCAGGATAAGCCAGGTCAAAGCAAGAGGCCTGAAACTCCATTCAGGTCTCTCAGGTGGGTGGCAAGGACTCAAGTACTTGGCCTCCTCAGGTGCAGCATAGGCAGGAGGGGAACCGACTACTCTGAGATGGGAGTGTCCCAAGTGGCAGAGTAACCTGATGTGCCATACAGCACCATCTTTTATATGTATATATAGGTATAAGTATATATATACTTATATATATAGGCATAAATATAAAATATATACATATATATATAATTAGCCAATCTAACGGATGTGAGGTGATACCCCACTGTTGTTTCAATTTGCATTCCCTGATTACTAGTAATATTGAGATTTTCTTCGTGTATTTGTTTGTTGTTTCCATTTCCTTTTCTGAGAAACATCTATGTAGATCCGTTGCCCAATTTTTACATTGGATTGGCTCTTATTTTGTTGTTGAACTTTAATATCCAGAAAATCTAAGGAATTCAATCATTTGTGAAATGGTTTACATATATTTTGTCCCATTCTTAAGGTTGCCTAATTACTTTGCTATTTTCCTTTGCTGTACAGAATCTTCCTAGCTTCATATTATCTCATTTGTCTATTTTTGTTTTTGCTGCCTTCACCAATTGCTTCAACTATTTACTGTTTTCTTCTAATGGTTTCAAATCTTACATTTAAATGATTAATTGGTTTTCAGTTTGAGTATGGGGAAGGGGATCTTGTTTGAATCTTTTGCATGTGGGTAGCCAGATTTTCATCTTTTTCTCCATGGTATGGTTTTAGCTCCTTCATTAAAGGTGATTGTAGATCTATGGTATCATTTCTGGGGTTTCATTTCTCTTCCATTGTTTTTTGTGTCTATTTTCCTGCCAACATTATGCTGTTTTCATTGTAATAGCTCTATAGTATGACTAGAAATCTTGTATTGTGATACCTCCACGTTTGTTCTTAAAGTTTGCCTTGGTTATTTGGGACCTTTTACATTCCAGTATGAATTTTAGAAATTTTTTCCTAGTTCTGTCAATAATGTTAATAGTATTTTAATGAGGATTATATTAAATCTGTAAATTAGTATAGCCATTTTATCAATATTAATCCTTCCATTCCAGCAATATGGGATGTCTTTCCTTTTTGTGTCCTGTTAATATCTTCCATCTACTTAGTTAACTTTATTCCAAGATGTGTTATATTTTTATAGCTACTGTGAATGGCACTGTTTTTATCATTTCTTTCTCAGCTTGCTGTTGGTACATGTAAATGTCACCAATTTCTCAGTGTTGATTTTGTATCCTGGATTCTTTCTGAATTTATCAGTTCTAATAGTCTTTTGGTGAAGTCCTTTGGTTTCTCTATATAGAGTATCATGTCATATGCAAACAGGGACAGTTTAATTCTTTCCTATTGTTATGTCTCTTTTTCTGCACTTGCCTAATGACTCTTGGTAAAACTTCTAGTAGTATGTTGAATAAGAGTGTGAAGAACAGATATCCTCATTGGTTCAAGATCCTAAGTCTTCTGAAAATGCTCTAAGTTTTTTTCCCCATTTAATATCGCATTGACTGTGAGCTGTCATGATAGCAGCAATTTTAACAGGTCACAATTATCTGAGGCTGTGTTCTTGGTATAAAATTAAGGACTACCTATATAATTCATTTCTGGGACTCTAAAACATACACTCAGGTGGTAATGATCTAAAGATTACAGATAGAACAGAAATAAAAAAGCACATGAGAAGTAACTGATTAGTAATTTTGAGGAAGATATAAATTTACAGATTTAAGAAAATGATATCAAGAAGAAATTATTGTCATATAAAATATTTTTACAGTGGGACTTCCCTAGTACATTAAGTTATTTATGACTAAATACGTTCATAGAATACAGAAATGAAGAGCCAGTGTGGAGTGTGTCATTCTCTTCCAAAATGACACTGAAAAACCATTGGACAGTGGGAAAATCTGAACACCTAAATAATTTTACTTATTAACTTATTCTGTTAAGATAGTAATTTACTAAAGATGATATACCATCATACAAATACTAAATTTATACTGATATGATAAAATAAACATAAAAGAAATCTGGATCTTCAAATTAGCTTTATTTATACTTGGAAATTTATATTTGAACAATTTCTATTTGGAAAAGGATAATGATTACCACTGGTAATAACAAGTGAGGAAAGAATACATCAAATACTCTTGTCTAGGGGCCAGTGTTGTGTTGCAACAGGGTAAGCCACCACATGCAATGTTAGCATTGCAGATTAGAACACCAATATGAATCCTGGTTGCTCTGCTACTGGTCCAAGTTCCCTGGGTACTTGGTCCCCTTCGTCTGACCTGGAAGACCCAGATGGGTTCCTTGGATTCAGCCTGGCCCATTCTTGACTTTTACAGTCATTTGGGCAGTGAACCAGTGGATGGAAGACTTTTCTCCCTTGGCATCCCTATCACTCCTGCTTTCAAATAAATTTTTTTAAGATTTATTATTTATTTGAAAGTCAGTGTTACAGAGTGAGAGAAAGAGAGGCAGAGAGAGAGAGAGGTCTTCCCTCTGCTGGTTCACTCCCCAGCTGGCCGCACTGGCAAGTGCTGCACCCATCTAAAGCCAGGAACTTCTTCCAGATCTCCCACGTGGATGCAGGGGCCCAAGGACCTGGGCCATCCTCCACTGCCTTCCCAGGCCACAGCAGAGAGCTGGACTGGAAGTGGAGTTGCCAGGACTCAAACTGGTGCCCACATTGGATGCCAGCACTGCAGGTGGAAGCTTTACCCGCTATGCCACAGTGTTGGCTCCTCAAATAAATATTTAAAACTATGATTGAAATTGTTAAAACATTTACAATTTTTTAAAAACAGTCTTTATCTACACAAACTTTAATCTTCAATACAAAAAAAAATGTGTAAGCCCAGCCACCAACTACTGACTCAAAGAGCATCAATAGCAACAATTCTGAAGCTCTCTGTGTGATCTTTCCTAACCCCATCTGCCTGTCTTGTCCCTAGAGGAAATCAACAGCCTGAAATATATATTCATCAACCTGATGATTCATTTTAAAAAGTTTATTTATGATACATGGGCATATATTTGAAAATATTTGTACCTGAATTTTTAACATTACTAAGATAGTATACCATATATAGTAATTTGTGACTTATTTCTTAACCATTGTTCTTTAAGGTTGATTTTATTTATCTGAAATATGAGTAACAGAGAGAGAGGGAGAGTCAGAGAGAGAAAAGAGAACTGCCATCTTCTGGTTCACGCCCCAGAAGGCTAAAATGTCTATGGGTTAGGCCAGCAAGAAGCCAGGAGACCAGTTTCAACAGGTTCTCCCATATGGGTGGCAGGGACCATACACTTTGGCCATCATTCACTGCTTTCTGAGGCACCCTAGCAGAAGCTGGAACAGAAGTAGAGCAGCTGGGGCTCAAATGAACACAGCAATATGGGATGCTGGCATCTCAAGCAGCCCCTTAAACTTTGTTGTTAAGATTTTTCCATGCTGTTGAGAGTGACCAATTTATTTCATCTAATAGAGAGAGAATATAAATACAGAAAATGTATATATTCATTCTTTGGACATTGGATTGCTAACAGATTTACATTTAAAATAAAAGATTTATCTATTTGAAATGCAGAGTGACAGAGAGAAGGAAGGGCAAAGATCTTCCATCCCTACTGGTCCAATCTCTAAATGGTCACAACTGCCAACAAAACCAACCAAAGCCAGGAGCCCAAAACTCCATGAGGATCTCTCATGTAGGTGGTAGGGGTCCAAGTACATGAGCCAGTTTTTTCTGCTTTCCCAATGCACAATAGCAGTGAGCCAGATTAAAAATAGAGCCACTATAATTCAAAAGTTGGACTTTGCAAATTTATATTTATTAAGTAAAAGTTAAAAAAAATAAAAAAATAGAGCCTCTGGGACTCCAGCATTTCAAGTGGTAGCTTACCCACTATACCTCAATATCAGGATTCAAAAGAACAATTTGCTAGACTGGTAGACTGGACACTAGAAGCATTAGAAAAGATCATGATTTTGAGCACACAGCAATCTGAATATAAAAAAAAATTACATGTGGGCATTGTGGCATGGCAGGTTAAACCATTGCTTGGGACACCCACATCCCAATATTGGACTACTAGGTGGAATACCACCCTCCTCCACTTCCAACCCAGCTTCCCACTAATGTGTCCTGGGAGGCAGCAAATGTTGTCTTGGGTGACCAGGGAATTTATGAGCTCCAGGCTTCTTCCTGTCCCAGCCTTGGAAAGATACAAACCAGTGGATGGTACAGCTCGCCCTCTCCTTTCTGTCACTCTGCCTTTCAATTAGATGAAGCTAAATTTTAAAAACTATATAGTATCTACATAGAAAACATTAAATTAGATGTGATAGAGAAAAACTAAAAATTATGTAACAAGTGTGAATCTTTAATCCCAGAAGGAAGGGCTGGCCAAAAAAAATCCACATCTTTTATAAAGTATGTACAGATAATGTATATGATAATGCATAAAGGTCAGAACATGCAAGCATAATAGTCATATTCATACTGTAAACATTAAAATATTCATAGATCAAAGACCTATTCAAAATGTATGTGCATCTATTAAAAGAGCTTTAAAATAGTACTTAGGAATAAACTGATAATTTCACAATTATGGTTGGAGAGTTTATAAGTCTTCTCCAGTAATTCCTCAATTACAAGAGCACTAAGACAGAAAGTAAAGTAACCATCTCCAATAGTTTATCAATTGTCAGAAGGACAAAAAGACAGAAAGTCATTAGGGTACATAAGATAAACACAACTATTAACCAACCTAACCTTAAAAAGTACTATAGTTGGCTGGCGCCATGGCTCAACAGGCTAATCCTCCACCTTGTGGCGCCGGCACCCTGGGTTCTAGTCCCGGTCGGGGTGCTGGATTCTGTCCCGGTTGCCCCCCTTCAAGGCCAGCTCTCTGCTGTGGCCCGGGAGTGCAGTGGAGGATGGCCCAAGTCCTTGGGCCCTGCACCCCATAGGAGACCAGGATAAGCACCTGGCTCCTGCCATCGGATCAGCGCGGTGTGCCGGCTGCAGCAGCCATTGGAGGGTGAACCAACAGCAAAGGAAGACCTTTCTCTCTGTCTCTCTCTCTCACTGTCCTCTCTGCCTGTCCAAAAAAAAAAAAAAAAAAAAAAAAAACACACAAAAAACACACAAACAGAAAACAAACAAACAAAAAAGAGTACTATAGCAACCAACCACAGAATAATAAGGTTGAATACTCAGAATATGTTCATTAATTTAAAAAAGGTAAAATCATGTGTCAACAACAAAACGATAATTGCAAAACATCACCAAATCTTTGAAATTTAAAAATACTATAGGTGTATCTTATGTCTATATTTCCCTGTTTTCTATTTCCCTAGCTCTTAGTGACTCATTCTGTGTAAGAACCTCTAATCTATCCACCACTTTTTGAAGCATTCTCTTCAACTATGTCCAATTTAACGTTTAACCCAGCCACTGCAATTTATATTTATACATATATATATATATTTAATGATTTTATTTATTTATTTGAGTGGTAGAGTTCTTGACAGAGGGACAAACAGAGAGAAAGGTCTTCTGTCTATTGGTTCACTCCCCAAATGGCCAAATTGGAAGCCAGGAACTTCCTCCAGATCTCCCACACAGGTGCAGGGACCTAAGCATGTGGCCCATCTTCTTTCCCTGGGCATAGCAGATACCTAGATTGGAAGAGGAGCAGCTGGGACAACAGCCAACACCCTATGGGATGGCAGTGCCACAGGCAGAGGTTTAGCCCACTATGCCACAATGCCAGCCCCTATATACATTTAGCTTATTTTTTTTTTTTTTTTTTGACAGGCAGAGTGGACAGTGAGAGAGAGAGACAGAGAGAAAGGTCTTCCTTTTCTGTTGGTTCACCCCCCAGTGGCTGCCACTGCATCCAGCGCACCGCGCTGATCTGAAGCTAGGATCCAGGTGCTTCTCCTGGTCTCCCATGGGGTGCAGGGCCCAAGCACTTGGGCCATCCTCTACTGCACTCCCGGGCCACAGCAGAGAGCTGGACTGGAAGAGGGGCAACAGGGACAGAATCCAGCGCCCCGACCAGGACTAGAACCCAGGGCGCTGGTGCCATAGGCGGAGGATTAGCCAAGTGAGCTGTGGCGCTGGCCTATATTTTTTAATCTGGTTACTTTTACAGTCATGTCTTCCTTAATTTATTTTGATTATTATTATTCCTTGATTATTTTTTTCCAAATTTTAATTTATAGTAGTATTCCATATAAAATATGCATCTCATTATCTGATAAGTCCCAGAAGAATGAGTACAAACAATTCAATCAATTTTAAAGTCTCACATTCTACCACAAAGATACAAACATCTACATGTGAGTTTTTAGGTCAAAAATTAAGTTTAACCATTATATCACTTAGTGGCATCAAATCAAAACAAAGTGACATTCCATCAAAAAAAGTAAAAATAAATAGGCAAGGAGCATGAGGTTAATTGGGTATATGAAAAAAAGAGAAAGTAAAAATATCATTAATTTAGAAACAGGGTCATCTCATCTCACTAAAGATAATTAAAACTAAAAATAATATTAACTTTCATTAACAGTTATTTCCAGGGAGAAAATTAATCAAAATAAAACTTTTTGAAATACAAGATGATACTGGTAATAACAGGAATGAGGGAAAATCAGCACACATCTCAGTGTGACACAGCATGAAACAGAAATGAGATAGCATTTCTCAAGGACCGAGCATTAACTGTAGAGTAGAGGGGTAAGCCCACAAGCTCAAGAGCTTCATTCCTGTTAAACATAATTATTAATATGTTTTATTTTTGTGTATAAATATTTCATAGGATATTTGATAAAATGTTAAATATTTGAATGACCCAATTAACACCAACTAACCCAAAGTCAATCTTTAAACCTAATAAATAAGTAAGTACATCTTTTTAAAATAAAAGTGTGACTTAATCCTCTAGCTGAAAGATTGAGTCAGCAAAAAACAAAATGCAGAAACTGTATGTAACTCTTTTTACAATCAGGTGAACACATCTACTATCAGAGGAAGAACAGTCCTAACACACTTTCATTGCTAACAACTGTAATTATATTGATAATTGAATTCAATAGGTTTATTTAGAATATCACTGTGCTGATCCTGAGAAGAAGCAAATTTTTTTTAAAGATCCAGAAACCCATCAGTTAGAACAAGAAATTAGTAAAAACTCAAAAGACCAGTAAAATAGACAAGTCTTTGACTAAGCTACTAGTTTTAAAATCAGTACAGCTAACATTTATGGGGAACTTGCTAGTGGCCATGGAGATTTCTATGTAATTTTCAATAATTTATCTTAGTCAATATTATAAAAGTCATTCCTTCATTTCATAAAGTTTCATTAAGTACTGACAATAAACACAACATTCTAGAAGCACTATGGAAGTACTACAAAAGAAAAGAAATGACTGTACTGCCCTAGAGATATTTGCATTATAGAAGAATAAAGCAAAAGCCCCACCTTACAGATAGGGAGTCCAAGTTCAGAGATCTTAGGCAAATTTCCACTGATCACATAGGATCCAATATACAAAATATACCTGAACCCAAGGTTCATCCAAAGGTCTGTACCTGTAAACAGTACATGATGCCACCTCTGTAGCAGAAATATAAAACATATGATTAAGATACAGAGATCATCACAATTGCAAATATTTTCAGACTTCTTACTTATGCCAGGTTTTATTTATTTAATTTGAAAGGCAGACACAAATAGAGAACTTCTGTATGCTGATTCACACTCTAAATGCCAGGCTGGATCCAAGAATTCTATCCCAAGTCTCCCACATGGATGGCTGGGATGTGAGCCATCAACTTTTACTTTCTAGGATACGTATTAGCAAGAAGCTGGCATGAGAAGCCAATCAGGGACAGGATCCAGGTATCCCCAGTAGTATTTTAACCCCTGCACCAAACACTTGCCCCAGGCACTTTCAGTAACAGTCACAGTAATTCTAATATATAAAATACATTCCTAGTTTTAGGAACTCAAGAAATAAGATCTGGCCTGCACCACGGCTCACTAGGCTAATCCTCCACCTGTGGCGCTGGAAATCTGGGTTCTAGTCCCGGTTGGGGCGCCGGATTCTGTTCCAGTTGCTCCTCTTCCAGTCCAGTTCTCTGCTGTGGCCCTGAAAGGCAGTGAAGGATGGCCCAAGTGCTTGGGCCCCACACCCACATGGGAGACCAGGAGGAAGCACCTGGCTCCTGGCTTCGAATTGCAGCAGCGTGCTGGCCGCAGCGGCCATCAACGGAAGGAAGACCTTTCTCTCTGTCTCTCTCTCTCACTGTCTAACTCGGCCTGTCAAGAAAAAAAAAAAAATAAAAAAAGAAATAAGATTTAATTAACCATGGTTTCAAAGCTATCTTTGTACTCATAGAGTCTGGTTTTCGAATTCACACTTAATTACTCTAGTGCACATAGCTCCCACTTTTACTCATAAATAAATTTTAAAAAACTTCAAATAATTACTCTTTCTATAATTCAGTTCTAAAAATTGAAATTATGGAAGAATGTCCATTTTCCAGTGAAACATGAATTACCAAAGTTGACAAAAGCAGAAGTTCAAACACAATGCAATACAACTTTTTGTAAATGATACTATCAATATTCCAAGGAAAACAATAACTTCTCTATTTTAGTTCATAAAGAATATAAACAATGGGGGAGGGCAGCTTTGTGGAACAGTGTGTAAGCTGCCACCTGCAATGCTGGCATCCCACAAGGGAGCCGGTTTGTGTCCTGGCTGCTCTACTTCCAATCCAGCTTCCTAATGGCCCAGTGTTTTGTCCCCTACCACCCACATGGAAGACCTGGGTGAGTCCTTGGGTCTTGACTTTGAACTGGCCCTGCCCTGGCCATTGTGGGCACCTGGGGAGTGAACTAGCGAATGGAGGATCTCTATCTTTCTCCCTCTGTCCGTAACTCTGACTTTAAAATAAGCCAATAAATTTTAAGCAGTCATCCATCATACCAACTACAAATTCAATAATATACACAAGCAACCCTAAGAAGCTACCATCTCACCTATGAGAATATACATAAACAACCTAAATAGGAAAAACAAAACAAAACAAAAAACAACAACAGATCAGTTCCAGTATTGGTTAAAAGGATGGTACATTATACTGATGTAAAGGTTGTTTCAGAATTCACTGAAGGTCTGTAATACAATTTCAATTTTGTTTTATTCCTGAGAAACTTATCAGAAAGGTGGCCAAAGATCCACAACTGTGTTTATTATAACATTGTTCACAAATTCCTACTAGTAAAGAGCATGGGAAAATACCCTATACTCTATTATAATCCAGGGTAGAATGTTACAAGAGATGTAAGTGGGTACACAGAAGTACTTTATTACTTCAAAGACAAACTCTCAGCTGGCTACACAAGGAAGGACTTGTCTGAAAAGGAGGCATTTAGGACGAGTCTCCGAGGATTAGTAACATTTGAACAGATATGATTGGAAACACAGAGAAATGTGTTTCTGGGTCAGGAGATACAGAAGGAACTAGTGAAAAAATTATACTGAAAAAGTAGATGAGGGGTTCCACAGTATAATGTTTATTAAATATAGATAGTAATAAGTAAACCAGCAGGGCAGAATTCAGAGACTAAAAATAGATACAAGTATGGGAAAAACAATTATATGACCAAAGCAATATTTCATACTTTGTGGGGAAAAGTTCTAGTGATTTTTGCGGTGTTGAATTCATTTCATGTGCTATTTCATACCAAAAACAAAGATGATCCAAATGGATTACAGACCCAAAGTAATAAAAATATTACTAAAAATACTGTAGAAAATATTAAACCTGGGTTTAGAGATAATTTTCTAAGCCAGAAAAATATCTTAGAAGTCATGAAGGAAACTATAAACATACTTATTTCTCTCAATATTTACAAAATTCTAGCACAGATGCCATCATAAACTAACAATACACTTGGGAAGAATCTTTATGAGAACCAGTTTAATGGCTTTAATTAATACACAAAGAACTCCAAGAAATTAATGCAAACAGGCTAATAAATAATATGAAAGAAAAATAACAAACAGCTCACAGAAATGCATATGCAAATGGACAATAAAGTTATAAAAAATGTTCAACCTTCTTAGAATTCAAGGAAATATTAATGTAATAAGCAATGAAATAACTTTTGATAGTATTAATAGGTTAAAATGGTAAACAGATTGATTACATACAATGCTGCAAGAAAATGAGGAAACAGTATTATATTACTCATAGGTATAAGAACTGCTACTCTATTATTGAAAAGCAATCTGGCAGTAGTTATTAAAATGAAAAATGAGAATGGCTTTTGATCCATCAGTCTTACTTTTGTGATTGTCTGCTGTAGAAAAGCAATAGTACATGACGTGTGCAGGGTTGTTTATAGCAACATTGTGTTTTAGTAGGAAAATAAATACAGAAAAAGTAAAACTGGGACTAATTGAATGTTCAACCATTGGGACAGTTGGTTAAATTCTGGTACAGCTGTACAATGGAATGATATGTAGCACTTCATCAGAATATGTCAGACCAACACTTATTGGATATGATCTTAATAAAATACTAAGTACAGAGGATTTATACTAAAAGAAACAACAGGGGCAGGTATCATTGCACAGCTGAGTGAGCTGAATTTTGGGATGTCTGCATCCCTTACTGGAGTGCCTGATTCCAGTCCCAGCACCTCTGCTTTCTGTCCACCTTCCTGTTAATACACATGATGGAAGGCAGCTGGGTTCCTGCCATTCATATGTGAGGCCAGGATGGAGGTCCTGGCTCCTGGCTTCAGACTGGCAGAGACTCATCAATTGCAGGCGCTTGTGGAATGAACCAGAGGGGGGAAATTAATGTTGTGCTCTGCCATTCTGCATTTCAAATCAATAGAATGAATCACTTTTTAAAAGGTTTCTTTTTATGTTTCAGTATGTGCATCCAAGAGGCAAAGTAAGATTTGCAGGGGTGGAGGCAGAGTGAGTTCTTATGTAATTCAGCACCATTTTGTTTTACTCATTACAGTAAGCATATAGTAGTAATTTTGCTACATTACTCCTGTCGTTTAAAAAGGATAAGGACATTTTAAAAACCCCAAGTATAATATTTAAATGTATAAAGTAGTTTCTCTGAATTGCTTTACTGAAATGTGACAGCAAAGGAGACTCTTCTAATCTAAGTACTTATCAGACAATCCACATGGAAAGTGAAGTATATCAACCATCTCATGGTTCCTAATTTGTGATTACATTATTGTACTCAGCCTATTAAGTGCTTAAATTGCCAGATAACACAATGTATGTTCCTAATAGTGGAAAGTATTTTAACACTATTTTTGCTCCCTCTGGTAGCCCTGTTCCAACAATCACATGGATGAAGGTTAACGGTTACATCCCTAGTAAGTCGCGCCTGCGGAAGTCCCAGGCAGTGCTGGAAATACCGAATGTGCAGCTGGATGACGCAGGCATTTATGAGTGCAGAGCTGAAAACGCCCGTGGGAAAAATTCCTTCCGTGGACAATTACAAGTGTACAGTAAGTGTTCCTAGCAAAGCATCATGCTCTAGCCTCAAGAGTCAAACTGACAATGCAAATTTAACTGAATACATATTTTTTGGTTTTTTTTGGCTAGATGCATATAAGTTTATAATTGTACTGTTTTACATGGTAAAGTGTCATGTAATATTTTCCCACACATGGAAATGCTTTACATTAAAATGGAGACTTATCAATTTCCTTGTACAATATAGAATTTATGTACTGGCACCCACAGCATTCTTTGATATTTAAAAATCTCATCAACCTTTACCTACCCTGGCTTTTCTCTTGAATCAGAGCCTATCCAGATGCCATTTTTTTCTAAGTAGTTTTATTGGAATACAGTCACATCTATTAGTTTTATTTGGTCAGCTTTCGTCTGACTATAATAGAATTAAAGATAGAAAGAGACCAGCCAATTCACAAAGACTAAAATAGCTAACTATTGAATCCTTTGTAGAAAAATTTTACCAACGTCTGGCTTATGTTAATCCTCTCTGGTCTGCAAGTGTTTATATTGCCCAGAAGTGTCAAGGAAGTTGTGTCTAAGAACTGGGACAGTCTGGTTCAAAGATTTTCACAATCTAACCTTTCCCTCAAGTATTACAAGTTGCAACCACATGTGGAATTTTAACATTCATAGTGGGTAAATGACTATTCTTACATTTGACAATAAAAAGACATGAATGCAGTAAGCTATAATACTGATATAAGCAAATACTTTGAATCTTCAGTTATCCAAATTGAACATTGGCTAAAGAACATTTTGAAATATTAGTGTATGAATTCAACCTACCTTTCCTTATAACTTCTTTAGGAATTTGGGACTCCAGTCAAGTTGACTACGCACTATACATTTCACCCATTTATTCCCTGATTTAACTACTGCTTATTAAGTGCCTCTTACTGCTCTGCATGTTTGTAACAGAGGTTTGAAGGAATGCCTCATCTCTTGATTAAATGAAAAGTGAAGCCCACATTATAGACAAGCATGCTGTGTGCTACAACAAAGCCATATGCAAAGGATCACTGGAGGGCTGAGTGTACTACAGTCCACTCAGATGACATGGGGGAAGTTTTAGAGAGGATGCATAACTTTAAGGATAAATTAGGGAAAATATCCTGGGGATAAAGGACACAGAGTCATTTAAGAGTTTCTAAGATTGAAGTACCAGCACTTATTTGGTGATTGTTAGGCCACGGTTGTTCCATTTGGATGAAATCCACAAAGATCATAATTGTTGAAATACATTAAAACAAATAATTAGGTCTCTCTAGCCACAGGGGCAATATCTTGCTTCTGTACCATCAATGGAACAATGATTAACTTTCAAATACAATGTGGCATTTTATCCTCACAGCAACAGTATTAAGTATTACTAGTCCCTTTTTTACAAATAAAAACCTGGTATTGAAAAGGCAAGTTTTCAACAAGAACTTTACTTACTGAAATTCCCTCCCTCCCTCCCTCTCTCTCTCTTTCTCTCTCTCTCTCTCTCTCTCTCTCTCTCACACACACACACACACACACACACACGCTAGGAGTACCAGCTACTCTAAAAGCAATTAGGGAGAAGTCCCAAATAGCTCTGTCATTAGAATGGGCAACACCAAATAGAATGAGATAGTAAACCCTGAGGGCTGATGCTCTTTCATGGCCCACTTCACTTGTTTCCCTCCTCACCCGGGTAACTTAAATCAGAAACAAGCATTGATTCAGCAAGGAATGCAGAAAATGTGCTTTCATTCAGTGTTACCATGGACCTTCTGGTGAAAGAATATGCCACTAAGAAACGATCTTTGGACTCTGTCATACAAAACTGATAAACACTGTTGACCAGCTGGGATAAGAAATTGTCTGTCTGAATAGAAAAATAATCTAGACTATTATCTAGAAAGACAAACTATCCAGATAACTACTTGGCATATATTTCTGATAGGTCAAAACTGTGTCCTGAAAGCATGTGACCCTTCATTGTAGCCATCTTTAGAATGGCTTCCTGCTGGGCTCCTCATGTGTCCATACAATCTGATTTGCCCTAGATAATTCCAGTTTGTGATGGTTGTGCCGGGATAACAGTATCCTAATTCCACTTCCAGAAGGATCTCAGTTATTACATATTCACCCAGAATTTGTATTTTTAAAACTATATGTTTTCCTCCTTATCAACCTCTGAAAAATTTACACAAGACCTTGGCCAAGATTTCCACCTGCCTTGCAGTAGGTATGGATAGTCTGAATGCTCTACTATGAGTGGGTTCATGTTCAGAGTGTTATCTCAGTAGAATGGGTTTCTGTTGTAATCTCTACCATATACTTTACTATTGTATGTAGAGGCTGACCCTTTTCATCCAAGAGGCCAATATTGAAGATACTGAACACACAGGATCTTAGCTTTAGCTCACTTTCTTGAAAATATAATTATTAAGGCAAACTTTCTAAGCCAAAGTGTTTCTCAAAGCACTACAAAACAGGGTTAATATGTATAATAGGCACAAATGGCAGACTTTTTTATAGCAACATCTGCATTATAAAGTTAATACAAAAACATAGATATCTGTGGTAGTTAAATAAGTATAAATTAAACATACCTGCTCAATATAATTTCCAAAAATACTCATAAAAATCAGAAAAGTTATACAAAAACTTGGAACTAATTGGAAACTTAGAATAAACTGCAAAATTACTGAATACACTTTTTATTATATAGTTTTGTTGGTGAATTCATTTCTTTGATTATTTCTGTCCATGTAATTTATGATGATCAAAAAGACCTGATCTTAACCAGCCACAGAAAACATAAATTTTTATATTTACAATGTGAGTTGAACTTTGTTCATTAAAGGTTTCCATTAATGAGAAAATAAATGTAGGAGAAAGGAAGGAAGACCAGAAGGTGAAGAAACTAAAGGTAACCATGGCCAGCACTGTGGCACAGTAGGTTAAGTGACCATCTGCAATGCCAGTATCCCTGAGTGCAGATTCAAGTCCCAGCTACTCTGCTTAAGTTCCTGCTCTCTGCTAACATGCCTGGGAAAGCAGTGAATATGGCCCAAATACTTGGACTTGAGCTACTCACATGGGAGACCTGGAAGCAGTTCCAGGCTCCTGGCTATGGTCTGGACCAGCCCCAGCCAGTAGCAACTATTTAAGGAGAGAACTGTGAACCAGCAAATCTAAGTTTCTCTCCCTGTCACTCTTTCAAAGAAATAAATCTTTAAGAAGGGGATAACTAGTAGTTCTCAAGAGCTTATGTTTTAGATACTAGTAGTATGTCCATTCATTAACTCAGAACAAACCTTAGGTACTGAAATTCCCATGTGATAGATGAGAAAACTAGACCTAGAGATAATATAAAACTTTTTACTTAAACTCATTCATAATGTCTTTCTTTTTTTATTTTTTATTTTTTTATTTTTTATTTTTTGACAGGCAGAGCGGACAGTGAGAGAGAGAGACAGAGAGAAAGGTCTTCCTTTTGCCGTTGGTTCACCCTCCAATGGCCGCCGCAGCCTGCGTGCTGTGGCCGGCGCACCGCGCTGATCCGATGGCAGGAGCCAGGTGCTTCTCCTGGTCTCCCATGGGGTGCAGGGCCCAAGTACTTGGGCCATCCTCCACTGCACTCCCGGGCCATAGCAGAGAGCTGGCCTGGAAGAGGGGCAACCGGGACAGAATCCGGCGCCCTGACCAGGATTAGAACCCAGTGTGCTGGCGCCGCAAGGCAGAGGATTAGCCTAGTGAGCCGCGGCGCCGGCCAAGACTCATTCATAATGAACAGTAAAACTAAAATTCACCTTAGAAAAGGAAATGACACTAGAATTCAATTCAAACCCATAGAATCCAATGTCTCAGTGGGATATTAATGATGTAAACTAAGGCATAAGATGAGAATGGGATAGAAAATAGCAAATTCCTATTTAACTGTGCTTTGTTAATAAGAGAAAATTAATGCATTAAAATCCTTGCCCTTAGTTCTTCCTTGCCTACTTTTAGGCAAAATGTTGTTTATCTCAAGTAGGAATGATTTTTAAAGATATTTTAGCTTTTGAAATATGTTAAAATTTACTATAAGAAATGATATAAAATTATAGATTCCTGATTAATTTCATATATAAGTGTGAAAAAAAGAACTTCTCTAGAAGAAGTCTTGCCTGAATTTTATTGTTATGAAAAATATTCATATGTGTTCACATATGATTGAAAATGAAGTTGAAGTTCATACATGAGCAATGAGTTGTAAGGGAGAAACCAATATTTATTATATTGAATCACAATAGTGGCCATTGAAATAAGAATTATACTCTACCATTTACATATGAGAGTCATTAAAGTTAAATAACTCATTCCCAATCATACATTAGAGTTAGGGCATGATAGTACTGGGACTTGAACCCATTTACCCCTCAACTATATCATCTTTCCAAGGCAGTACATTACCTCTCACTGGCCCATAGCTGAGAGTCATAATATTAAAAATGATCTATGTGGATGAAATATGTTGACTCCTTGATACTTAAGAGTAAAGAAGCAACAGAGGAGGCCAATAACACTTAGCATTTATCAGCAGACAGTTGCAGAATCTCTAATGACAAAAGATAATAAGCAAGAGTTTTTATGCACATCTGTGTAGGGTTTTAAAACACATAACCCAGAAATTGATCTAAAGCTCGAATGTATTACATAAGTAGTTGTCAATATACAGTGCATCTGGTGAGATTTTTAAGAGCTTCTGATTTTAAAGTGCCATATGTCTCTTCAGCTTTCTACACCCTAAAATAGGTGGCCTAACAAAAGCTAGAATAAAGAACTTCTAGGTTTATTCTCAGTGTGATCCAACTGGCAATTTTCTTTTTCCAGATATTTCAGAGGAACAATGCTGACCACATAGGTAAATTAGTATATTTACCCTCAAGTTATTATTTGGAAACCAAAACTACTGCCCTTTATTTCCTGCAATCCTCTCCTGAATCAAGTTTTTGTATTTTTAAAGAATTTAAAAAAAAAAGTAAGAATGGATTTCATGTAGTTCACAGATGTGATCCTAATACAATCATACTTCTAGGTGTGACCATCTGTGTTGCTTATTATATATTACTAATAATCTTAGTTTTGTTCTAAGAATCTGACATTCTATACAGTCTTTGTCATACTGGGTCCCAAGATAAATTCATTCAGGCTATTACCCAGTGTTTACTTATTTTTAACCACAGTGTCTTTTAATTTACTCCATATAGCAGAGACTGAGTGGTTTAAAAATATCTTTTGCAGCATAGAAGAGAAGTCATTACACAAGTCAAGCCATATTGAACACAACCTACATTTTCCATGTACACCAAGAAGGATGGCAACTCCTAAATTCAAATATCCATAATGTCAATTAATGTTAACAATGATGGTGTTAAACTTATTTCTTCAATATGAAGCTTGACTTCACTGTAACATTATCTACCATCCATATCCCTGTTGTGTCTATGCCTCTGTGCATGTTTGCATTTGTCTGAGTTGGCCTAACAAATTTTATATTCAGTAGTACTTTCTACATGCTAATTAAGTATGGCATCTACAGTAGAAACTGACAACGCCAAGTTATACTGTTTCAAAAGTGTTTTACTATTTTCATCGAATTTATATATATACATATATATGTATACTCACATATATGTATGAGTGTACACACATACACAATTTTCTTGGGAGTGGGGGGTTGCTATGCATGTTGCTTAGCTTGGCAAATAGATTTATGACGTAGAGAGATTCTTAATTGAAAACAGCAAGATCTGAAGCTATATCACTCTTATCTGTCAAGAAATGGAAAACTGATAATGTTTTTTAATTCAGAGGGCAGTTTAACAGATGATTTCTGTTTGTACGTTTCTTGGCAGAATGAAGTTGAATAGTATTTTAATTGCATCTCCCCCACTAGACTTTTATCTGACAGCAAACATACATTATAGCATCTTTATTTATGTATTCTCAGTCTAAGCCTTGCACCAAGCATTGTATTTAAAGGAAAGCAAGAATTTATTTTAATGTACTCCTATGACAAAATGATTTTGCAATCAGTACTCTAAATTTTGCAATTTTATAAATAATCCAATCTATAGTTGACACATTACAGTGATTTCCAATTTTTCTGCAGATTAGAAAATAGTGTGTTTTTAACAGTTCTTTTTGTTTTGGTAATTTCTATGATCTTTTCAGTTTGACTCATGGGTATCATATCAGATCATAAGTTGTAACACATTAATACATTAGACTCATTAAAGCTAAATATTTTATAATCAACTATCATATGAGACAATGTGTAACTGAAGTAAATATGTGTAGTCAACTTTGCTTTCCGTGATCCATCTATCTGGATGTCAACCTATAACCAACTAAAAAATTCTGTAACAATTTAAGTCAGCAACAGAAGAGGAGAAATAAATTACTACATGAGTTCTTTCCAAGTGAATAAGAACTACAGGTGTCCAAACAAGGTACAAACGTCTCTCCTTTAGAGATGTGATCAATATATGTAATGTAGACTTACACTTGAATTATGGTTTAAGAAGAGAGAAATAGAAGTTTCAAGAAAATACGATATGCACTTCATAGACAGAACACTGATCTACTTGGGCAACAGCAGCCACGCATAGAAAAAAAAGGGCAGGGACAAGAGGTATGAGATGAAGTAAGGAATGATCAAAGTACTCACTAGCACAGATAAAATATTTTATAAATTTTGCCAAAAATATTTCTGTAGAGAATTCAGTACAATACTCAATCAGAAGACCAGTTACATTTTACTTACACTGAAACTGCCCTCATATTTGAAAAGGTAGGACTTCTAAGCACCCAACTTCCTACCAAACATATTCTAGTGCCTTGGGAAGAATCAAACCACTGGCTTTAACATGAGTAAAAATAAATGGATAAAATATACTTTGCATATTTTACAAATATCCTCTAAGATATAAAAATATACTTTCAGTGCTTAATTTTTCATTTATACTAGAAATAGAGTTCTATAATGCAATGTTATACTTCTTCCAAATACCTATGGCTATTTGAATTGGTTAAAAAAATGCAATGCATTTTTCCATGTAAATTTTGAACTTGGTAGTGTTCAAGAAATGACATCCTTTTTGTTTGCTTAAATATTCGCAGCTTACCCTCACTGGGTGGAAAAACTGAATGACACTCAGTTGGACAGTGGCAGCCCTCTCCGATGGGAATGTAAGGCTACTGGAAAACCCAGACCCACGTTTCGTTGGCTGAAAAATGGAGCACCCCTCTTACCTCAGGTATTGTAGGGCACTATTAATCTGCTCCTGTGTAATTTTAGCAGGATTTCACAAAGGACACAGTAAGCTCTCTTAGTTTTATCCAAAGCCACTTCCTACTTCTGCCTCTTAATATATTTGAAATAAATAAGTATCTGAAATTATAAGTATTGAAATTGTAAGTATCTGAAGTTTTAAATTATTTCATGGTTTTAGTAATACATTTAAGATCTTTTCAACTCTATACAATCTTGGGAAATACCACTATCACAGACTCATTTCCCATTGACCTTTGAATATCATGTAAACTGTTGCTATCACTTTACAGATGATGGGTTTAATCCCTAAAAGTGAAGTGACTTGCCCAGGGTTGCACATCTTGTAATACACATTGGAAAAGAATCTTAGCCTCCTGTGTCCTGAATAGGTTCTCTCTGTGACATCCTGCCTCCAGAGACTGAATATATCTCTTTGCAGGAAAGCTGCATGTTCTTAAAGCCAATTACTTTTGCACTGGATTTCAAAATAAATCAGCTACTATTTAATTTCAAAATAACTAATAATTTTCTGTTTTCCTTAACTAGAATCTCCATAGGAGGGAGGACAGAGGAGAAATCGCTCATTATTTATGGGCATAATAGAGGGAAAGCATGTAAAGGTGAGAGGCTGGGACAGGTCCTCCACTGTCCTAGGACCTCTTACCTGTTCTTTAGTACCTTGGACATCAGTTTGTTCCTTTTAAAAGGAAGAGATTGAGTCAGATCCTAGCCAGTGACATACAGCTTCCATATTCCTTTATTTTATTCTTTTTATTTTTTGACAGGCAGAGTGGACAGTGAGAGAGAGAGACAGAGAGAAAGGTCTTCCTTTGCCATTGGTTCACCCTTCAATGGCCGCCGCGGCCAGCTTGCTGTGGCCGGCGCATCGCACTGATCCGAAGCCAGGAGCCAGGTGCTTCTCCTGGTCTCCCATGTGGGTGCAGGGCCCAAGCACTTGGGCCATCCTCCACTGCACTCCCTGGCCACAGCAGAGAGCTGGCCTGGAAGAGGGGCAACCGGGACAGAATCCGGCGCCCCGTCCAGGACTACAACCCGGTGTGCCAGAGCCGCAAGGCGGAGGATTAGCCTGTTGAGCCACGGCGCCAGCCATATTCCTTTATTTTAAAACAAGTTAGGTCAAGACAACATGCCATATCCCAAAACAATTGGAAATGACTACTCAGAATACCTGTGAAGTGGGAGGCGGATAACCTGAAATAACCGTTCATAGACTCATTCCAATTCTCCTTGAGCTGCCAGATAAACCGTGAGGATGAGCTATGCTGCTCCTGTTTTCTATTCTTAGCATCCAAGTAACAGAAATTCCTCTGGCAGATAATTTGCGTAGGAAAAATCGTCGAATTTCTTGGCCTCTCTGTTAATGAATAAAGCATTCCTCAGAAATTTTTTTAAAAAATGACTAGGGTGGTATTAACCAGACACCTGCTTGTTTAACCATATTTTACATTTTTTTGAATTGTGACCTTGATCTCATTTTATCAGCATATCTGCAATTTTCTATCTTCCATATTAAGTTTCTTCTTGCACTGACTTTCATTTAATAATTTTATACAGATTCCAGTTGTAAACAGTTTCCTTAGAGTGTGTGTGTGTGTGTGTGTGTGTGTGTGTCTTGGGAAGTGAGAGAAAAATTCCAACTTCTGATCAGATCAACATAATAAAGGGGATGTTTTTATGACCTGGCCTATTTTAACCTTGACCTCATGTCTACAAATCCCCACTTTTCCACCAGGTGAACCTCTACATCTCCTTTGTCAAAGGAATTCAAATAAAAGCATTATCTGATGGTGGTAATACACAAGCTTAACTAGTACACCAACAGAGGTGACTTTGTTTTAAAACAAAACAGTAAAACTCAGAAGAATGAAAATATAGTTATGATTTCTAGTAAACCTAATAAAATAATCAACAGTCAACGTGTGCTGGTGTGCTGTCAATGCACCTGAATTGGAGGCTTTTTACCCCTTTATTTAGGGGAGTAACCTAAAAACTATCATTTGTTTACTTTCTAGATCTCACTTTTTTTATTCCATTACAGAGTAGGGTTGAGATGGTTAATGGAGTACTGATGATCCACAGTGTGAACCAATCAGATGCTGGAATGTATCAGTGTTTAGCTGAAAATAAGTATGGAGCCATTTATGCCAGCGCAGAGCTGAAGATTCTAGGTATGCAATTTCTAAGTAAATAACTGGGAAAGCAGGGTCACTTCTTTGCATGCTCTAATTCTTATAAATATTGAAGTTTTATGGTGCAATTTTAAAAACCAACTTCCTGACTTGAAAAGAAATACCATGTCTTGCTGATATACAGGTTTACATTGCATGAAGCTTCTCCTATAGTGTTTGGGGAGGGGGTATATATTTTTCTAACATTAACTCTAAAAGGGTGACATGATGACCTTTCTATGACATTTAAAAAATCATATATATGGCCGGCGCCGCGGCTCAATAGGCTAATCCTCCGCTTTGCAGTGCTGGCACACCGGGTTCTAGTCCCGGTCGGGGCGCCGGATTCTGTCCCGGTTGAACCTCTTCCAGGCCAGCTCTCTACTGTGGTCAGGGAGTGCAGTGGTGGATGGCCCAAATCCTTGGGCCCTGCACCCCACGGGAGACCAGGAGAAACACCTGGCTCCTGGCTTCGGATCAGTGCGATGCGCCGGCCGCAGCGCGCCAGCCGTGGTGGCCACTGGAGGGTGAACCAACAGCAAAAAGGAAGACCTTTCTCTCTGTCTCTCTCTCTCTCACACTATCCACTCTGCCTGTCAAAAAAAAAAAAATCATATATATTAAGTTTCAGAGAAAGTATCTGGGGAGGGTAAAAATGTAGAATTCTAGCAGCCTGTTCCAGTTCCCATACTGATGCTGAACATTCCCCCAAGCAACTCCTGCTTACCTGAACAGCAGGACTCTGAGGCTAATCACCCTCTTCTCAAAGGGCATAATCCAATATCATCCTTACAATAATAAGGAAAGGTTTCCTGAGGCCAGGCTCATAGGCTTACACCCTTCATATGAAGGTAAACTGGGCACTAGCACAACTTCACTGTCTAAATCTAACAAGAAAGAACTGATCCAGAATAAACTACCCAGAATGGAAATCTGTACCTCTGGAATAGATTTTAATTTTTTGCCATCTGATTTCATAATCTTTGTAAACTACCATCCCAAATCTAAAGATGGATATTTGTATGATCTTAACTCACTGTCTCCCTAGAGTAGCAAAAGCCCAAGCGTGCTTTGTACTCATCAGTACAATTTGCAAAACATAACACTGACAGCAACACCAGAGATCTCAAGAATATGAGAACCCACCATTCCCACATCAGCTAAATATAATAAACCATCTATTTAATTTGAACTTTCTCTGCATTTCAAAAAACTCCATGTCAAATACATACAACATTTCATGTTCATTTCTCATATACTAAGCCATCAAATATAAATACTTTCTTATTGAATTACACATAAATATTTGTGAACTAAAAATTTGACTTAGCCTCTCAACTACTAATGGTTTATCCAGAAACACGTTTACTATACATTTTCAAAATTACCTTTGATAAATTCTATTTCCAATAGGCAACTAAAAATGTTACCTGAAATCTCCCCATAAATTCCTTCATTTCCCCTAATCTCTCTCTCACTTTTTTTCTTTTTTTTTGACAGGCAGAGTTAGACAGTGAGAGATTGAGAGACAGAAAGAAAGGTCTTCCTTCCGTTGGTTCACCCCCCAAATGGCCACTACGGCCAACACACTACACCGATCCGAAGCCAGGTGCTTCCTCCTGGTCTCCCATGCGGGTGCAGGGCCCAAGCACTTGGGCCATCCTCCACTGCCTTCCCGCGCCACAGCAGAGAGCTGGCCTGGAACAGGAACAACTGGGACAGAATCTGGTGCCCCAACTGGGACTAAACCCGGGGTGCTGGCACTGCAGTTGGAGGATTAGCCTAGTGAGCTGCAGCGCCGTCCTCCCCTAATCTCTTAACATATCTTTATAAATATATCTACTAACTTTTTTAAATCTTGTTGTGCCATGCCTTGTTTTGGTATATTTTGGACATTAAACTCTTAAGAAATACCCAGGAATTGGTCAGTTGATATAAACATCTCAGAAAATTTAGACATATCATACAGAGTCAAAAATTTTATTAAAAGCAGTATTAATAAGAAGTTATCAGACAAATATGTAACTGCAATGATTATAAAATTTAGATTTCAGTAACTTTATATTAAAATCTATTTTCATTAAAACTAGATTTAATTTTATATAACATAAAGGCAAAATATGAATTAAGATGGGTCACTGGCATTGTAGCATAGTAGGTCAAGCTGCTGCCTGCAACACTGGCATCCCATATGGGGGCCAGTTCATGTCCCAGCCACTCTATTTCCAATCCAGCTCCCTGCTAATGGTGTGGGTAAAGGAATGGAAACTATCCCAAGTGTTTGAGCCTCTGCCACCCTGTGGGAAACCCAGAGGAAGCCCCTGGCTTCAACCTGGTCCAGCCCTGGCAGTTGGAGCCATCTGGGCAGTGAGCTAGTGATGGAAGATCTCCCTCTCTCTCTTTGTAACTCTTTCAAATAAATATTCTTTAAATAAAAAAAGAGAAAGAAACCACATTCACAAATAGGAAGTGGGGGAGACAGGATTATCTTCTGCATAGGTAACCTCCACCTTTCCAAAGAAACCCCAAAGGGACTCCCTTAGTGGACCCCTTGGCCTTTTGCCCACATCATTCATTATGCTCACAACTGAAGCTGGTAATCATAACTAAGCATTCGACTTTTTACCTTGCATAAAAGCCATCATTTCAATATAACAACAGCTAGTAAAGTGTCTTATTCTAAGATTTGAGACATGTATCCCAGAAAAGGAGTTTGCAAACTCTGATATTGTCATTGCTTCTTTTAAAATTATCATTTTCTCTTTAATAGCTTCAGCTCCCACTTTTGCACCGAATCAACTAAAGAAAACCATCATTGTGACTAAAGGCCGAGAAGTCGAAATAGAGTGCAAACCCCAAGGCTCTCCAAAGCCAGCCATCTCCTGGAAGAAAGGAGACAAAGCAGTTAGGGAAAACAAAAGGTTAGAAATCTATTTCATAATTGAAACTCTCAATGTTAGATTTTTTTGAGGTTCTGTTGCAGATGCAGAGTATATAGGAAAGAGTTTGAGAGTAATTGTGACACGTACTTCAAAAACCGAACTATGATTTTCCATATGTAATCATTTTAAAAGAACTCAAATTTCTAATTCAATATGATCAGACTTGTTTGCCTCCATAGTATTTTAGTACTAATTGGTAAATTTACTAGTTTATAAAGAGCAGATACTTTCATTAGATTATTTTTGCTGTTCATTTGAAGGCTATAGATCTGGGGGTCCAGTGGTTATTTACAATTTTTTTAAATACTGTTAAATAATGAAAACATATTCTGCATCTAATGGATAATCACCTTTTGACGAAGTTTGCGCATGTATTACCTATTACTGGTGTTTACCTTTTGTTTTCAATCATGTTGCTGCAAATAGAATAGGATTACTTTGGATTGTCATGGGCAAATAAGAGACATACAGAGGAATACTAAACATGTAAACATTTGTATTTGGCAAGTAAAAGGCAAAGGCTATCACAGGAGTATAAATGTAGAACACTGATGAGAGATTCAGATAATCATATTGTAATCTATGTATGCCAAGTTCAGTAGTTCCATGCTATACTAGTAATTACCATACTGGTATTACAAAATGGTGATTCAGCTTTGACAACATAATATTATTATGTTTTAAGAGTTTTGGTTTTTGTTAGATATATGAGGAGTTTTACTTAGATATGGAGAAACAAATCTGTAAAAATAATTTAGGTCAGGACTAAGGGTCTATTTGAACAATCCTTAAGTAACTTTGCAATATTTTGGAAAGTTTCCTTAAAGCATTTTTGTTTCTCATCAAGTCTGAAAAACCTTGAATTAGACAGATGAAATAATTTCTGGAATGATTTTGTTCAGTTCAGACCCAAGGATCTAGGCTGCCTGGAAAGGGTGATCATATGGGAACAGCATAGGTCATAATGCACATCTTGTTTTGAAAGAAAAGGTTTCTTAGTGGAGGGCTTAAGCAAAAATTCCAAGATCAGTGTTTCATATGGTTGAATTAATCAAAGAATGCTTGGGTGTTTTTTTTCCATTGATGCTCACGTAAATCCAACAGGCAAAATCATGCACACATCTGATTATAACAGAAGAAAATCATTTTTGTTGCATAACAAGTTACATTGCTTAGGGTCATCATTTTTCCTGAATGTATTAACAAATTTTACAATGTAATCAAAATATACACAGGTTTTATGAGCATAATCCATTCTATTTGAAATGTATTACTTTGTTTTATGTGTGTAAGTACTATCTATGCCTTATCCTATTTATTTCAGCTCACTATAAGAATGTTCATCCACTATTTACAAATCTCATATTGTGAGTTTAAAAACTTAGGTTACATCACTTTTGCAAAAGTATTGAGACAAGTAACAATGAGATTTCTATTAAAATAAAGCATAATAAAATTTTTATTTTCCAGAGGTTGAAAAATGCAGTTTGTGAATTTCCTAGGTTTCTTACTCTTCTTTTTCTTAAACTAACCCCTTGGGCTAGTGAGAGAAATATACTGACCTAATCCCAGATCCCTCATTTTCCAGATGTTGACACTGGTCAAAGTGTTGCTCAGAAAGTAGAATGGAGTACAAAAAATATTTATTCAAATAAACCAAATCAGCCAAATTTGGTTAGCATTCTGCCTACCCTGATCTATAAGTTTTCATACATAAACTGGCTTTATTTAATAACAAAGCCAAAATACATAGTGTGTTTCTACCCTTAAAATCAACAGGGGAATTTTATTAAAGATACAACCTACTTGGCTACCTAAATAAGACATCAAAATAAGAGGGTATGATTTAAATAGCAACAGACAAAATTTCACGAATATGACATAATAATTGAGCTGCACATTCTACAAATATTAGCAGAAACATGAAACGTAAGATTTCAAATGTGTTTATTGTACATCCCTTAAAGCAGGATATCAGTTACAATGACAATTTATTTTCTTCTGGAAGTTTTAGGTGACTCCTCCTAGGAAGCATACCAACCATTTTATAGAAGCTGCAAATGTAAATCTAAACAGAAATGGAAGTGTCAAAAACTATGAATATAGCAATGTTTTCTGACATGCATGTTTTAAAGGTCCATATGCAACTCAGGCTTTATTTTTTTGGAGCATAAGTATATATTCATATAATCCATATGAAATATTTATCACTCATCCAACATACAAATGCAACAAAAATGTTATATGAATTTACTTTGTTTTTGATTAATGATATGTGCAGTTATTTTAGGTTCACGCCAAAGAAATGATTGGAAATCTTTCCAAGGAAATGGAAATTGCCATTTTGAGAAAACAGATAATAGTATTATATTAGGAGGAATAAATTAAAGTACTATTATGCAGACAAACATTTTAATCAGAGCACTATGTCATTTACTTTCAAAGTATATCATTTATATTCAGAACAATGGGATAAAAAGAATCTTAATTGCAGAGAAAACTGTAATCTAATCATTTGAAAACATGTCATACTCACAAAGGTGAATTTGAATTTAAAGTTAACTGACCTGTACTATCAACTGTAAATATAATGTTATAACTACTGAGGGTGATAGTTAAATGATTTTTCAGCAAAGAGCCTAATCACGATCTGGCTTACTATTTTCTGCTATATTTTGATAGAATCTTCTGAGTTTGCTTAGGAAAGAAGCCTTCAAAATACTCTCTTACATACTTATTTTTACTAAGGAAAGACAAAAATCACTATCCAGAATTTTAATATGTTAAAATAGCTGGAATATAATATGACTTTTAGAAAAAAAATCTGATTAAGTTGCCCCTGATATATTATGAAATACTTCATTAGGCCCTGAAACATACACCTAAAATACATAAGAAAATGGATTACATAAGAGCTTATGAGTTGTTTATAGTTGTGTTATTTATATCACAGATTGAGTTGTTTAAATCACAGAGTGATCAATATGAACTACTCCAATGAATCACACTACAAATTATTACTGCTCATAAGTTTATAGCATTTATGATCTGCAAAGCAATACATTTTAACCATCTGTACCAGTTTAGAAAAACAACACTCAGTTGCCCTGCTTATCCTGAGACTGAGACTGTAACAGTTTACATATTATTCCTTTGCTTATAAAATTGGAATTTAAAAGCTTAATCTCACTGATTTCTGAAAATGCAATGAAATTCTGAATGTAAAATACACTGGGTAGTGGATGGCATGTGATGCATTCAGCGGGTATTACCTCTGATGATAATGATGATGTTGCAGATTTGACAACCACGGTGATGATGGTAACCGTGATGTGATGCCAGCATCCTCTGAGTCTTGGGAATACTGGCATCAATTTCTATGATTAGTTTGGAAATGATATCCATTTCCCTTTCCACTCTGTGTCTAAGTGAAGGAGGCTTAAACTATTTGCTGAGCCTATAAAAGTCCGTGTTAAAATTTTTTAATCATCGATTTATCTTCCACAATTGCCATTCTTTGTCTACAGATGCCCCAAACCTACACTTCTTGTCACCTATTCCTGACTGCCACTCTCATCTCTTTACCTACTCCTAGTTTGAAATCTTCAGTTTCTATACTAGTAGGCTGAATATAGACTTGTTCCATGATCAGCTTTATAGACTATGCACAGATAGGAGATTGCATATGAGGAGTAGATAGGATAGAGAGGAGGTCTTTTAAAGGTATTTTGTCTCTTTCTTCAGAGTATCTCCAGGTTTTGTCCCTGATTTTTGAAGATCACTAGCACATACTGATGTAGGTTTCTTTATCAATCATGTCCATTTTCATACTAAAACTCAAAAACTCTAGTACTAGGAATTAAAATGTTCCATAAGGTTTTTCTCCTCTAGTATACTTTTGTTCAGAATGTTCTGCTCATCAAACTCATATCGAATTTTCACTTCAGCTCATTATCTCCATTACTTGGCCATTAACTTTTGTTAGAGTATAATCATCCAGCAGCACTCCAGCAGTGCACAAATATTAAGTCTTCATTATTGCATGTGAAATTTCTTGTACTTACTTTGGACAAAGACAAATTTGGCTACAATGAAAAAAAAATTCTTGGTAAAGGCAGATTTTATTTTCTTTCCATTGGCTCATATGTAAGCTTCCATTAAAACTCATAGAAAATGCCATGTTTTCAAAAATTATTCACAATTATTAAATTCACTGAAATTTTCAAGTGCCAGTGTACATTCCTAAGAGGCAGAGTAGAGTTACAGAGATAATAGACTGTAACTCAAATGGGTGCTTAAAAATTACAAATCCAAAAAATAGTTATTGTTCTAGGGAGAAGCACTATGATTGAGTAATTTTTCTTTTATGGTACAGTAATCTCAGCGAAGGCTTATCCACGTTCCATTGTGATATTCCCCTTCCCATCAAAGGAGCTTCAGAGCAGCAAAGTTTTCAGCTTCCCCATTTAACACACATAGAAAATTGCACTTGAAGTGCCCATTAGTTGACTTCTAATGGGAATTCATGTTGTGTTTATTAGGCAACAATGATCAAGCTCACCAACTGATTCACAGCCATATGGGAAAATACATTCTTTGTAAAAGCCCTAAAGGACACTGGAACTGAGAAGAAAGCATGGTCTTATTTTTTCTCAGGAAGAAGAGGAATTCATGGGTATAATTAGGGTCTTGTTTCTGTCCCTTTGTTTCCACCTACATGCTGTGTTTGCTAATGAACAAGCTGTTTTGTTGCTTCCGCAATGACTATGTCTTCTACATATTAAGAACATAAAACAATGTAGACCCTAGGTATCATGGTTTTTTCAGGGTCTAAGAAATCATGTAATGAGGGAAAATGAGCATTCATATATCATCTGACTTTCTCTGTAAATTAAAATCTATGTTTTCAAGGGAAATAAAATGATCAAATGACACTGCTTAACTAAGGGAAGAGAAGGTTGATATCTGACTTCATCACATTTAACACTAATGAACTGCTGACACTGTATGATGTGTTACCACTCAGGGATGGCCACTTGCTGTTCCATAGGTCCACTAAGCTTGAGGTAATGAGGAGGAAATGGCCTTCCCTTCATTCTTGTGGAGCTAGGATGCTGACTTTCAGTGAAAGCTAACTGCATAAGGCTCTGTTTGATTCACCTTCCTCATCTCGCCTTTATAAGGCTAATCAGAGCATGAAACAGAAAATGCAAACTCATAGCAGCATTGGATATTAAAAATATAGGTGAAAAAATTACTGACTTCTAGAAGTCACTCCATCAAGAAAAAAATGAACAAAATTATAAAATAATGGTTTGTTCAAGTCTAGACCCCAGAGACAACAAAGTCTTAAGAAGCCAGAAAAGAGATTTTCCCACTAACCTCTGCTTTATGCCCATAACTACTAAATCCAGAAATCGGCCTCACTTCAAAGGTTGGCTTGAATACACCTACTGTGAAAGTCACACTTTAAAGTAGCAAAGTGTTACTCTCCCCACTCTACCCCATAAATGCTAATCCAAAATAATTTCATTAACTATGAATCCAGCCATGGGGTGAAAGGACATAAATCTTAGGATTTGAAGTGATTGCTAAGTAAATAACCATGTCAATAACAGGAAAACAGAGAAGAATGCCAAAACCCATGAATTATGGAAATTGCATAATTCTATGCTCTGCTTCCAAACAAAGAAGGAATGTTGATTATTTCCAATTGTCCAGTACTAACTTTGCCTGTACACAGTCATAAGGATGAAAGGATGGGAGTAAACAAGCCCCTAACCTCTGTCTAGATGAGCAATGCAGGGGACCTCATAGTCACTGGTTATTTGACTTGAAATATTGCACCAACTGTCTTGAAAATGCATGTTAGAAGAGCAGACCCTGGGAACTGAGAGGGTAACAAAAGGAGGCAAGGAAACTAAGAACGTTTCCAATTGCAAAACCAGGACATCGGAGCCGTAGATAGTGTAAAGCAAACACCCCTGTTACGCATGAAGATTAAATAATAGACCTAAGTATGATATCAATCTTTTAATTATAAAAAAGAATACTCACCAAGGATGGGTGCAGTACAAAAATGATTTACATATATGCATATAAGCATGTTTATACAAGCACACTTCAAAAGATCATGGAAAAATGAAATTAAAGATAAGCTTATTTTGGTGCCAAAAATTGTGAAATCCACATATATCTTTTCCATTATATACATGTTTTCATGAACTTTTTGAAGAACCCTATGGGCAAGAATTTCAAAAACTTTTTGCATCAAAATAAACTATTTTCCATGAATTATTTTTAATACCTTCACACAGATATCAGGGCTCCCCCCCCCCAAAAAAAAAAACAGCTGAAAACATTCTAAATGATGGTACAAAGATAGCTATGTAAGAAAAGTCAAAATAAGGCTTGCACACACACACACACACACACCCATGGTACTTCAAAAGGTTTGTGGGAAATGGAATTAAAATTTTGGTGCAAAAACATTTTTGAAGCCATGCATATCATGATAATTGTGAACATTTTCTATGAACTTTTTAAAGGACCATCATGTCTGTCTGTGTGTTTATGTGGTGCAACACTATAGTTATTTGAAATTATGTTTTGATGAGTATTTAAGGGCAATGGGAAAATGACTTATCAACTGAGGAAATATTGTATAAACATCCAAAAACTTATTTGAAGAGAGTATTCATACATGCACAAAAATACATTCACAATACTAGAAATGACTGAAGCAATAGTTCATATGTTTTTGAGATGATTTATGAAAATATTTAAATTATATGATTTTCTATTTTATACTGTTTTTATAATCATAAGAAAGATTTACATACACTAAAAATTTAAGGAAATTTTAAAAAAATGAGAATTACAGAGAAAGTGGGAGAAACAGACAGAAGAATATTCCATACACCACTTCACTCCTCACGCAGTTGCAATGGCCAAGACTGAGCCAGACCAAAGCCAGAAGCTTCATCCAGATCTTTCCACAAAGGCAGCAGGGGCCCAAGTACTTGGGCCATCTTCTGCTGCTTTCCCAGGGTATTAGCTGGAAGCTGGATCAGAAATGGAGCAGCCACTGGGGCTGGCACTGTGGCACAGTGGGTTAAGCCACTGCCTGGAGTGCCGGCATCATATATGGACACCAGTATGAGTTCCGGCTGTTCCACTTCTAATCCAGCTGCGTGCTAATGCACCTGGGAAAGCAGCAGTAGAGGGCCCAAGCGCTGGGGCTCCCTTTCCCACGTGGGAGACCAGGAAGAAGCTCCTGGCTTCGGCCTTGCTCAGCCCTATTCATCGTGCCCATTTGGGGAGTGAACCAGCAGATTATAAAGACCGCTCTCTTTAACTCTGCCCTTCAAATGAATTATATATATATATATTTATATTTTATATATAATATATAGTTTTTTATATAATAATAAAATAATATATTTTATATATATATTTTTTTTTTAAGAAGTGGAGCAGGGGCAGGAGCCGTGGAGCAGTAGGTTAATCCTCCGCCTGCAGTGCTGGCATCCTATATGGGCACCAGTTCTAGTCCTGGCTGCCCCTCTTCCAGTCCAGATCTCTGCTATGACCTGGGAAAGCAATAGAAGATGGCTCAAGTCCTTGGGCCCCTGCACCCACATGGGAGACCTGGAAGGAGCTCCTGGCTCCTGGCTTCTGATCAGTGCAGCTCCAGCCATTGCGGCCTTTGGGGAGTGAACCAACAGAAGGAAGACCTTTCTCTCTGTCTCTCCCTCTCACTGTCTGTAACTCTACCTCTCAAATAAATTAATAAAATCTTTTTAAAAAAGTGGAGCATCCAGGACAATATGGGATGCTGACATCACAAGCAACATCTTTACATGCTAAGCCATAATGCCTGTTCCAGTATAAACTTTCTTGGAAAAGTTAAATGGCATACATATTTTTTGACAGGCAGAGTTAGATATTGAGAGAGAGAGAGAGAGAAAGGTCTTTCTTCCATTGGTTCACCCCCCAAATGGCCACTATGGCTGGTGCACTGCGGCCATCCGAAGCCAGGAGCCAGGTGCTTCCTCCTGGTCTCCCATGCGGGTGCAGGGCCCAAGCACTTGGGCCATCCTCCACTGCCTTCCCAGGCCACAGCAGACAGCTGGACTGGAAGAGGAGCAACCGGGACAGAACCGGCATCCAAATGGCATATATTTTTAATACTATGATTCAGTTAATTAATATGATTTGAACTTACGGGAAAGACTTTTCATCTTGCTACCTTTTTTTTTAACATCTTTAAGGAGAGAAATGTCTTGATTTTGGAAACACAAAATAGGCCATTCTCTTATTCTACCATTGCTTTCATCAATGCAGCAACTGAATAGAACTAAAATGAATACAAAATTAGATTTGTAGACTAATTTAAGCATACAGTACCCATTCTTTTTCTTTGGTGGGGGGCAATGCCAGAGATTAGGTACTTAAGATCTGTCAAGTGGCAAACATCATCATGCTTTTCAGGGTCAAGGTTATGGCAAGTGGGTTAAGCTGCTGCTTGCAATGCCATTATCCAATATAGAAGTGCAAGTTTAAGTCCAAGCTGCTCTGGTTCCCATCCAGCTCCCTGCTGATGTGCCTAGGAGAGCCCCAGATGATGGCACAAATACTTGAGCACCTGCCGCCCAAGTGGAAAACCTGGATGGAGTCCCTGGTTCCTCCCTAAACCTGGCCCAGCCCCAGTCACTGTGGCCATTTGTGGAATGGACTAGCCAAAGGAAAATCTGTCTCTCCTTCTCTCCACCTTTCAAATCATTTTTAAAGATGCTACTGGTGCTAGTTAATGTTTCTATCATAATTCTATCAAGCAAATTACTTAGCATTACATTACCTTTCAATTCATGTAGAAAATATCAAGAAATTCTCTTTTAATGTCCATGTTTCTGATAAGGATTCCACTTCCCAGCTCTACTCAAAAAATGCCTGCCTAACCTTATAGGCATTTTAACACATACCCTTCCCCCCACAAATACCTCTTACAAATGTTTAGAAGATTCTTCCAATAAATATTATGAGCCTTCCATCAAACAGAAATCATGGAGCCAACATCAAACTAACAGACACATTGGCCAAAGTTTCACCTGCCTTTTAATTTTCTCCTTCCCCACTTAACTATGATTAACTACACCTCATTGTCATTGACTGTAATTCCAATTATAAGAAATATTTATAGTTCTGTATGGTTCATTGACACTGACTTATCAGATTTTAAAAATAAAGTAAGTAGAAAAATAAGTTTATAATACTTTGGGCCTATGCATTTCCATTTTTCCCCAATATAGGTTGACATCTTTCTATGCTTTGTCATTTTAGGGAATGAATAACCCATCGTAATTCAAATTTGGTGAATAGTATTGTGCTCACACTATGCCAAACACTGGAATGAGAATCAGAGATGGAGAGGGGAGAACTCACATTTTTAAATAATTTTATTTTTACCAGTGTGTTTGCACAGCACAGAAATTAGAAGTCTCCAAAGTAATGACATCCTATTAAACACGGAAGATTAGGTATGGGCATTGTATTGCAATGAGTTAGGCTACCACTTGAGATGCCTCCATCCCATAGCATAGTACCTGGTTTGAGTTCCCAGCTCTTGGCTCCTGGGTTTAAACTGCCTTATACCAGCTGTGCATTTGGGGAGTGAACCAGCAGATGGAAGGTAACTCTCTTCCCCACTCCTCACCTCTGCCTTCCATAAAAGGTATATCCAAGCACAAGTATGTATGCACGTGTACACACACACACACATACTTCAAAGACATGCACTTAGGAAGTCCCAAATTCTCTGTTCCTGATCACCAAATTTAAGTTTTCAAAAAAAAAAAAAAAAAAGGGTTGAAGATCCTTGAAGATAAAGCTTTTTCTTTCTCTTGATCTCACTACCAATTTGTCTCCCCTTTCTATTAATTGTTAAGTATATATATAAAAAAAGGCCCCAACTCCCAGTGGAAGTTAATTTCAGCTATAAATGACAACAAAGTAATCCTGGCTCTGTTGTACCATAGGCGCTGCAAGTTTGTGGCTTTACATCTCCAGCTAATTATCAGTTTAGCAAACAGTTCATAAATTCTACTTCTAACTATGGTTCATTTATTCCAGTTACTATAAATTGCTGCACAACTTGCCTGGTTGTGCTCTCCACATAAGCACAACTTGAACAAGTCATTAATCTCTTAAAGGCTTTCCTTTCAAAAGCCCCCCAGACTACAACTTCCATCTTAATTTGTCCTTAATACAAACAACATCTGAAATAACTTGGGAATTCAAGCATCTAAGTACATGCTACTGACTGATCCTACTACCTCCCCAAGTGACTCTTCAGTGAATATCAAGTAGTGAAGAGAGAAGATTCTGAGGATGTTAAGGAAAAAAGTATTTTATAGCAGAGATTTTCAGTTTCCTCTGAGAGTTGCATAGTCACTTCTTTGCAATTTTTGCATAAATCATGATCTAATTTAACTGCGGTTTATTCAGAATGGGAATTAGAGAGATGGTTACAAATTAGAACAGATAATGTTGACTACAATGGAAACAACCTGCAGATCATTTCCATATAAGATAAACTATACAAATTTTATTAGTAGTAGGCTTACTTCTTTTCACTGTAATAGACTTCTAGATAAGTTATACTGTGTGCATATGTGACTCTATGTACATAAATACATGTATCTGTTGGAAGGTGTAGATACACATTTTGTGTTCTCAGTTGTATCTAGAGGATCCAGGGTACTCACCTAATTTTGTTCCTTCTCTTTCCAACTGCAAGTGCTAACTGCACTTTACCTCATGTCACAGCCTCATGATTTAGGCACAGTAATATATGACCCATTTCATTGAAAGCAAAACTTTATTTAACATACAATGAAGTTAACTCTGTGGTAATTCATACTTAGAAAAGAGAATCCCATCTCCCTAAAGAGACACCCATCCAGTGAAGTATATAAAGCTATACAGAAACCTCTAACATAGAACAACTGTCTCCATCAACACAATAGGTCCCACTTCCTGAGCCTATGTATTTTGTATATGAATTACTTTGTTACAGTATTCAATAAGATGTTATAAGGAATCATCCCTGTTTTAAGTAATCATGTCACAGAGAACTAGCCTGCATTGAAGCATATAGCAAGTACAAAGCCAGAAATGGAGTCAAATTCTGTCTAAATCCAAACCAGTTCTTACTTGGCTCAACTGTATAAAAAATTTTCAGAGTTGAAGAAGAGAAAATAAAATGTACATGGAGGATAAGAAACACTTCTTGGATGAACTGCCATTTAAAATGGTTCTTGAATTGGATTTTGACTTGTAATGACAGAAGGCATTTTAGGAAGAGAATTTGGAATTCACAAAAGTACAATCATGAATTCTGAACACTTTTGTGGAAAGTGGCCAGGATAGAGATTATGTATAGAAATAGGAAAAAGCTGGAAAAAATTATGTAGCTGAGGACAAATTGAGAAAATCTTGGAAAGATAGAGTTTACACGTAGTAGCCAAAGTTTAGTCTTTCAAAGAATGACTTCACATTTAGTTTGAAGCTACATCTACTTTTGTTCCTTGATTTTTAAAAATAAATTGAGAGGGGGAAAGACCAGTTCACCCCTAAATGCTCCCAAAGCCTGGGCTAAGCCACACCAAAGCCAGGAGCCAGGAACTCACTTCCAGCCTCCTACATGGGGGCCAGGGACCCCATCTCTCTATCACCTGCTGCCTGCCAGGGTACACATCTGCAGGCAGTTAGAATCAACAGTCAGGCATTCCAATATGTTAGGCAGGCATCCTTCATAGTGTCTTAACAACAAGGCCAAATGTGTGCCCTCCCCCTGCAACACTTACAACTTACCGTTAACTATACTTTTCTTTATAGAAAAATGCACATGGGGCCGGCGCCATGGCTCAGTAGGCTAATCCTCTGCCTTGCGGTGCCAGCACATTGGGTTCTAGTCCCGGTTGGGGCGCCGGATTCTGTCCCGGTTGAACCTCTTCCAGGCCAGCTCTTTGCTATGGCCCGGGAGTGCAGTGGAGGATGGTCCAAGTGCTTGGGCCCTGCACCCCATGGGAGACCAGGAGAAGCACCTGACTCCTGCCATCGGATCAGCGTGGTGCGCTGGCCGCAGCATGTCGGCCGTGGTGGCCATTGGAGGGTGAACCAACGGCAAAAGGAAGACCTTTCTCTCTGTCTCTCTCTCTCACTGTCCACTCTGCCTGTCAAAAAAAAAAATGCACATGGTACTACCACACTACCTATCTTCCAAAAAAAAAAAAATGATGAACTAAATCAAAAATAGAAAAATAACTTATATAACTGTCCTAATTTCATCAGTTGCTGGCAAGAAAGCCAAGAAACTGAGCTGACCCTGAAGGTAAGCTGTTCACTGAAGCTGGCTTTCAACTCCAGGGCACTGGCTAACTATATTGAAACTAGCACTGCACTGTGCATGTAACCAGGCCTTTTGGGAAGAGCATAATCCAGAGCATGCCCCCATGTGACTTGGCCCACAGTGCTTACCTCCAAAGAACAAGGAGAAAATTGAAATAAATCAACCTGCGTGGAGAACCATGAAGCTATCTTAGTGCTGACTGAGGAGAGCAGGGGAAGAGATCCTGCTCTCCAGGGTTACAACTACAGACCAGAAGCCATAATTTATAACTACTTGGGTACCCTAAAAGTCAATCAAAATATTAAGGTATTCCAAAACAGGAAATCATTCCAAGTATTTGAAGTACAGCAAATGTAAAGCAATGAATGTATGATGATGTAGGAATGGTTATCAAAAATTACCATTGGGGTCTGCGTGTGACCCCTGGAGTGAAACCACTGCTTGGAAACCCACAACCCACATCAGAGTGCCAGTTCAAATCCTGGCTCTTCTAACCGAGCTTCCTGCTAATGTGCTTAGGAGGCAGTTGATGATGGCCCATGTACTTGGGTTCCTGTCACAGTCATGGAAGATTCAGATGGAATTCTTGTCTCCTGGCTTTAGCCAGGCCCTACTCTGGCTGTTGTGGCCATTTGGGGAGTAAACCAGCAGAAAGACAATCTCCTTGTGGGCTCCTCTGTGTCCTTTTACTTTTCAACCTTAAGGAAGGAAACACACACAGATACTAGAAAACCAATCAAAAGTCTGAAGACAGCATGAGAGAATATTTGGAGTTAGCATGTTCTAAGAGACTGGAATTATTTAGAAAACAGACTTGCATTAATTTTAGAATTTCTAAATTTAAGCCTATTATATCTTTTTATTAATATATAGAGAATTCCATGCATTCCATAGGTATAGTTCCTAGACAACCACATTTCCTTTCCTCCTTCCCTTCTCATCCTTTTTTCCCTCCCTCCCCTCCATTTTGGCAAAGACATCATTTTAATCCACTCTTAATTTACCACTAACCATAATATAAATTCAATCAATCCATTGATTGATTGATTTAATTAATTTAATTCGTGCCTTAATTTACCACTAACCATAATAATCACCAAGTTAAAAACAGGAAGACCACAGTTTTGCAGGAGTATAAACAAGGGCTAAAAGTGAAAAAAAAAATCACAAAATGTCCATTTCCTTTCTATACTTTTTTGTGGTCTATGTTAACTGCCATATATCATGGAAAACATGATATTTGGCTTTTTGAGCCTAGGTTATTTCACCAAGCATAATGGTTTTCAGTCGCATCCATTCTGTTCAGAAGACAGAACTTCATTATTTTTTGTAGACATTTTATTTAAGGTATACAAGTTTCATGTATTTCATATATACAGATTTAGGACAGTGATACTTCCCACCCTGCCCTCCCTCCTGCCCATGTTCCAATTCTTTTTCCTTCTCCCTCTCCTATTCCCACTCTTAACTGTTACAAAGATCTATTTTCAGTTTACTTAATACTCCATAAGGTTAACCCAACACTAAATAAAGAGTTCAACAAATAGTATAAAATAAAAACACTCTTTCTCAACAGAAGAGACAAGAGCTATAAACAATCATCAAATCTCAAAATATCCATTTCACTCCGATAGAACACATTTTAGGTACTCTTTTATGGCAGAGCACTATTCCACAGTGTTTATACAACACATTTTCTTTGTTCAGTAATCATCTGATAGGCACCTGGGTTGATTCCATATCTTGGCTTTTGTGAATTAAGATGCAGTAAACATGAGGGTACAGATAACTGTTTCATATGTTGATTTCATTTCATTAAATTTCTAGCACAAAGAACCAGAGGACTGAAATAAAATGTGCTATTTCCAAACTAGTTGAGAAAAATAGCAAATGCTAACCAATTACAAAACAGAGGAGAAATAAATGTAAATATATTTTTATATATAGTGGTGTAGAGGTAGAAAAGTATGACACCTTTCTTCCCCACCAATGTCATGGCTGGCATTCTATAACAACAACAAAAAAACAGATTAATGAGAAAAGCATGGCAAGTGTACTTAATCAAAATTTTACTTGAAATGGAATTCTTCAGAAATGAAAAACCAAGACATGGAGAAAACTGTGTTTTTATGCTTAGGTCCATGAAGAAAGGGCAGTCATACAGAAATGTGACTGAACACCAGTGGTATGATTTTATGGTAATAAAACAGATGGGAAACCAGCAAGGCCTGTCTCGACTTCCTGTATAGCCTTTCTTCCTCCTGAGTATTGCGCAGAACCCCTTCTAAAATGATATTATACAAGGTAGCATTTACACAGAAACAGAGGGGAGGAGGTGACTAAAGCAATCTTTGTAGGTTTTACAGGTGGTTTTGGGGGAGAAGGTTCCTAGTATCTGTGAGTTGCCTTGAGGAAGAGGATTCTGGTTTCTGTGGCCTGCCTGTAGACAAAAGCATAACAAGAGATGTGCAGGAGGTGCTCCAAAAATTACTTTGTTTCTGAGGTCCTCTTAATGTCCTTAAATTCAACGTACTCAGGATCCCAAACTGCTATACTTTGAGGTATTTTTCTAAGCCCAAACAACAACAAATGATAGACCAATAAAAGGTATGACATGGTTTAGTAAAAGTAAACCCACTTAAGAAATCACTTTAAATACTGAATTGGCAATAAATACCTAATAATCTGTTTATAAAAGCTTTGTTTAAAGTATAAGGAAATAGGAAAATTGAAAATTTCCTATCAAAGTTCAAGGTTTTTTCATTTGATAGCTACTCTTCAAAAGAACTTGCTTACCTATATTATAAAAGCATAAAGATGGGGTCATTATATAATAAATACTTCAAGTGACCAAGCAATTCTAAGTCTGTACAAAAGGAACTTTTAGATGTTTGTAGAAAATGTGCATTATCTTTTAATTCAATTTTCCATGAATTTTAACAGCCCTCATACATATTTTATGTGTACTATATATAAAATACTGTCTCACAATATGCAAGATCAGTATTGACAGCTATGTAAAGAAGTAGGTGAATTCATCATCATAGGAAAGAAATTTAACACATCTCCCTTGTATTTCAGAAGTTAGAGAAAATTTTGTGGTTTTAAATGATTATATTTATAAAACACAAATTTTGAAAAAAGAGAATGAATTATCTTAAATTGAACAAAGAAAACATAGGGAAAATGCTTCAAAATACTGCTGTAGGCAATGATTATTTTGGATAATACTCCAAGAGTATAGGCAACAAAAGCGTAACTAGACAAATAGTATTATATCAAACTCAGAAGCTTCTGTACAGCAAAGGGAACAATTAATAGAGTGAACAGACATCCAACAGAATGGGAGGATAGTGCAAGCTACGATCAATATCCAGAACATATAGAGAACTCAAAAGCTCAACAATAAAATAAACCAATCACACTGAATGCTAGAAACTAATTAAAATCTTTTAAAAATAAAGAAAAAACTTACATTTAAAGAAAAAAATGAAATTGGCAAGGACCAACAGACAGTAAAGAATACAATGGCCAACAGTTAAATGAAAAACTAGTTAATATTTCTAGCCATCAGGAAAATGTAAATCAAATGTATTATCACCTCACTCCAAGGAGAATGCCTATGGAAAAGTTACAGATGTTGGTAAAAGAGAAAGAGGAACTCTTACACACCGTTGGTGGGAATGTTAGTTTTCTACTATGTAAAACTGAGTATTTCTCAAAAACCTAGAACTAGAATCTACAAGCACAACCTAGCAAACCTGCTATTGGGTATGTACCCTGAAGGCATGAGGTCATCTTACTAAAGAGCTACCTGTTCAACAATGTTTATTGCAGCACTATTCACAATAGCAAAGATATGGAATCAGCCGAAGTGTCCATCATAAAGAAAATATGGCATATATACAATATGGAATATTATTCAACCATTTGAAGATAATGAAGTCATGTCATTTGCAGCAAAAATACTGCATTTCTCAATCATATGGGAGCTAAAATAAAACTTCTATATAAACACGATATTGGTTACTAGGGGCTGAGAGAGAGAGAGAGTCTGGATTTAGAAAAATAAGGAATGTTGGGTATGGTTTATGGACTGTAAAAATATACAGTATGTTAATAGAGAAAGCTGTGTGTGTTTTATATATACATATATATATGTCTCTGTACAACTCAACATTTTGTATTGTAAATTTAAAACTATTCTCCTATAAGTTAAAAAATTAGAAAAAGTACATGAAACTCTAAGGTATAAGAAAATAATACTACTAAACAAATCATAAGCAAATAGCAAACAAAAATTAAGGATTTTTAAGGCCAAATATTGGTCCCTTCAAAGTACTAAGAAAATTAGCACATTCATAGTGATCAAGAAAATGAGGAAACATGTGAAAAATATTAAGATGAAAACTAGAAACATAAGCACATTATCTACATATTATAAAGAAATTAAGACAGTGGTATGAATAATTGAATACTTAGATAAAATGATAAGTGAAAAGAAAAGACTTCCTAAGTTAACTCAAAATGAATTGGAGTATTTGAGTATTTTTAATTGATAGCTAAAACATTCACACACCCACAAACATCTCAAAACCTAGATGCTGTACTAAAAATCTCTACCAATAAAAAGTAAAAAGATAAATGTTTCTAAGTTATTCCACAGTATAGAAAAGTCGAATAAGAAATTTAACAATTGAATCTGATAAGGAGAGTACAGAAATAAAAATACAAGACAATCATTCATGAAATAGATTTTAAAAATTCTAAGCACAGAGTAAAACAGATTCTTACATATTTTATAACTAACAGATTTTACATAGAAAATCAAGCTGGTTTTACATGGGAAAATTGATATATATAAAATTAAAAGGTTAAACAAGAAAAATCATAAAGCCATCTAAAGCACTTGATAAAATACATCTATTTATGATTCTTAAGAAGCGTTTCTTAGTATCTAAAGAGGAAAAGGAATTTCCCAACTTCTAAAAGTACTTTTTTAATAAAAAGCTCAGAATGGAATAATCCTAACCATATTATTAGAGGTCCTAGCCAGTACAAAGAGATAAGAAAAGTACAAGTTTGGGAAAGAAAAATATAACTATTACTAGCAAATAAAATAATCTGTAGAAAAATTTTTGATTTTTTTTACAAAGTTAACTTAGGTTTCTAAGTACAGAACAAAAACAAACTTGTATTACTAAAAACCAAAAAAAAAAAAAAATGGTCACAATGGCATCAGATACATTTCTGAATAGGAAGATACAAAATGGTTCAGGAGCCATAAACAGCAAATTCTGGGACATGGTAATGTCCTAATTTTCAATTCTACATTTAGTTGAAATATATATTTGAATTTACCCATGAATAGCCTTGCTCAAGCTGTACTACACTCAAGTATTTTAAAAGCTGCTTACACATTCCCTTTTCCTTTGCCTTTGCCAGAGGAGCATTTTAAGTACCTGTTCTCAAAGGTTTTTTGAAAGAAACTCCTTTAGAAACCACGCAAAGTAATTACCAAAAGAAACAACAAAAGGCTTGGATTTGGGTTTTTTACCATAGCAATTCAGACTTTGGTACCGTTCATCATGGTGAGCACTGTCACTGTCAGTGGATTGAGATAACAGTAATACCCACCTCGTGCTAACTGGCGTTAGGTCCTTTGTGTGTGTGAATTCCTTTAAAGGCATTTTTCTTTTGTGTTGTGGGGTATGTGTGTGTACAAAGCAGCTAAGTGCAGACACCATGAAAATGTCTGTGTATGGATCCAATCATGATGGTGGTTGTGCTTTTCTAGAAGAATAGCATTTTCATATAGTTCATTTACAATTTGGTTTTCTGTACCACCAGTACTCTATATGAACAGATCAATCTGTATATACACATTTTGAAGCTTTTAACATATGTCCTAAGATACTGGTTGACATACATCATACATTATCTCTCTCTCCCTCTGCCCACCCCCATACACCCTAAGGAGTGGAAGGAATATTTAGGAAATCTTCATCCACCCATTCCATGATAGTTACTAGAATGTAGATAAACCTGAAAAATTGTCTTTTGCAAGATGTCTGGCTCCCAACTTTTGTCAATAATTTTTAGTTAAGATTTGATGATTTAAACATTAGTGGAAACAAAACTAAAGCAACAGGAACATCACCATGTGTTTGCTGTGTGATTTCAGCCATAATCATAATGTTTATGATGGGCTAACAGCAGGACAAGATGGACTGCTGACATTACACATGTGAGTTCATTGAGTTTCATAGCTGGCTTGGGACCAACACCATTTGATAGACAAACAAAGCGAGTCATGTAAATGTGAAATAACCTGAACGCATCTGTACATTTAGTAAGTGAGGGTGGCAGCCTTCACACCCAATGTCTCTGGCCCCAGCCTCTACTTTGGAGTCCTAGAATAATACTGCTGCTCATACACTGAGCTTGCCAAACTATCTTTCTGATCCTTGTTTTTTCTCATTTCTGACATGAGGCCAAGAGAACCAAGTCAGAGGACCTTGATGAGACCCTGGGATTGGGTACAGGGCCTTCAGCAGCGTCCAGCATGTGGGGGAAGCTCAGCATGTAGCATCTGCCCTCCCTACTCTGTCACTGAGGACGGGGACTGTGGTCACGCTGACGTGGGCCAGGGGCTTTCCTCCACTGCTGGGTGAGAGTGGACAGTCACATTTTATCTTTGCATTTCATTTTTAAAAAGCTAGGTCAAATTGGACTCATTTGCTTTCTCTTTTTATAAAACAGAAGAATTTTCTTTCTCACTGTTCTGGGGGTTGTAAAGTCCCAAGATCAAGGCGGCAGCAAATGTGCTGTCTGATGAGGGCTTCTTTACCAGTTCCTAGTCAGCGCCTGTCCTTCTATGGCGGAGAGCTCATTTATTTTTCCTTTAGTTGCTATTATTTATTTATATCCTTTACACAGCTAATCATTAATCACGTTACACCACAGAAATAAGATCTTTTGAACCACTCAAAGTGGTTTTATCTCCCCAGCTACCCACATAATCCATAACTCTTAGAAGCAGCTTATCCTCTCTAATAGCCTCTAAACTGGCCAGTCTTTATCTAGCCTTGCCCCATAGGCATCACATAGTCAGCAACCAGAGTTCTCTTTTACCACCTAACTTGAATCATGTCAGATTCCCGTCTTTATCTTTTCAGCGGCTTCACCTCTATGTAAAAATTAGAATTCCATACCACGCGAGACCCTATACAAGCTAACGACTGTCTTCTTGTTTCTCATCTCACGAACTCCTTCACTTCCTCTGTTCATGAGGGCCAGCCCCAGCATCCTTCTCTCAGGTCTGTGCACCTGCTACACTTCCTCTTGCCTCAGGGTAGGTGTCTTCTCTCTTCCCCCGTGGGTTGCACCGCTGTCTCTTGCTGGGTATTTAGAGCTCAGGGTAAATACTACCTTTCCTTGTTCTCTCCCTGCACTAGTGTCCCCATTCCATTTACTCCTCTCAAACTACTTCCTTCTGCATTCTTCATACCCTTCATTTCACTGCAGTATTTTTTTTATTTGCTCACTTGTTATCTGTGTCTCTCACTAGAATAGCATGTGCATAAGGCACAGGCTTTGTCTGCCCTTCATTCAAGAACCCCCAAGCCTACAATGATGCTCTGCATAGTTTGCTCTGCATATTGCACAAACTAAGAACACTTTCAAATGACTTTACTGAAACACATGCGCATAAGTCTCCTGCAGTTCTTACCTTAGAGGACACCATTACTCAGCCTCCCACAGTTGCATGTAACACTAACAGGTCAAGCTAAACAATTTAGGATGTTGTGAGGACTGGAGAACATACCATCATATGCCACTCTGAATTTCTTTGAAGAAAGATTATAAAAAAGGAGAAGACAATTATTGCCATACTATTCTCCTAAGGGTTTGAGGTTTCTCTTACATGGTTAATTTAAAATAGCATAGAATTGAATCAAAAAGTCCTAAGCAGAGTCAGTTTTCTTTGTTTATTTAAGTACATTAACTAAGTGTGTTGTTGGGCTTCCAAGAATTACCTTTTCTGTGCTAAATTCATATTCTTGGGTCAACTGAATTGGCCAGAACTATAAAATTAAAAAAAAAAAAAACCAGCAGTGAAGTGTAAGTTTTCCCATTTCTACCTCATTTACCCAGTGAAGCATCTGCAAAGCCTCTGTGGGTGGTTTAAATGCTAATATTCAGGAAAGCAGTCTTGGAAGCGAACACCCAGCTGTATTTAAGGCCTGCATTTTCCTGGTGAATGTGTCTCCAGGGGTGCACCTTTCTGGTGCCCAGACTTTTAAGCACCATCCATATCAAGCACAAATCAGAACACTTTTCACAAACCACTTAATGCTGTTTAAAGCCTACAAGTAAATCATTTTAACTAAACTATTTGATCTAACTCTGCTCTCCAAACTGTCCCTATCTGGTTTTAAACACTATTATAAGATTGTTTTAAAAATTTAGAGGGTAGCACACCACATTAGAGCTATTATATATGTATAAATCATGTGTGTGAACTAGAACTGTGTTCTTTCCCCCATACTGAGCCTAATACCTGAAATTTTTATGTGATTGTCCTCTCTGTGTATCACGGGCTTGGAGGACTTTGTGCCCACACCTGTGCATCGGGATTTAATGCCATGATTTCCAACTTCATTTCTCTTGAAGTCCATTAGAAATCCTGATGCTTACAAAGACACTGAAACAGGATCTGCTCTTTAACATCCTGACGGTAAGCAGCATCATTGCTGGGTTTCCCAGGCTCCCCACTCACCCTGGTTCCTTTGATCATGGAGTTATTGGGGTACGCAGTTATGATCAAAGGAAGAAGGCTAAAACCCATCCTCTTGCCTCATTTTGTGAGTCATTTATGTGTATACGAACTTCTTTAAGTACTGATAAACAGCATCTGCCTCCTCCCTCAGTTACTATCTTCGAGTTGAGTCCTTGCAGCACTGTTGGTATTATCCAAAGCCCATGCTGACGTACAGGACACAGGGATGGCTCCCGGGTCGAGCCTCATGGGGCTGACTGTGGGCAGCCCAGTCTTCTCTCACATGTGCTCTCCAGAACACACTGTGTGTTTGATCATTTCTGAAAGATGCAGATTTTTAAATGCACATCTCTCCTTCACTGATGAAGGTACATCTAACAAAGCAAGTCAGAGTTAACAATTCTTTCTTTCTATAGCCTGTACCATCTTGCTTAAGTCTGAGGGCACAGTCATGATCTTGTAATGATTCCTCAAAGCAGTTTTGCCCAAGAATTAGAAATGGGTCGTGTTAGACACGCTGACACTCAGACCCTTTCACTGGAAGTTCTAATGCAGCTCTTCCGGCGCGGACTCCCAGGATTTTGAATGTTTTGTTATTGCATAGGTGATTTGCCTGGGCAGCAAGTTCAGGGAACACAGCTATGCAGGATTCCCTCTCCAGGTTTGTATCAGCTCATCATTTGTGTCAGGTCCTTCGTTTATATGAAGCCAGGCATACTTGGGCTTTCTCTGATAATGGAAGTTCACTGTGTACTTCTGATGATAGGACAGGCAGGATATCTGAGGTCAAAAACAAGGGAGCCTGGTCTCCATGAGACTGGATGGTCGTCCTGGATCATGCACATCAAGAAATCTTACCAGCTACTTTCCGTGCACCTCATTCTGATGGACTCCCCTTCATGACAGCTTTTCTCCTCTTCTACCTCTTTGTCTTGTTGTGTTTTGCTTCTCCTGCCAACCCCAACTGGGTAACTATTCGCACTTTATTCTGAATCCTGTTGAACACAAGACCTTAATCCAATCCGTATAATCATGTACCTTAAAATAGCATTTTCAAATCCATTAGTTTTCTCATCGTTGACTTTCGAGATTCAGTATATTGGGGGTAGGGTTGAGGCGCAGCAGGTTAAACTGTAGTCATCAATGCCAGCATCCTCTATGAGCACCAGTTTGAGAACCAGCTACCCCACTTCTGATCCAGGTGAGGACAATCTCAAATGTATGGGCCCCTGCTACCCATGCAGGGGAGCCAGATGAAGTTCCTGGTTCCTGGCTTTGTCCTGGCTCATCCAGCCCTAGCCACTACAACCATTTGGAGAGTAAAACAGCAGACAGAAAATCCATCTTTCCCTCTGTCCCTCTCTCTGCCTTTCAAACAAACAAGGCAAAAAAAATGTAGTATTTTTAAAAACTTTGATTTTATGAAATGTCAAAAATATTCTTCTTCTAAACTAGGGTAAGGACCTACTGGGTGCTAGGAGATGGGGGGAGGGTCAATATATATACCAGAACCTGACACAGTGCATTTCTTAAGTGGTACACTTCACATCCAGCATCCCCATGATGAACACCAAAGGAAGGAGGCAAGGATCCAGGAAAGCGAAGAAAAAGATACAGAACACAGGACCAAGTCTCTATGCTTCCAATTTTGTGTTTGAGGAAGGAAGCAACATGTTCTTTATAAGAGTATATTGTCTTCGTACATAACTAGCAATACCAGTATAAATCAAGACTTGTAATTTGACAAGTCTTTTGAAAAATAAATTTAAGAAATATTTTAAAATATGTTAGGGTTAACAAAAATAAAGTGTTTTCATTTGGTGATCTTAATATTATTGCAAATTGTTCACAACGTCCTACTTATTAGATGAGATTTTTCCAGGGAAACTACTGTAGACCCTATTTTTATGCAGTTTTGATTTCTGAGGTTTCAGGTACCCAGATAAGTCCGTCAAAAATATCAAATGGGCAATTCCAGAAGTAATTCACAAGTGTGAAGTTAAATGGTGTTCTGAATTATGAAAAGTGGCTCTGATGTGCCCAGAACATGAATTATCCTTTTGTCCAGTGTATCCACACTGTACCCTCTACCTGGCCATTAATCACTTGGCCGCTTTCTCTGTTATCAGACAGAATGTGGTGGTATCACAGCACTGTGTGCAATAAACTTATTTCAGCTAATAACAGCCACAGTGTGTAAGAGTAGAGATGCTGGCAATTTGGATATGCCAAACAAGAAGTAAAGTGCTTCCTCTAGGTGAAAAGGTAAAGTTCAATAAATGGAAAAAAAAAAAAAGGATACTAAAGTTACTCAGTAAGAATGAACCTTCTATGTGTAAAATTGTGAAGGAGAAAGAAATTTGGGCTAATTTTCCTATAGCACCTCACATTACACAATTTATGGCCACATTGAATAAAAAGTACTTAGTTAAGATGAAAAAGGCATTGAATTTGTCTAAGTATGTACAGGGAAAAAACTCTCCACTGGGAGTCCTGGAACATATCCTAGTGGATAGAGATGAATTGCTATGAAAGCTAGGAGAGCGCAAAACAAAGATTCCAACTGAGAGAATGAGTATAGACTATCCAACATTTCATTCTGATATTACAAAGTATCTTACTTTACCTTGACTCTTCACGAAAAACCTGCAATGAGTTGGAATAGAACTGAGGAATATATTATAATATTTCTGCTTTTATCAAGAACTTATAACATGTTTCAAAATACTTAGTACATATCTGCATCATTTTCTGGTGTCTAGAATTGCTTGACCAAAGGCAACATAGCACACATCAAGGTTAATGTTCATGCCAAATACACCGATACATGTACAGTGTATATGAATTAATTATGTATGGTTAGCTTCAAGTTTTTTTTTTTTTTAAAGATTTATTTGAAAGTCAAAGTTACACAGAGAGAGAAGGAGAGGCAGAGAGCGAGAGGTCTTCCATCTGCTGGTTCACTCCCCAGTTCGCCACAACAGCCTGAGCCGTGCTGATCTGAAGCCGGAAACCAGAAGTTTCTTCCAGGTCTCCCACGTGGGTGCAGGGGCCCAAGAACTTGGGCCATCCTCTACTGCTTTCCAAGGCCATTGCAGAGAGCTGGATGGGAAGTGAAGCAGCTAGGATAGGACCTGAACTGGCACCTGTGTGGGATGCCAGCACTGCAGGCGGAGACCTTACCCACTACACCACAGCACCGGCCCCCAAGTTTCTCTTTCTGAAAATCATCATTAACAGGCTAAATGTAAACAAGGCAAGATGGCTGTATGAAGTTTGAAAATTTGATACTGCTTTACAGCTCACAATCCCCCAATCAGTAATTTAATCCCAAATTTAGACTCAGGTCAAGTTCACACATAAGCCATTGTGTTTTAAGCTACTGGACTTATTTCTGATGGGCTCTTAAGCTTGAGAGATAAAATTGATAAGAATTTTACATAATTGCTTTATCTGCATGTGTGCCTTCAAACATTTTAACAAATAATGTCTCCAAAGTATGTATTTTAGCAAGAAGCTAGTGTCCTCAATGTGTTTTTCTCCTGTAACATTTTCAAGTTTCTGTCAAAACTCTTCTGTTCCTCACTCAACAGAAAAGGAACTAGTATATGTGGTAGAGTTCAAGATTACCAACTTCAAGTTCCAAGGTCCTGAGATCAATTACCAGTAGACCGGCCTAGTTTCATGGGCACATTGCCTGTGCAGCTGCATACAACACCGTTTTTAGAAGATTCCTTGACTTGGTTTACTGGTTTTGCTGTCACCAAATTGAAATCCTTAAAAATTTAACCAAGAACCTCTTTATGTTTATTTTGCAATAGACCCCACAAATTTCGTAGCCACTCCTGTCACTAGAATAATCTCTTCGTATGTGGCCCCAGGAAAGCAATTCTATCTTTGTATGCTAAATTTCCTACGGTTATAAGAAGGGGAGGATTCTGGGCCTCTTTTCTAGCTTTTGCAAGGATTAAAATAGAACTTTTCAGTATGCTTTATACTGCGTAAGGCTCGGGTTAAAGAGCCACAGTTCAGATTTAGACACCTCTGTTCTGGGATGCTCCTTGCCCTTGGCTCATGTGTCAACATCTTCATATCACCCCCTGAAAACTGATTACTTCCCTACCTGGGAGCTCTGTCACTCTCCTACCACTCTGATTCAAATCCAGGTTTGAAATAATAATCCTCTTCCAGATTGCTTTCCTCGACCTTACTGGCTACCAAAACATGCAAATCCTGGATAATCTCAGCTTACTGATTTAAATTCAGTTCCCAAATTTACCTACGCAAGGGTCTTGGCAGCACATACCACCAGGTAAAATTCATGGACCTAGATTGTCATTGTCTGCCAGCTTATTAGTCTGCTCTTAAAGCTGTTTTTGACCCATCACACCAGTAGTTCCCAATCACTCACCACATAACTTTCCCAACAAGACACAAGAAAGGAGAAAATAAAATTTCCATGCTTACTTGAAACCAAATCCCAAACTTCACAGTTGACTGGAAAAAATTTCAGCAAGATGCTCATGTCAACACAACGGCTGGGGAAGAACACAAGACCAAGTTGCCTCCCTCGGAGCAGCTCAGCTTTTCCCCAAGGATTTGCTCTTCACTTCCTTCACTGTCCAAAACCATATGGAATTTTTTAAGAATATGGGGAATCAACAACTCTTTAACTTGAAATCAACATGGTGCAATGTTTTCCCTTAACCTTTGACACTTTGTAAAAATTCAGTTTTCCCTAAGTCAGTCTTGGACAGAAAATACTTTAAATCTAATGTGTTTTAATTTCTTCAGCACCTAATTATGAAAGAGTGCTTCAAGATGAAGGCAATCTTAGGTTTTATTCATTCTAACTTCATTTTACAGATAACAAAGCTGAGTCTGATAGGGGCAAAATGATTTGCCCAAATTCATGAACCTGCCTCTGCTAATTTCCAGTCAAGTTTCTTTCCCAGAATGTCATACTGCCCTTATATAATGAGTATCAGGCTTATTTTCCATGAGAATATAGTAAAAAAGAAGTCGTTTTCTAGATATAGAGCATCATTGTGCCACATGGAAGACTGTTAGAGAAAATGGAAAAAAAACAACTTGCACAGAATAAAAGAAGTTATTCCTGGCAATTGACTGAAAGGGAAAGAAATCGTAAGCAGCTTGAATGACAGGCAAATGAATAATGTGATGAGATAAATCAAATTTTGGCTCTACTGAGATCAAAAGGAAGAGTAGAGTACAGGGAATGAAAGATGATGTCGGGATTTAACATTCATTTGGGAATCGTTTAGAAATCTTAAGATAAAAGGTTCTCTAGAAATAATAAATGTATATTACCTCAAGTTTTAGAGACTGAGAGATTCATGCATTGTCACAAGATGTTATTAAAACAGCTATTCATTTTTCATATGAGACAATGCACATTCTTCTATATTGGCAGCAAAATTATACTTTCAGTTATTCCCACATATTTTCCCTCAAATAGAAGATCAATTGAAATTCTGAGAGAATATCAAGCTACAGGGTTGAGTATTGTAAAAGAAATTTAATTGGAGAGCAATTTAAACATCTTCAATTTGTCCCATTGTCAGAATTACCAAGATTCTAACAGCAGATGAGCTAGCCAATAGGTTAGTTCTATGAGCTAAAAGCCACAATTTGTAACTAGACTGCCTATGTTCTCTGATCCATTTCCTAGTGTTTATTTAAGTATGGGGAGACTGCTGCAAGATTTTAAAGGTCATATCCAATTACTAAGGGACATCTCAGAATTAATAATAGCTATTTATAAGCAAAGAGATTACATGACACTATTCAGAATACATTTTTATTTATGTTTTGCTACCTTCAAAGAAGACATCAGGAGTAGTAATTACTTACATTATAAGGTTATAAAAATTGACCATTACCTGACTTTCAGTATATAGCAAAATATGAAAAATATGAGGAACTAAAAGGTCTGATTTTTAAAATTATTTTCATTTTTATTCATATAACAGATTTCATAGGTACAATTCTAAGATAACTATACTTCCTTCCCTCCTCTTATCCCTCTTCTAATCCCCCTCCTTCTTTCCTTTTTCATTAATTTTTGCAAAGATATGATTTTAATCCACTCTGTTATCACAGGTTTGTTTCACCACTAACCATAATATTCAACAAGTAAAAAGCAGGATTCCCAAGGGGATTTTGTGTTTATCTATCTGTTGTGTTTTACATTTACCATTTTAATTAAAAAATGTCATTCCCAAACCTTGTTTCCACAATGATCCTTGCTCGAATACCATTCGTTCAGATTAAATTAGAAGATTTCTTTTAGACCTCTTTATTCCTGTGTAATGAACCATCAGAAATTTCAGTGGCTCCAAATCATGTGTACCTACGAATGCCCAGGAGTTTTTCCTTGGCTTAGCATGGTGGTCATTCTGCTATGTACTTTCACTTGTCTGTCATCAGTTGCAGTTAGAATCAGCAGGGTTATTAAACTAACTGATTTCTTTCATATCTCTCATTAATCTGTTTAGGCAACTGAGCTTACATAACTCTGGTCTACATTTGCTGCCATTTTCTAAGAATTAGCTAAAATAGTTCACCTAATGTCGGACAGGGTACCAGGACAATGTGTAGAAGCCTCCTAAATTTCTCTATTTTAGAATCCCCACCCAGGCACAGCCCCATATCTGCTACATTCTGTTCATCAAAGAGAGGCAGAGACAGTGCAGATTAAAAAAAAAAAAAAGTGAGCAGTAGGAAAGTGGAAGGAATGGACATGTCACATTGCAAATAGGAATGTAGAGGGGTATATTTATGTTTTCTAAGCAACTTATCATAGTCTTTGAAGAATTTCTAAAGAAAATTTATTTTCATTACCTTAATTATAGTTAAACAAAAAGCCAGTGAGGCCAGAGAGATCAAGTGATGAGCCAAGTTCACACAGAAAGCTAATGTCAGAATTGGGTTGACCAATAATCCAGGTTTGCCCAAGATTATACCAGCTTTAGCACTGAAAATTCCACATCCCTGGAAAAAGGGAATGATCCATTGGATGTCCTTGAAAATGATTAGGGCTTCCCAAATTCTACCCTTGACATTTGATCCATGCAACTATGTAGCTAGGAGTTTAACAGCAGCCTTCTCTGGTACCAGCATCTGACACTGGCACACTTGATGACATTGGTCATACCTTACTTTATTTCAAAAAGGTAAGCTCTCTTTTAAAGTGTTACTCATCATAAAGTGATAACTATACAACCTACACTGTCATTCCTGATATTCCATGTAACTTTAACATTTCTGAATATTTACAATAGTACTTTTAAAACTTAACAGCACAAAGAGTGCAGTCTCAGGGAAGACTTAGGGAGAAAACGGCAGAGAAAACTCTATGCAAATTGGAGGGACACAGAGGACCTACGTGGAGGGCAAGGACACATACAACTCAGGACCCCAGCAGCGGAAGGTTTCACACCAGCCTGGGAGAGTGAGGCAAGACCAGACTGCAGCAGCCCAAGCCACTGGTGAAAAAGCTGACAAAGAGCCTAGAGGGAATCTGGCTTGAAGCCCTGTGGGGGATAGTATACCTGCCAAACTAAAGGAAAAAAAAAAAAGAAGGTGGAAGGTGGGGGGCGTTTTCTCTCTCTCAAGTCACTCTTCCATGGTGTCCTCTAACAAGCTGATAGAGAGCAGGCACCATTTTGAACATATATAGCAGCTGTGCCAGCTCCTGTCTGCACCCAGCAAACATCCTAGAGCTGATTCCTAAGTTTGGTGGGGAGAACAGATGGGTGCTCATGACTGTGGGAGGCTTGTGTGCCTGTACTGTGAAAACACTGAGGCTGTGTGGGAGTTTAGGGTGTGGCTGGGACTTTGGGCAGTCACTATGGGAGGCTCCACATGTTCAGGGCTCCCTGGTTACCTGGCAAGGGACCTTGCTGGGGAATCTGAGCATACACGGAGGACTTTAGAGATGCTTTGTGTGGTTCTTGTGGCAGAACAGATGAATAATATACACACTGAAGCTGGTGTCCAGGCACTGGTCTCCTTTGAGGAGAGGAGCTCAGCTGAGTCTACGTCAACTGACAAGAACAAAACTCCTGATTTAAAAAAAAAGAGAAATACCACAGCAAACCTGGGTATGTCACCTCAGACATGCCCTTCACCCTGGAGCATTGAACAGAGCTCCCTGGCCACTCCCAAACACCTGTAGGTATTCCCTAAAAGCAGACACTCCACTAATCAACTCAGATATAGTACAAAGATAAGAGCTGCCTCAGCTAAAAAACAAAGAAGAAAACAACGAGTATCACCACAAATGCCCAATAACAAATGCATCAAGAAACAAGAATAAGGAAAAATGGCAGGACAAAGTTGTTATTTATCAATAGTCACCTTGGATTTAAATGTCCTCAACTCTCCAGTTAATAAACAGACTGGCTGAATGGATTAAAAAACAAAACCTATCTAATTGCTGCCTACAAGAAACACATCTCAGCAGCAAAGATATACACAGACTGAAAGTGAAAGGTTGCAGAAAGGTATTCCATACTAACAGAAACCAAACAAGAGCTGGTATAGCCATCCTAATATCAAACAAAATAGACTTTAACACAAAAGTATTAAAAGAGACAAAGAAGGAAACTATGAAATGATTAAGGGATCAATTCAACAGGAAGATATAACTTATAAACATATATGCACCTAATTACACGGCACCAGGCTATTTAAAAGAAATGTGAGGGGATGTAAAGGGAGACATAGACTCTAATAGTAATGGGGGGTTTCAATACCACATTTTAAGCAATGAACAGATCAACCAGACACAAAAATCAACAAGGAAACAGCAGAGTTAAATGACACTATGGACAAAATAGACCTAACAGATATCTACAGAACATTTCATCCTACAGTTGCAGAATATACATTCTTCTCAGCAGTGCGAGGAATTTTCTCTAATATTGACCACATACTAGGCCATAGAGCAAGTCTCAGCAAATTAAAAAAAATCAAATCGTATCATGCATCTACTCAGAATACAATGGAATGAAGCTGGAAATCACCAACACAAGAACCTCTAGAATATGCAAATACATTTAGACTGAACAACATGCTTCTGAATGAATAGTGGGTCATAGAAGAAATCAAGAGAAATCATAAAATTTCTGGAAACAAATGAAGATGACAATACAATATATCAAAACTTATGGGATATAGCTAAAGCAGTGTTAAGAGGAAAGTTTATAGCAGTGAGAGCCTACATTGAACTGTGTTCCATGTGTGTGTTTCTAACTACCTGCTTATTTTACTGATTTATAAATTGGGCTTTCACTAAAAATGTCTGCGGGAGTGGGCACTATGTGGCACAATAAGTTAGGCGGCTGCTTAGAAGGCCTGTATCTTTTTTTTTCTTTCTTTTTTTTTTTTTTTTTGACAGATAGAGTAGTTAGACAATGAGAGAGACAGAGAGAAAGGTTTTCCTTTCCATTGGTTCACTCCCCAAATGGCCACTATAGCCAGAGCTTCGCCAATCCAAAGCCAGGAGCCAGGTGCTGCCTCCTGGTCTCCCATGCGGGTGCAGGGGCCCAAGCACCTGGGCCATCCTGCACTGCCTTCCCAGGCCACAGCAGAGAGCTGGACTGGAAAAGGAGCAACTGGGACTAGAACCCAGCGCCCATATGGGATGCTGGCACTGCAGGCAGAGGATTAACCAAGGTAGCCATGGCACCGGACCTCAAAAGAACTTCTAAGATCAACCCCACTCACAATAGCTACAAAAAAAAAAAAAAATGACACCCTATGGAATAAATTTAACCAAGGATGTCAAAGATCTCTATGGTAGGAATCACAAAACATTTATTAAAAAAACAGAAGAAGATACAAAAAAAGAAAGAAAAACCTTCCATGTTCATGGATTGGATATTATCATCAAAATGTCCATTCTCCTGAAAGCAATTTACAGATTCAATGCAGTACCAATCAAAATACCAAAGACATTCTTCTCAGATCTAGAAAAAATGATGCCAAAATTCATATGGAAACACAAGAGACCTCCAATTGCTTAAGCAATCTTATACAACAAAAACAAAGCCAGAGGCATCACAATACCAGATTTCAAGACATACTACAAGGTAGTTATAATCAAAACAGCATGGTATTGGTACAAAAACAGATGGATAGGCTGATGGAATAGAACAAAAATGCCAGAAATCAATCCATGCATCTACAACCAACTAATTTTTTATTACAAAGCTGAAAGCAATCCCTATAGCAAAGAGAGTCTCTTCAACAAATGGTGCTGGGAAAAATGGATCTCCACATGCGGAAGCATGAAGCAGGACCTCTACCTTATACCTTACACAAAAATCCACTCAACATGGATTAGAGACCTAAATCCATGACCTGATCCCACCTAATTAGAAAGCATTGGGGGAACCCTAAAAGATTAGCACAGGCAAAGACTTCTTGGAAAAGACTCCAGAGGCACAGGCAATCAAAGCCAAAATTAACAAATGGAATTACATCAAATTGAGAATCTTCTGACTGTAAAAGAAACACTCAGCAATGTGAAGAGGCAACCAACAGATTGGGAGAAATTATTTGCAAACATTGCAACTGATAAAGGATTAATAAGCAGAATATATAAAGAGATCAAGAAACTCCACAACAAATCAAACAACTCAGTGAAGAAATGGGCAAAAGACTTAAACAGACATTTTCCAAAGAGGAAATCCAAATGGTAAACAGACACTTGAAAAGATGTTCATGATCACTAGCCATTAGGAAATGCAAATGAAAAACACAATGAGGTTTTACCTCACCCATGGCTAGGACGGCTTTCATACAGAAATCAACAAACAACAAATGCTGGTGAGGATGTGGGGGAAAAGGTACCCTAATGCACTATTGCTGGGAATTTATACTGGTAAAACCACTATGGAAGACAGTTTGGAGATACCTCGGAAATCTGAATATAGACCTATCATATGACCCAGCCATCCCATTCCTGAGAATTTACCCAAGGGAAATAAATTCAGCAAATAAAAGAGTTATCTGCACCTCCATGTTTACTGCAGCTCAGTTCACAATAGCTAAGACATGGAATCAACCGAAATGCCTGTCAACTGAAGACTGGATAAAGATATGTACTCTAAGGGATACTACACAGTGGTAAAAAAAAAAAAAAATGAAATCTGGTTTGCAACAAAATGGATGAATCTGGAAAACATCATACTTAGTGAAATAAGCCAGTCCCAAAGGGACCAATACCATATGTTCTCCATGATCTGTGATAACTAATAGAGCACCTAAAAGGAAATCTGTAGAAGTAAAATTGACACTGTAAGAAGGAATGACTTGAACAGTCCTTGACTGTCAAGGAACAGTTTTTATTTTCTTCATACTGTTTGTTGAACTCTTAACATAGAGTTAATCATATGTGTATAAATTCAATTGAAAATAGATCTCAGTAAGAAATAAGAGTGGGAATAAGAGCTGGAGGAGGAAGTTTGTAATTATAAAGCTGTATAGTTCTGCAGACATTCCTATGGACTTACTTCTAAGTATACAGTTTAAAAACTTGCCATGAGACCCCAAAATCCCATTAAGCTAGGTGGTAAAAATGCCATCTTAAGTGTTAGTCATCATATAGATAGGATTGAGTTTTAAAGGGATCATATAAATAAGATAAAGTATCTGGTAATAATAATAGATAGAATTAAAAAGGAATGAATGTTCCAACATGGGAAGGAGTTCACACAGGGGACTCATAGGATGACAATTGCTTTAAATAGCTCTCTGACCTCAGAATTATCCCTTAAGGCATTCGAATCTGGCTGAAAAGTCCATGAGAGCATTTTAGGCTGGAAAGTCAAGATACTATGGCAAAAAATAAATAAAATAAAAAATAAATTCTTATATGAAGGATCTGAGAGGGACCCAAAGTGGAAAGAAGTGGACAACAAAGAAGATGTACTTTTCTCTTAAGGGAGGAGAGAACTTCTACATTGTTTATGGCCCTGTCTAAATACTGACTGAGACTATGGATTAAAAAGGCTTCCATAGCCTTGGCAGCTCATGTCAAGAGCCTTGGGTGATCATTGGTGTATACATAAGAGTGTTAATTGTTAAATTAACAGGAGGCACTGTGCACTTACTTCCCATGCAGGACTTCTATCCTCAATGAGTTATGAGAATTATCTGTAAAATTTGTCCTCAAACAGTTGTGTGTGTGTGTGTGTGTGCATGCAAACTGTTGAAATCTTTACTTAGTATAGAGTTGATTTTCTACGTATAAAGTTAATTGAAAATGAATCTTAACGGAGAATGGACCTGGGAATGGGACAGGGAGAAGGAGGTGGCGTGATGGTGAGAATGGTGGGAAGAATCACTATATTCCTAAAGTTGTATTTATGAAATTTGTATTCACTAAATAAAAGGTTTCTTTGGGGGGAAAAACAACAAAGATGGTCAGTGTTGTGGCATAATGGGTAAAGCCACTGCTAATGGACTGGAAAAGCAGAAGATGAGCCAAGTTCTTGGGCCCCTGCCACCTACGTAGGAGTCCCATATGAAGCTCCTGGCTTTGGCTTGGCTCAGCACTGAACACTACAGCCATTTGGAGAGGGCACCAGCAGATCAATGATCTTTGTCACTCTCTAACCATTTCAAATAAATAAATAAATCTTTAAAAAGTTATAAGACAGGGCCTGGGAAATTAGTTTAGAATGGCCCAAGTGCTTGGGCCCCTGAACCCACCTGGGGGACCTGGAAGAAGCTCCTGGCTTCAGATCCCCACTGTAACTCTCTCAAATCTTTAAAAAAAGAGAATTCAAAAACATGAGTTTATGTTAAGTGCAAAAATTTGAAACTCATGCATATTTCTAGCATAACACATTTTCTATGAATTTTTTGAAAGGCCTCATGATTTCTGGTTTGTGCTCAGTGCATCTCTTTACCCTTTACCCTTATTTTTCTCTGTAATGTCATTGCATTTGCAGTTCCCAATTACCTTATTTGTGATGTCATCCCCAATTGAAGAATTATTCACTATCTCCTTTGTGTCTGGATTACTTAACCCATATTTCAATCATGAAACCTTACACATTGCTTTTATCAGTTTATCCAATTACCTCACTACATTGCATATTTGCTATTTCAACTCCTTTGACATACTACTATTGTCACCACTACCTACCACATACTACTCCGCATACATTTTGTTGAATAAATTAGTGAACAGACTATTTGTTGAGGCCTATCCACAATATGGGGGACTTTTTCCTTCCTCCATTAAAACACCTTCAATTTTTTGTTTTAATTATACATTTTATACATTTTAAAATATTTTTTCCTCAACATATCTCGTGCCTCAAACAACAATCAACACAAGTCCCTCTCCTAATTTTCTGTTTTATGATTGGGAACAGGTTCCAAAGCTAGAAAACTAGTTTCAATAATGTCACTTCTAACCCAATAGAACAAAAATTTTGCATAGGGTTCTGCTTTGTTTGAGGCCCTGATTATTTGTGACTTTGTATTACCTATTTTGGCTTTAAGTCCCCATAGTATCCAGAAAATACTGAGCACATAATAGGTGCTGAGTATGCTCACAGTTGAGCTCTTATGGTTTGCTCTTGTGGGTGCACATTCCTACTCATCTTTAGGACTCTCCATGGGCCTCTCCCTCTCCAGTAGGCCCTTTCTCTCTCTAGGCCCTTCCCTTTTCATTCAGGGCTCTACAAACTTCTACAACCAGAACATATTCTTTCATATAGTCATCACATGTAATTATTTGTCATTTCATTTGATATTCTATAAACTTTGAGGCACGCATGCACAGAACATTTGCTTTTTGTGTACATGGCTTATGGTGGGTAACCAGACTTTATTTCATACATTAGTTAATCAAATTAAGTCCAAAAATATTGTTTCAGAAGAAATGTTATATAAAGAAAAAGTATTTTGGACTTCTTGGCTTCCATTAGCTGTGTGATAGCTTTTCCATATTCAGAACAGCCTGTCTTTCTCAGAAGTTGGCCAGCATGTGAATTACATGACTTGGCAGGTGAGAAGAGCAAATGTCCAGCTACTGGCTTACTAATTTTCTCTAATTTGCAACTTGAATTTTTTTAAATTGTCTTAAAAGAAAGAAAGATGGAAAGAAATCAGCATGATCTTCTATCTGCTGGTTCACTCCCTAAGTGCCTGCAACACCCAGAGCTGTACCAGAATGAAGCCGGGAGGCAGGCTTTCCGTCTTTTTGCCATCATCCACTGCCTCCAAAGGTGCACATTAGCACTAAGCTTTATCAGAAGTGCAAAGCTGGGACTCAAATCAGGAACTCTGTATGAGACACAGGCATCCTCAGCAGCAGATTAACTGCCACATCAAACACCAACCTGGGCAACTTAAACTGATCTTCCTAAAATAGGCCAATCTAACCTATGAGTAGAACAAACTCTTCACTGCTGTGATCCAAATTTGGTTTCCCCCTATGGAAACAGATACTGAAGTTTCATCACTGTGAGACATTATCGCTTCTCAGCCTTTTGGCTAAGATCAAGTGTAGTATCACTGTGAGACATTACAAGGGTATAAACTATGTATGGTTTTTAGAGTTGGAGCCCTTGGGACATGAGTAGGGTTTGGTGGTAACGTCTTCATGACCAAGCCCCCATGATTGAACACCGGTGGCTTTTTAAGAGGTTTTAAAACAAACATGTGTTTTCTACTCTTCCACCTTTATGCTCTGTACTACCTCAGGTCTTTGCTACCACAAAAGTCCATTACTGGACCAGAACCATGAGCCAAAATCTCTCATCTTAATGACTTCCACAGCCTGTGTTATTAGCAATGGAAAATGGACTAAGAATCCCACTTTTCTTTGACCAACACTAATAAGACGTCAAAAGTCATCCAGAAGTTGCCCTGGAAGATATGAGACCTTATGTGGACTTGTGATGAGAAGTAGGAGTTTGTTTGGCAAAGAAGCCATTTCAGATAAGGGGAACAAAAGAATCTAATGTATAAAATTAAAATAGCAGTGTTCCGGTAATAATGAGGTCTTCATAGGCGTAGAATACAGGACAAGGTAGTTGAATGATCTGATGTTGACTGAACCCAAGCTAGGAGATGTAAACTTGGGATATTAGAATATAAGAGTGGAAGATGAACATGGAAAACAGCATTTATCAAAGATTAGTGGGCAAGACCAGTGACAGAGAAACACATTTGTTCAATACACATGATATTTTGGCAGCAAAACACAGTGGAGGAAATGACTAAGAGGATGAGAACAAAGGGAAGGCAAAGGCAATCCACTTCTCTAGCTTTGTTTCCTGCCAACCAGCCTTCTGTTTTGATGCTCAATAATGTCTTATGTCCTCTGAACTTCTCACATCCCTTTTTAGCATGTCCTTGTCCATACTATTTTCTCTGCTTGATTGTTACACTGAACTCTGGAGAAATCCCCGAGTATCCTTCCTGACCCAAATTCTCTTTTTACTTTCTCCAATCTGTTAAAAGGGTCATCACTGTATCTCAGTTTTTTCATACTGGAACAAAGTATACTAGTATTCATCTGCTGCCTACTATATAAGAAACAATGGATTTTATGGATGATTTGTTGTTTACAGAGAGTACAGGTGAAAAGAATTGCTGTTTTGATTGGGAAAATGAATTACTGGTGTTATAATGGGGACAGGTGGGAGAAATAATTCTATCTTGAAAAAAGTAGAGTTTCTAAATAGAACCTCTGTTTAAAGGCTGAGATGTGACCACCACCGACTTAGACACAATAAAGTACACACACATTAACAAGTACAGAGTTGGAGCAAATACCACATTTGAGGGGTAGAAAAAATGTTAAAGAAAGAAAATCCAATCTATGGAATAAGAGCAGGAGGAAGTCCTCAGAAGGCCACTTTCCAGAGGTTAGAAAAGTTTCAAGGATGCAAGATGTAAAGCAGTGTACAATGTAGTAAAAATGTAAAGTATTTTAAAGAATAGATACTAAAAATATTATTGAAATGCATATTTGATATTTTATCTGTCCTTGGCCATAAGAAAATGTTAGGAGAGATTTTTAAAATTGTTAATAATCTTTGTCCAGAATATATGACTTCCTTCCCTTCAGTATTTTTTTTTTAAGATTCATTTATTTGAAAGGCAGAGTTTGAGAGGGAGAGACAGAGGGAAAGGGCTTCCATCTACTGGTTCACTCCCCAGCTGGCCACAATGGCCAGCGTTGAGCCCATCTGAAGCCAGGAGCTTCATATGGGTCTCCCACTCTGGTGCAGTGACCCAAACACTTGGGCCATCTTCTGCTTTCCCAGGCCATAAGCAGAGAGCTGGATCAGAAGAGGAGCAGCCAGGACACAAACCTGCACCCATGTGGGATGCTGATACTGCAGGCAGAAGCCTAGCCTACTATGCCAGAGTGCTGGCCCCTCCCTTCTGTATTCTAACAATTTGAACATTAACACTGGACAACTGAATTCAATCTCTATATATGAATTCAATCTCTAACTAGCTGTGTAATTTTGGAGAACACAAAGAACAAAGGGCTCTAAGTTTAAAGCTCATCTTACTATCACACAATGTAAAAATTTCCCCTCCAACCTTAACTTTCTAGGTGTTAGTTTTCTTATCTCTGAAATAATGCACTTGAACCTCTATTTGTAACTCCTGATTAAATGAATTAGAAGATAGTCACTTAGTCAGACGCCTTCCAATCATTCTGCATATATGCTGCCCGATATTTTTATCCACATCCTAGTGAAATGGCTTTTTAAAGGTTAGATGATGAAGATCAGTGAGAAAAGAATAATTAGAACAGGTACATTCATAATGCCCTTTAGACTTTATGAAGAGAAAAGGCTCTTTTAAAATGTTAATATTTTTATTGACACTTCAGTAGTTGCAAATGAGTCTTTGCCAGATTTCCTCCCAATTTTAGCATTTTGCCTAATTCTGATTTCACGCGTCAGTAAATCCCGAACAATCCGTGTCTTGGAGCGCATCATGTACTAATTTTGCTCTGACAACCTTGTAATGGGAATTAGAACACTTTCTACACTTTCCTTGTTAAAACCAGGGGGGAAAGCACTCCAAGTGTTTACAGCTCTGTAACCTTGCCTCAATGAGGTGAGGTTTGATGTAGCTGTTTCTTTTACTTTGAAATCTCATTTTTAATAACACTGTTCCACACAGGATGCTGCGTGTTTCATCTGTGAACTCACTCACCTTTGGAAGGAGCAATGTAATCCTGTAAATCCAACTTTGCTTCAGTTGGTGCGGGGTTGAAGAGCAGAGTTTATTTTAATTACTTAACTTTTTCCCTACCAGTGCCTGTAGACACTACAGGGGAAACGGATGCTATAATTAGACCACTTTCTTCAGTTTGGGCAAAATTCCTACTAGAACAGCTTTTTGTAACATGAGCAGTCCTTGATTTATACTCTGCAACTTCCAAGGGCTAATGATTATTTTTTCTAGCATATCCGCAAGAGATTACAAAGATCTCCGACTTACAGCAGATGAATATAAATACGGAAATTATGAAGTAAATAGAAGTTATGAAATCCTTTACAAAGTCAAAGACTTTATCTTTTGTAAAGTAAAACTGAAAATTGTCAAATGTTCTGCTTCTCACATACTACTTTGAAACCAAATTAAGAAAACACTCAGTACACAGAAACTGGTATATTTTGAAAAGAATAATTTTCAGATACCATAAAATGGGCATAGGATCAAAAAGTTCCGGAACAAGTAGTCATATATCTTTGGATGAGTACTCTCTAGAAACCAAATACAGACCTAGACATTTCTGCATATAGCAAATACGATCCTGACCTCATTTATAGACAACATGAAGTATCAACAGTATGAATCCCAAGGTGAAGGCAACTGTTGACTTCAGCTAGGTTAGTTAAGTTCATAAATCAGAGACCATCCGGTGTTTTCCTTTGATGAGGATAGGTAGGTGATCACATCCCAATACTTCAAAAAGTTCATGGAGAAATGAAATTCCAAGAAATGCTTATTTAGTGCCCCAAACTCAAATCCATGCATAGTTTGCATAACATGCATTTTCCATGAATTTTCTTTTTTAAAAAAATTTGAAAGGATAGAGTTACAGAAGAGAGGGGGACAAAGAGAGAGCTCTTCCACCCATTGGTTTACTTCCTCAATGATCGCGATGGCCAGAGCTGAGCCGATACAAAGCCAGGAGCTTCTTCTCCGTCTCCTACCTGGGTGCATGGACCCAAGTACTCACTGATGCCCCACTCCAGTTTTTGTCCTGGGCAAGTGTTCTTCACCATATCTGCACCCCAAATCTTCAAATTATACTTTATATCAACTACAGGAGAGAATCTACTTTCCACTAGACAGTGGGAAGCATAGAAAGATACATGCTAGTAGCCCTGTAATGAAGACAGGGCAGTGTACCTTGCACCGATTTAGGGAACTATTATTCTCTTTAGAACTGAAAAGTTTGTAACATCTGTTTTACAGTTGAGGAAACTCACACTCAGAGGCTGATTTGTTCAAAGAGGTTACTTGAGCCAAAAGATTTTCACAAGCTTATGTAGGATTTCTACCACATCACTAGAAAAAAAAAAAAAAAAAAAAAAAGATTGCAGGCAGTAAAAGACCTAGGGTTTAACAGGTGTTTCTAGAAGAGCTTCACAAACTGGGCCTACAAACAAAGAAACGTTACACCTGGGTGGTTAAAATACCAAACTTTGGTAGAAAACAAGAAGCAAATTCTGATCTCTTTGTCTATCTTGTAGAGGGCTCATGGTAAGAGTACTGCAAGTATCATACTGGTTTATGCATCTTCTCAAAAAAATCCCACCAAGTCAGAAGGATTTATAATTACAAGCCATTAAGAACTCATCCAACAAGATGACAACGAACGGAACACTTTGCTCACTGAATCACATTATTCCAAGTCCGCTTCAATGAATATTGTCACGCTAGGGCAAACCAATGGCCAAGAGGGCTCATGCAGTAACATTCATTAATTCCAAAGAAAACTACACAAAACAAGGTTGCAGAAACTCTTTTTTAATTTAATTAATTTATTTATTTTTAACTTTTATTTAATAAATATAAATTTTGAAAGTACCACTTTTGGATTATAGCGGCTTTTCCCACCATAACCTCCCTCCCACCTGCAACCATCCGATCTCCCACTCCCTCTCCCATCCCATTCTTCATCAAGATTCATTTTCAATTATCTTTATATACAGAAGATCAACTTAGTATATACTAAGTAAAGATTTCAACAGATTGCACCCACACAGACACACAAAGTATAGAGTACTGTTTGAGTAATAGTTTTACCATTAATTCACATAGTACACCACATTAAGGACAGAGATCCTACATGGGAAGTAATTGCACAGTGACTCCCATTGTTGATTTAACAATTGGCACTCTGATTTATGACGTCAGAAATCCCCTGAGGCTCTTGTCATGAGCTGCCAAGGCTATGAAGCTTCTTGAGTTCACCAACTCTGATCTTATTTAGACAAGGCCATAGTCAAAGTGGAAGTTCTCTCCTCCCTTCAGAGAAAGGTACCTCCTTCTTTGATGGCCCATTCTTTCTGCTGGGATCTCACTCACAGAGATCTTTCATTTAGGTTTTGTTTTTTTTTGTTTGTTTGTTTGTTTTTTTTTTGCCAGAGTGTTTGGCTTTCCATGGCTGTTCAGCCAGATCCGAATGCCTCAAGGGCTGATTCTGAGGCCAGAGTGCTGTTTAGGACATCTGCCATTCTATGATTCTGCTATCTATCCCGCTTCCCATGTTGGATCGTTCTCTCCTTTTTAATTCTTTCAGTTATTTTTTAGCAGACACTAGTCTTGTTTATGTTATCCCTTTGACTCTTAATCCTTTCATTATGATCAATTGTGAACTTAAAGTGATCACTTTGACTAGTGAGATGGCATTGTTACATGCCACCTTGATAGGACTGAATTGGAATCCCCTGGCATGTTTCTAGCTCTACCATTAGGGGTAAGTCCGAGTGAGCATGTGCCGACCTGTACATCTCCTCCTTACTCTCGGGAGTTAATGATGACGGCAGAGAGGTCCACGATAAGCCACGTAACCTCGTCCTGCTCAAGTACACAACGTTAAATAGTATGGGAGTAAACAAGTACAACTGGCTGGTCAAAAACAGCCCCAGCTGTGTTCCCGGCGTACTACAAGGCGCAGCTGTGCTGGGCTTCCATGGGCTCTCCCGACCAGATCTAAGTTCCAGGCTCCTGGTTTCAGCCTGGCCCAGCTGTGGCCACCGTGGACATTTGTGAAGTGAACCAAGGGATGGAAGATCACTTTCTGTCTCTCTCCCCTCTCTGTTAACTCTGCCTATCAAATAAATAAGTAAATCTTTAAAAAGAAAAGAAAGTTTGTCCTGGGGGTGCGCCTTTTCCTGGGGGGGGGGAGCAACAGTAAAGGGCTTTCCTTCCAAGTTGGTGATCTGACATCCTCCTTCCTCCTCTTCCCCCCTCTGCTTTGTAGTCACCACCCCGGCTGGTCCTTTCAGCGCTGTCATGCCCTGCAGTCTCCCTTAAGAGTTCTGGTTCCAAGTCAAGGCAAGATTGCCCCAGCTAACTCTTCCTGCTTCCTAGCAGGGCCTAAGGCCCTGTGCAGCAGTACATTCTTGTGCTTAAAGGCAAATCTTTTAGAACCCAGAGTATTCAAACTGAAAAGTTTCTTGGCCAACATTGGCCACATTTTATAGAGGAGTTTTGATGCTCAATTATGCTAACAAAGTATATTAGGTAACGAAACTGAAATATGCCTTCAACTCACAGGATCATCAGTGAACAGAAACTTCTGCTCTTGGAAAATTCAAAGAGCTTTTGCTTTTCAGGTGATTCTCCTGCAAAGGGTGATGCAGGAACTCAGGACTCTTGCAAGCTTTGCCACTGCCAATCTTTATAATAAATTCACCACACCTTGATTCGCAGCTGTTGGGTTAACTCGTAGTCTACTAGCCACGCCCAGTTAGCAGGAATCAGAAAATAAGGGCCACTGAAAAGCACAGTATGAGATAAAATACACTCAACCAGAACATGTGTCCAGGAAGAAAGCAAATGAAGATCTGCGAAACGGCTTAGACTGATGTAAAATGTTGTCTATTTCTAAAGCCTTACCGAGATTTGCTTTCTTTAGATTGGGGCGTTTTGCAATGGAGGGAAGAAAGCAGTTAGAGAGGAATGAGAAAGGAGAGGATAAAAACACTTCTGGATTAAAGAAAACTCTAATATTGCAATTTAAAAAACAGCATGTATGCACTGCTTTTTCATAGAATGAACTTGCAGGTAAATACTACACTGGATGGAACAATCATTGTGTAGCAAAAGAAATTGTGTCTGTTGTTGGCTTGAAAGACATTTATAAGGAAGATAAGACCAGTCAGATTTTAACCATCTGCATTTGCCAATGATATCACCTTAAATTATTTCTAAGAACAAGAAGAAATAATTATGCCCCTCTCCCATATCTACTGAAAAAACAAACAAAACAAAACACAAGATGACATGGTATTTGCACAAAATGGTGTCCCCAACCGGACAATATGAAATCAAGTATCTTTCTGTTAGCAGCACCTGAAATCTCCCCTGTAACAGCTCAGTGTTGGGGGTTCTTAGACCGCTGCCAAAGGCAGCCACTTCTGAAAGCAACTGAATATTTTGTTAGTTGGAAGACTTAATGATACTGATTCCTTTTTATGCCTTAGCTAAAAGTTAAAAAAAAAAAAAAAAACTGACATCCCCAGATTTAGTAGATTTGGAATGTGCATTTTGTGGATTTGGAGGAAGTATTTTCTGAACATAGCTTAGACATTAACAAAGTAAACTAATAATAAACTTAGACTAATAAAAGTATCCCCAAGACCACTTTCCCCTCACTCCTGCTCTGCTTACACACTTGTCAGCAAATTAGAGTTTCATTTCCTTCATGCCAGGTATCCTGCAGATTTTGAGGAAAATAAAAGCCTCTAGTGTAAAATAGAAGAGTTTCTGACAACTGGTAGATAAATTCTTATTTATTAAAAATCATTTCTATCTTAGCATGAGGTCAATTGTCTTAATGAAAAAATTTCATGGTATAAACAATATTAAAATATTCTAATTATGACAATTGCAGCAAATCCCAGCATGCACTAGAGTATAGAATCAAAGGCTTGCTTCCAGATGCCACCACAATAGTTTTATTCTTTTTGTATCTAAACATGTCAGTGATTTCTAAAATCAGGCTACAGTACAATGGAATCAAATAAATTTCTGGGAACCTTAGTCACAACCAATTTTAGGAATTAAATTAAAGGTAGACAAAAGAAAAACAAAATTTAATCTATGGATTAATTGAAACATATACACTCATTGGTTGCTTGATAACTGCTTTGTGTTTCCTCTAAATTACCACAAATGATGATCAATGACTGTTTATGCAAAATGTATTTATAAAACTATAGGTTATAAAGTAAGAGCAAACTCTTGACTTTTAAAGATCGAATTATATATTTAAAAGTTTGTGAAAATACATATTATAAAAATCCATAAATTGTGAAAATGCATAGATTTTTAAAAATTGGGGAGAAGATAAGAAATATCTTTTGAGTGGATTTGTGCATAATAGGTGAGACACCAAGAACACTTGAGATTCCCACAATCATACTGGAGTGCCTGGACTTGAGTCCTGATTCTGCTCCCAATTCCAGCTTCCTGCTAATGTACACCCCGGGAAACACCAGCTTTTACTTAAGTTGTTGTATAGCTGCCACACACATAGGCAATCCTGATGGATTTCCTCATGGCTTGGCCTGGCATGGCCCAGTCCCATTTCTTGGGAGCATTTTGGGATCAGCAGATCGGAGATTGCACTGTGTGTGTGTGTGTGTGTGTGTGCTCAAACAAATGCATTTTTAAAAAAAAGAAACATCTTTTACTTACATTTTCCACAAATTCTTTGAATACCTCTCATATATATGCATGCATGTACATCTTAACAAAAAATATATATGCATACATAAGGGGGGCTCCACCAAGTTCACAGAAATGTGTATTACCTTTTACTTGCATTTTTCCTGATTTTGTGAAGCCCCTTCATAGATGCATGCACATGTGTGTGTAACATCAAAGTATTTAGAAACACAAATCATAGGAAGCAAATTTGTTTGGTTTTGTTTTGAGGTGAAACCTGGAGCACTGAATAGGATTTTCCTAGAGAATAGTGGGGGAAACATATCCTTGTAAAGACAAGACCCAACTAAAATTCACAAAAGGGCATTCTCAGTAGGTTGGCTTTACTGGAATGGACCATTTGTGCAGTCAAAAAAGGAGGGAGTGACAAGACTAGAAAAAGAGCCTGGGAGGACTGCAGTTGATCATGCAGAGAATATGCAGAGATTACAGGGTTTCCACAGCATTGTCTAACCAATGTTACCAAGCTTGGATGGAATTCAATGGCTGCAATGCTATCTAGCAAAAGAACACAGAAAATACAATACACAAATTGCTTTTATGAAAACATCACTGGACCAACATGTGTGAGGTAGATGGAAGTGGGAAGAAATTGAGGTAGGAAAGAGGAACAGTAATTCATAGGTTTGGTAGGCAAGGGAGCTAGCAAGAAGAATGGAAAGGAAAGCTGAAATGCAAGAGACACCTTTTCAGTGTAAAGGTTCAATTAGCACTTGCTAAATGAACCGATAACCCCTTCCATTATTTTGGAACTCTATATGTAGTGTTTCTCTTACTTCCGTGAAGATCTTGTGAAGAAACAAGCAGATTGGGTAAAGAAGTCAAAATTTTGTGCTGCACTTTCTCCTTGAGTCCCTGTCTTGTGGTTTCAAAGAAGCTCTCTTTGACTTTACTAATACATATTCTCATAATAGCTGGTATGCTTCTTTAGTAGCATTTATTAATATTTTGAGTAATTGTTTTTATATGTATAATGATTGACCTCATAGCTAGTCTATAAACTCCATAAGAATGCAACCAATGTACCTTTTCTCACAACTGTATCCAGCATATATTAAAGTTCAGGGGCCCAAGGACTTGGGCCATTTTCTGCCACCTTCCCAGGTGCATTAGCAGGGAGCTGGATTAGAAGCGGAGCAGCTGGGATTTGACCGGCACCCATATGGGATGCTAGCACCACAGACAATGGCTTTATCCAGTACACCACCACCACCACGCTGGCCTGTTACCTCTGTTTCTTGCACAAAATTATCATAGAACTAGGCTATAGAAAGAAATGCACCATTTGTGTGGCGAAACATGTCTTCACCTTTTGTAACGATATTCCAGTACCCTTGACCAATTCTCCTCTCCATCATCTAGAATGATAATATCATTATGGTTTCCTCTAATCATTAAGGAAAAACAAACTATAAAGTTAAGTCAGAAATAATGCTACGATGATTTTCCTTTAGAAGATGTCTGGAGGAAGGAATAGATAACTAGATGATGCTATTTCAGGCATTCCTGGGGTCCACTCAAGCAATTCTCCTTTTTATTTATATACAGAACTGGTCCTGGCTATATTTCTATCATTTTTCTTTCTTATAACAAAATAAAAAATACTACATAACATTGATTCAAAACCACTTTGTAAATAATTTTTTTCAATGTAGTTCTTCCTGTTTGGAAGAACATCGAGAAGGAAATGCAAAAACTATCAAGGGCACAATCTAACAATGTAGACTGTAAGAAAACTTAAAAATATCTGCTTTATTCATCTTCCTCATGAGAGCTAAGAAATGCATCTCTTATTTCTCTTCATATATAGTCAGCTTATTCATTTCTGTATTCATTCTGTATTCCAAATAGAATCATAGAACAAAAGAACAGATTTTTTTCTATAAATCCTAAAAATCTAAGCAATAAAACTTTTAGCATTTAAGTACATTTTACTGGGATAATCACTTGAACAAGAATACATAGGAAGGAACTGCCTTGTGGCATGGTGAGTTATGCCACAGCTGGTAACATATCATAGTGCTGGTGCAAGTCCCAGAGAGACTTGGATGGAATTTCAAGCTCCTGGCTTCGACCTGGCTCAGAAATTGCCCTGTTGGGATTATTTGGAGAGTGAACCAGCAGATGAAAAATTTCTTTCTCTCTCTTTCTCTCTCTCTCTATCTCTCTCTATTATGCCTTTCAAATAAATAAGTAGGTAAATAAATCTTCTTTAAAAAAAAACAAGCATAGAAGTATAACACTTAAATGCACATATAAGAAATTCTATCTAAATCAGTATTTTCCAATAACAGATGATTACTGTTTTTCCTGGAAACTTCTTAAGCTATTTTCTAAAATTTTTAAATGCAAAATATGTTCCAGTTCATAATTAGACTATGAGCTTCAGTATGAGCTTTCTCACTAGTTATTATAAAATCCATTAGGAAAGAAAAAGAACACAGAACCAACTATCGTAAGCCATAAAGTGTACAACAAAGTACTCTAAATCTAATTTGCAATCCATAATGGAGACTAATTTTCTACAGTAGGAGAAAAATGACTTATATTTGTTTGTAAACAGTACCTCGAAGGGCTTTTTATTTAATTAACTGTCCAATGACAAATTTGATTGCCCGATTGCATCTTCAGAATCAGAGATTGATAGAAGCCCAGGGTCAGGGGAACCATTTACTACAGCAATAGTGAAATGTGGGATTGATGTTGCTTCAGACTGAAGTGTTTTATTTGAGAATGCTTAGTCTCTGATAGCATCAGCGATGCAGTTTTATTAGCTTTCAGCATTTGTGCATATGCTCCTGAATGTGCAACAGCCCACTGAGTATTGAATTAAAGAGGGGATTTTAAGCCATATCCTTCACCAGAATATAGATCTTTCTAAAATGTCAATGTGAGAAATGGAAAGCCAGAGTAAATTTGTAACCCTAAATTTCTCTGTAACAGAACATGGTTATATAGGTATACCAAGGGAGACAGGGAGAAAGAAATACTTTATATTTAATGGGTGACCTGTCAATACCGAGTTTGGTTATAAATGACACACAAGGTCAGATATTGGAGGATGGAGAGGGGAAAGGTCAGATCGATCTTTTTCTACTTAGCTGGGTCTTGTGGGACCACATAGATACTGTTTAAAAACAAGTGCAACTTTCAGTTTCAGCTAAATTATCTAGTTAGCAGGTCACTTTAGAAAGTGACAAAATAACAAGGACAGAGAGACTGACTGAAACAGACTGATAAGTCAGCATCTCAAAGAGACAGCACAGAAAGGATGAAAGACATATATCAACCATCCAAGTTAATTCTGTGATCTAGAGACACGGAAAAGAGTTATATTTTTGTCCCTGAAGCAGCTGTCGCAATGAAAGGTTTGGTTGTAGTTAAAGAGAGCTTAACATCCCCAGTCTCAGTCTATTATTCATCATTGCTGTTAACAGAAGAGACACGGATACAATTTCCATATACTTCCTGCAATGTTATCTTATTATCCTTCCCTTTCTTACAATAGTTTGTTTATGAATTAAGTAGGTGTTTTTCCTTTTCATTCTGTTATAGTTGTAACTCTTAACCCGCAATCTAGTCTCTTAACAAAACTTAAGTATATAATAGGTTCTTGTTGACTACACATAAAATGTACAGATCTCTATAGCTTATTCATCTTAGTTAACTGAAGTTTTATGCCTGTTGATTAATAGCTCTCCAGCTTTTTCTTCCCACCCCCTACTCCCAGTCCCTGGCACCATTCCAATCTCTGGTTTGATGAATTTGACTATTTTAGACACTTCATTTGTAAGTGAACTCATGCAGCATTTGCCTTTCTGTATCTTTTAATTTATTTTTCTCATTGTTATACACAATTATACAGGGAACTATTCCTAAAATATTGATTGCATTTCCACTGTAGTCACAATCAAGAGTGTTCAAAAGAATCTGATGCTAGTCTTCTCATTACAGGGGGGACTGCCCCTACCACTGACTTGAAATAAGGCATGGCCCATGACTTGATGTAGTCAAAAAGCGTGGGTAGAAGATGCCTGAATACCCTTTGAGTAGGGGCTTTAATACTCAGAAATGGCATTAGCATTTCTCATCCCCTTTGCCACCAAAAGAGGCAGAGGCCACTCCACCCCTGTAAAGCATGAGGGTGAAGACAGTAAAGAGCAGAGGCTACAGCTGACCTTGAAGAGTGAGTTCAGGAGTGCTTGGCTTTTTTGTTCTTAGAAATTAGATTTCGTGGGGCCAGCACTATGGCGCAGTGGGTTAACACCCTGGCCTGAAGCGCTGGCATCCCATATGGGTGCCAGTTCTAGTCCCAGCTGCTCCTCTTCCAGTCCAGCTCTCTGCTATGGCCTGGGAAAGCAGAAGATGGCCCAAGCCCTTGGGCCCTTGCACCCACGTGGGAGACCCAGAAGAAGCTCCTGGCTCCTGGCTTTGGATCGTGCAGCTCTGACAGTTGCAGCCATCTGGGGAGTGATCCAATGAATGGAAGACCTCTCTCTCTCTCTCTCTGCCTCTCCTCTCTGTGTAACTCTGATTTTCAAATAAATAAATAAATCTTTTAAAAAAAAAGAAATTAGATTTCGAGTTTGTTCAGTACTGCAGCCTGGTACATATCTCTCCTGGTATATACCCTGATAATTATATACTATATATAAGCAGACACCACAAATACAACAACCAACCTTGCATTGTCTCACTTCTTTCTCAATTAACACAGTGTTAGAACTGCAACTTTCTGATACCTCAGAGATGTGGCGGGACCCTTGTCACCATCACTTTCTTTCTTTGGTATGAAAAATAGGCCACTGATGTTTTCATTCCTTGTAGGTAGTGGCAGAAATAGGAGAGGACAGAGAACAGCAGGGCTCAGCCTTTTTTTTTTTTTTTAACTTGGAACCATCACCTCATTTTGAGATTAAACAAAAGGCAGAATTAAGTCAAAAGAAAAGAACACAACAATTTGATTACTTCCATGCTGCTCATTAGAGAAATTATAGATGATTACATTCTTTATTTAATTCGGTTATTGAAATTTAATTTTATCTTTTCACACATGGCATACAATAGATATTGCCATGATCAAAGTGATATATATATATATATATATATTGTCCAAAACAAAAGCCAATATTAATCACTTGGTTTGCGATAGGTACCACTGAATATTAGAATATTTTACTTAATTATTTAAGTTTTTTTAAGATTTTATTTATTTATTTGAGAGGTAGTATTACAGACAGTGAGAGGGAGAGACAGAGAGAAACGTTTTCAGTCCACTGGTTCACTCCCCAAATGACCGCAACGGCCAGAGCTGCAGCAATCAGAAGCCAGGAGCCAGGTGCCTCTTCCCAGTCTCCCTCGTGGGTCCAGGGGCCCAAGCACTTGGACCATCTTCTACTGCTTTCCCAGGCCATAGCCAAGAGCTGGACTGGAAGAGGAGCAGCTGGGACTAGAACTGGTGCCCATATGGGATGTCAGCTCCGCAGGCAGAGGATTAACCTACTGAGCCACAGCACCAGCCTCATTATTTAAGTTTAAATAGGCGAATGTAGCCAGTGGCTATCTTCTTAACAGTGTAGCCAGTGGCTCCATGCAACCTGACCTTAGCTGAATCTTCAAACACAGTAAAAGTCTAGCCAACACCAAAATCTTAGTATAGACAGCCTCAGAACTACCTATGAGTTAGCAAAGGGAATCAGGGGGCACAATGAAAGGAGGGCTCACCATTGGAGCGATGTTACACAGCTAATAACAATACCAAATGTTGTTTTTCTACTGAAATTATTTTGAATGCAGAATTTAAACTGTGAGTATAATTTTACCCACATTTTTATCATTTTAATTCAAGTGGGCCATAATCCTGTCAGAAGACAAAGTCCAAAAGTCTTGAATAGAGTTTTTCTGCAAATCTTTCATCATCAGAAATGCCTCAGATTACTTTTACCTTATCTATAAAAATAACATCAGTTCCCTAGGCTTTGCTTTTGTTAACTTCCAAAGACTACATATATGTAAAATTAGTCTGGTTTAATTTATTTTAATCTTCTAGCATATGTCTAGCATTGTGTCATCATTAAATGAATGTCACATAAGCAGATGTCTAAACACAAGTCTCAAATTTTCAAGTAGAGCCATCTGAGGCCTCAGATCTACCTGTTATATCTTCCTTGGATCTTTCTGATGGTGATGTGTTTGGAACTCTCATCCATGTAACTATCCTACTATTAACTGTTTGGAACCTATGTAATAGCAATGATCTTTAGTTATGCATCCAAGGTTTTAGTTTTTAGCCATTTAAAGCAAAACTACTAGTTTATGTTCCATTATATGAGATAAAAGATAGGTATTATTATATTTTTGTGACCATATCACCATTTGATTGAAAATATAATATTCAGATCAAACTTTTTTCTTGAGATTATTTCTGTGAGTAAGCTCAAGGAAAGGCTTTGGCAACTCATACTCATTATTTATATATTTACAGGGTGTAACTGATCATACACATGTACTGCTGTCAGCCCAGTTGTATATCTATATTTTGATCATATTCCAAAGTGTGAGTTTTGTGAAATAGTCAAAACAGTGCCTGGTGGAGTTTTAAAATATTTTCATTAATCTCTATCTCAAATTAATTAAATAACTTATGCTTTAAAATTCTATCACTTTTTTATTTTACCTTTTTTATTTTATCTTCTTTTCTACACTTTGATTTAATATGTCACATTAATTAGAAATCATCAGTGACCCCCCCCCATTGTCCACTGTTTAAACATTTAGTGCAGTATGTAAAAAGTTCTTTAAATCTAGGACCAAATTTACTTTTCAGATCCTTCTTATAGGAGGTATTTCTATCTACCTGAACTTACTTGTTAGTCCTTAAAAAATTGCTCTGTTCTGACTATATTTTCTCCATGTAGCAACTTCTCACTCATTCCTGAGAACTGAATTTACATGTCTTCTCAATAATTCATTCAACAAGTACAGAGCACCTGCTATGTGCCAGCTACTGTGCTTGGTATTTTATAATTTAATTCATTTAATTGTCGCAACCGTTCCATGAAGTAGATGTTAATGTTATAAGGATTCCCCACCATTTTGTCCCATCTTGGAGGAACCACCCCAATCCACCCATTACTGATGACACTTACCATCTGCTTCCATCCAGCATTGGTCAGTTTCCTGAAGATCACCTCCTCCCCCATGGCCAAATCTCAGAATAAGATGAAGTGAATTTTGCGGACTGCTGTAAAAGCAGGTTAAGAAAGAATGCTTGATTTAATGTGGTATAAACCTGGATGTGTCCTGAGAATTCCAGCCTAGAAGTACAGAGTTGTTTATTAGCAAAACGGCTTTGGTTACTGACATGATTTTTCTATGTGGCAGGTACAAGCTGCCATTTTATTCCCATCAACTATTAGATCTAATTAAAGAGGACAATATCATATAGTCCGCTTATCAGTGACAGAAAACATTTAGTGATGACTACTAAATATATATATATATATAAAAGGGCATTTGCATATAGACAAAAATACTCACATAGCTATATAATGCAAGATATATCATATATATCTTGATTGAATAACAAAACAGAATCAGAAGCCTTAAGAGAGAAGTGCTCTGAGGGGAAAAGTTGAGAAGAATGTTTCAAAGGCTGTTGTTTCCTGCATGGAGAGAGCAGGACTAACACCACAAGACATCCAGCAAGTAATGTTACCAAGAGATTGGGGGCAGAGAAAAAAGAAGCTCCTGTCTTGGCCATTTTTCTGAAAGCTAAAGAATCCTATTAAAAAATGACCATAATCGTAGTGTATACCCACAATATTTTCAGAGGACAATCTTGTGAGATAAAGCATATGATGTTAGTGAAGTTTGAGATTGTCTTATCTCATTCCATGCACATGACTTAAGACTATTTAAATGGAAATTGGACATGATTTCAAAATAATATTTTTAAGTATTCTTGTTTTTGAAACTCAGAAACCAAGAAATATATTCATATATGAGCTAATGTGTTCTACACAGAGAAAACTGTGGTTCTACATACACATATTACCTCAAGCCATTTATATGAAAAATTCAGGCCAATGACCTCAAGAGGGAAGAAGAAGAGAATGTGTTGGATGGTTCTGTCTGAAGTCATTATTGCTTTCGGAAGACAACATCTTAGCCCGATATTCCATTCTGCTAGTACTCTAATACAGTTCATCAACCATTAAAACCATAAACCCTCCTGGCCCGTGGCCCAAACTAGGGCTCCAGGCATGCATTGTTCTTATCCCAAATTTCACATAAGGGCTCCATTAGTAGAAGCAAGCACATATAAGAGCATTGGTCCTCCCAAGTGCTGGGCCAGCAAAATTCATCTATAATTCATTCTCCAATAGCAGATCCATGTAAAGAAAAAGCAAATTCTCCACTTTTCCTTGCCGAAAGGAAAACTAAAGATGCTAATCAAACAGTAAAGCAAGAAGTCACAACTACATTTATGTTACGCAAGAGCAATTAGTACAACACTTCATGAATCATGGGAGATATCCCCTTTTATAAAAATTATGGTAATAAATTGGACATAGAATAATGCAAACATACTTTATTCATGTGTTACTGATGACTAACTTGACTACCTCAGGCAATTTTTTAAAGAAAAATAATTAGTATGAATTTGGTTCCCTGATAAGAGTCGTGTAAACTCAATTTATGCCTTTATTTATTTGTTTTTTCAAGGTGTGAATCAAATAACTTCTGAGATCCAAAGAGAAAGAAGGATAATTGTCTAATGCAACCTAACATTCTCTGTGGAATGATCACGTCATACATTTTTATTATACTTATTTTTTTAACTAATCTCATCTAGAGAAGACAAGTTTTCATTGTCTCATGTGTAGATTTTTCATAATTCTTCTTGAAAGTTTGGATGGTTGGTAAAAAGTAAAATGTAAGATTTAAACTTCTTCTGAAGAGAAAGTGTTGGCACATAGCAACGCAAATGAAAGACTGGTAACAGCTTCCAAGAAGCTGTTTTTGGAGAGTAGTGTAAATTGAATTGCCTGCCTGGAAAGCACATCACAGGTGGCAAGTGAGGAAATTCTCAGCTTCCCTGACTCCTTTCCAGCCAGAAAATGTGTCCATCGAAGTCACATGGTCAGCCCTACTTAGTTGGCTGGGTTTGTATGCAGGCAAAAGAAAAGCAGCAGCAGAGACTGAAATAAGCAGAACATTCTCTCCTCCTTTTTCTGAAGAGAGAGGCTGTAGGGAAGAACACTGCATACCCATTTTAAAATCACCATGCACTTCTGGGGTGAGTGTCCAGAATCTGAGTTCCCCATATGTCCCAATCCAGCTTCAGCACTGATTTGCATTGTCACCTTGAGTGAGTCAATTCCCTAAACTTCTATCCCTGACCTCCACAATGCTGGTAATAAATAATGCTGTTTTCCAGCTGCTGCCTGTTAGATTATAGTCACTGAATTCTTCTACAAGAAGAAAAAATGCCCAAATGCAGGTCTCTATCCTCACAATATCTGCTCCAAAATAATGACTGAGAGAATGGCATGAAATAATACATCTAAAATATCTGTCACATGACATCTGCTCAACAAATGTTAGTCTTCTTAGCCTAGAGCCATTTGCACAATTTCACTTTAGTATCCTCTACCATCTGAAACTCTCTGTGCCTGATCTAATAGCTGCCACTGTTATTATAAGAGTCAAGAACAAGATTTTAAGTTGCCTAAATGTCTAAGATTATTGAAAAATCTGTACACTATGGTAGGACTTCTAAAGAATGGCATATCAATATACCAAGCATTATATTGCATATATACTAAGAACATGGCTCTTTGTTATTCCATAAGTGAATATTACTCACTTGTATAAACCAACTGAATAGAATGTCTGTACACTCAAGCATTATCATTGAGTGTATCTTGGGCTATGTGTTTCACTAGAAGACGTGGAAGAACCTGACTCACTTTGTGATAATGAGTTTGAGCTGTGTAACAAAACCCTATTGTGAATTCAAAACAGACTGGAAAAATTTGTCTAACTGTTGAACCTCAAGGTTTCCTTTCCCCATGCATGTAATTGATATGACATGAAATTTTCAGAAATTTGTCAAAATTGAAGATAATATCTAATATAAAGCTGTGATATGAGGTAAATGCAAGTATGAAAACTGTCTTTAAATGCACTGGATACTTTTACAAATCATGACTTTAAATTTGCTTCTAAAGTGATATTTTCAAAGGTGGCCTTTGAGGGCTTGCAAGAGAGACCCTCACTGCCACTGGACTAGACTTGCTCACTATAGCAGAAAGCAAGTTGGTGACTTCCACTGTGATTCTGAATTTCTTGCAATCAGATCAGAAGAAAGATGAGAAAGGCTATGGTAAAGACTGCTCATTAGATTGCAGCATCTTTTACCCATGCTTGTCTATTATTATTTGGTCATAGAAATAAAAAACAGTCATTGATATAAAATGCAAATGACTCTTTGAGTCAATAATAAATTACTGCCTGCAAACTATTCAATAACAAGGAATTGATTTGAAGTCAGGCAGCATTTTAGACTTATCTATTGTCTTCAGCTGTGCTGAGTTAATGAGGACTTGTAATTACTTTGGATTTTAACTAATGCATCTTTTTCATTTTGGAAACTGATTTTATATTAATGTCATATTTCATGGTTTACACAATTACCTGCCCATTCAAAGGTTGACAGAATTGACCATAATCAAAAGCTTTGGAAAACAATAAGCCATTTTAATGGGGAGAATATGTTTTCTCTCTTCAGGAATATCCATCTCTTTTTAAATGTTTCTTACATATAATTGCTAAGAAATTCTGTTTCAAATTATAAAATAGGCAAGGAAATAGCTTTTAGTGACTAAAAAGCATTGTTGCTATAATGTTCTTTGTATTTTTCAAATTGCATTGTTTACATGAAAAAAGTTGAAAACATGTGGCTGACATTTAAAATTTCTATTTCATAAGTTTAGAAACTTTCTATATTAACCATGTCAGCATGTGAGCTTTTAATCATCTTTTAAAAGAGATGATTTTCAAAAAACAATATTCCAGATATTCTTTGAATTTTAGTTACCAAGGAACACTTGGATATGCCTACGGGGTGGTCTCCTGTGAAAAACAAGGGGCAGGGAACTCTTTCATTATACTCCATTCTCACTTGGCTTGGGTTGGAAATGTCCAGTAGCATAAACACAGCATCGCTGTATTCTCAGCTGGGTACAGGTTAAGCTGGAAACATACAGTAGTAATATAGCAAAGACAAAACAGAAAAGAAAGGATTGATTTGTCCTAGGTTATATGTTTTCTTTTCTCTTTGGGGGCCCCTAGAAAGCAAATGATATGCAAACAGCTGCACAATCATTGTTATGCTATTGTTGCTATTTGGTGATTGCTATTTACATGTAAATTACTACTTGGAAGAGTATAACTTCTTCTCTTCACCAGTTACCAGACAACAAAACTGTTCTTTCTAAACAATCCAAGATTAATTACCCAAAAATGCTTCCTAAAGGAATCATTCTTTAGAATTCTGCATTTCCTAGAAAAGTGATTTTAGAATGAATAAAATATGAGAACCCTATCCTGATTCTGAGGCAGTATCTAGATAATAAACAACTTTAGTGGAATACATGGAAGAACATGTAAGAGTAGATTTCCTGCTGTGAGAAGTAATTTTGCAAAATGAGAAAGAAAAAAAGAACAGGAAGTTAGAGAAGACATTTAAAAAAATGAGAATTGATCCAAGACAAAGCTGATTTATTCCAAATTTTATCTCTGGGTCAGGCTGCATGAAGTCACTTCTCACCTTAAATGTATTTCAGCTTGAAGATAGTCATGGGTGTAGGCCTTGAGATAGAAAACCCCCAAATCCGGTTGGAGTGGCTATAGAACCCCCAAATGTGGATCCACTCACCTGACACTCAAAAACCCAATCACTGACCTAGAGATGGTGGAATAAAGAAGGTGTTTATTGCAGAGGGCAGATCAAGGGGTTAGGCCACTGTTGCTTAATTCCTGAGCTGCACAAGAAATTAAGAGTAAAGTTTCTTACAGATTGAATTTAGGATGAGAGGTGCATATTCAGAGCATGTCCAGGTTCCTTGTTGATTGACACTGTTTATGGACTTCCTTTGATACCATGTTCTTTAGGGGACTTTTATGATGAACAGGTGGGATTCTGTCCTTCTGGGGACTACAAGCAAGTGGTAATTACTTTCTGCAGTAAATCTGGAAAAAAGAAACCCCTTGAGATAATACTGACCATCAAGGTGTTTTCAATTGGAGAAACAAATAACCTCATGAGTCTGGCTATTTAAACTTGTAGCACCAGCTACATTGCTGCCTCTCTTCAGTGAGTTAATTTTAGTAAGAAATGGTTGATTAGCAATGATAAAGGCATGGTGAAGACACTTTAAGCAAAGGGAAAGAGGCTAGGAGACCAGGGCTTAATGGTATTTTTGCATCTGCATTCAAGGCACTGTGTATCATATGGATTATCATATGGCTCAGTGTCATATGGATTAGGCAAATTGAAAAAAAAAAAGTTCTGCATTATAGTATCAATATTTTGGTCCTCTTTTTATGCAATGAAATTATTTTTATGTAAAGATGTGAATATTGGTGTATTTACAACTGAACCATGAACTATATTGTTTTGTGTATTTTTCACCCAATATTTTATGAATGGCCATTTTTGTATTAATTAACATCCTCATAGCAAAATGTAATGACTCTCTAATATTTCCTTTTATTTCTGAACTGTTATTTAACCAGTCCCTTGCTTTTAATGTTTTCAATTCTCACTATTATAAGTGTAAGAGAGAAATAAAGCATGCATTTTTGCTTTATTTATCCAATCACTCACTTAGAATAGGAATTTCTATATTAAACAGAATGTGTGGAAGTACTTGTAGACATATTGACAAGTTGCTTTCCTGCAAAGTTAGACAATTTATACCACCATTAGAAGTGTAAGAGAATGTCAATTCCTTCACTTGATTCCATTTAAACTGATCAGAGTGTCAATAGCTTGCTTAAATAGTGCCTCTTTTTCTCATCCGATCCCATGTATCAGAGAATTTAAATCAATCCACAGGAATTTAAGCTGGACTGGATTAGTCAAGCAAAGGGGGAAATGAAAAGAGACGATTCAGCAAAAGAATCGTGTCCCAGTTAACCCAGAGACCAGTGTGGTTTTTCAATATTCAGAATGTATATGATTGGAAGACATAGATTAAGGGGGAGAGAAAATAAGAATATTTTAAAGATTTATTTATTTATTTGAGATGCAGAATTACAGAGAGAGAAAGGGAGAGGGCTAAAGAGATCTAAATGGCCACAAGGCTGGAGCTTAGCTGATCTGAACCCAGGAGGCAGGAGCTTCATCTGGGTCTCCCTCGTGGTGCAGGGGCTCAAGCACTAGGGCCATCTTCTACTTATTTCTCAGGCCATAAGCAGAGAGCTGGATCAGAAGAGGAGCAGCCAGGACATGAACTGGCACCTATATATGGGATGCTGGTGCTGCAGGCAGAGAATTAACCTACCATGCCACAGCAGGGACCCTCAAGAAAATAAGAATTTAAGAACATTTAAAACAATATGATGATATGGCTTATTCTCAACTATACTTCAAAAATCTGTAGATTTTATATAAATACATAGTTTTGAAATGACAACTTGAGCTTAATTTTACTTCAGGTCAAATATGGTCTGCCTGTATTAAATAAGGCAATAGAAATATTAATCAGAAAAAGAAAGGAATAGATATCCTCAAACTACTATTTTGGAAAAGGATTAGTTGCAATATAATATAAATTTATTTAAATTTATTTCATTATAATAGCAGCATAATACTTTTAACATGTATAGTTCTGTGGAGATTCTTTTAGCACTTTGCAAACAAAGATTTTGTTTTATTTTTGAGTACCTGCTATGTGTGAGGCACTGATATAAGTGCAGACATAAAGGTGAAAAAACAGTTTCTTTGAGGAGACCCCATCCTAGTGGGAGAAGACAGACAAAACTCAAAAACAAGGGCCAGCGCTGTGGCATAGTGGATTAAGCCACCGCCTGCAGTGCAGGCATCCCACCTGGGCACTGGTTCAAGAGCTGGCTGCTCCACTTCCTGTCCCGCTCTCTGCTATGGCCTAGGAAAGCAGTAGAAGATGGCTCAAGCCCTTGGGCCCCTGTACCCACGTGGGAGACCTGGAAGAAGCTCCTGGATCCAAACAAAATAAAAAAAAAAAAAAAAAAAAAAAAAAAAAAAAAAAAACCTTAAAAAATTGAGAAGAAAAGGAGACCAGATTAAATAAATGTAGAATGATGGAGGAATTCTACTTAGGCAGATGGACAAGGAAGGCCAATCTGAAGAGATCATATTTGAGCTTGGATCTGAGTATAATGAGAGATGAGCAATGGCAATGTGTGGGTAACACATTTTTAGGCAGAGGGAAAAGCGAGAGAAAAGCTTCAAGCCTGGAATGTGTCTGGATATCAGGAGACCATCAACCAAGGCACCCTGATGTTGCAGTAGGTGAAGGGAGGACTGTGAGATGGAAGAGCAGACCCCAGAGGCAATGGTACTAACACTTAGTGAGAGTACAAAACTAGTTTGGATTTGTTCTAAATGCTTTTGGGGTTTGATGTTATTGTATTCAGATTAAACCATTGTACCATGTGAAGAATGGGTTGTGGGAAATGGTGTTGGAAGCACATGATCAGTTCAGATAGGTTTGCAATAATTAGGGGCAAAGTATTACCTATGCTTTGAACTGAACATTGACTGATTTGCTATTGATTTAGATATGGGATGAGAAAGAAGGAAAGTGTGTTATCAAAAATGTAAATGTGATTCCAGCATAATAGGCTGATGACCAAAATTCTATGTAAATAGTTTACCAGAGGTGTATCCTTACTTTTTTCACTCTTATACAGACTTTTTTTTTGCATTTTAACAATGCTAAAATGTCATATCCCCATCCACTCAGCCTATGCTCCACCCACTGTGAAAATGTATTTGTTTAAAACAGACTATCGCTCTTTTAAATATGCTTTCCTTCCCCACCACACCCATCCCCAATGTTCAATAGAGACATGATTCATGTGAAGCTTATATATAGTTTTTTTCTTCCCAATCCTTCCCTTCTTCACTCACTTGCCCAACTTCTTAGTGCTGAGCAGTCTGTGCTGAAGGATTGCTGAATAGAGACAGGGTGCTATCGCACTGGCCTAAAGTAGAATAACCAAAAGAAGGGAGGGAACCCAGGCCGCAGCATATGCAATGTGGTGTCTATGACTTATTTTGTAGGCACCATCAATGGACCTACTCACTGTTTAAGGACAATATGCTTTTATTTATCATTATACGTAAGCTATAAACCAGTTAGTATAACAAAGAGTTCACTGTAGGATTCATGAATAACTTTATGAGACTTATCCCTTAATTTAACTTCTAACATAGCTGAAAACTAAAAGTACAAGCTCCACCTCTTGTTTGGGTTGTTTTTTCCCTGAGAACGTGGCAACTTTATCACGTATTTCAGAAGTCCGACAAAACTAACTACTCAGCTTTACAGTTTGAGAAATAGTGTAAGTAAATCAGTCCATCACAATTTCTACCCTTTAAATATGAGTTTTTTGGCCATCAGGTTTTTCTATTACTGCTGGGTAAAAATCAGCACTTCCCATTACATCTCTGTATATATCTAGTCTTAATATTTCATGCAGAGAGAGGAATCAAATTCATAAATAATACATCTAAACCTCCTAGGTGGAATAAATAAAAATATAGGCAGTTGTCACACTAATCACAAATGGAATGGAAAGCACTTCGGTTCAACTCCTTGATGTCATCATTTCACTGATTAAAGAGCTAGTAGTTCACTTAAATATTAAATGAGTAATTGTTGCTAATGTAATAATTCTCAAATTTTTCATTTAATCATTAGTCAGCCAAATTCCAAAGGCAAATGGAGAGAGTTTTTGTACTCTAACTCAGAATGGGTAATCAAAACAAATTATGCAACCTAAAATGCACTGAGGGACAGAAGAGAGATTTGAGAAAAATGTCCAGCTTTAGAAGCGTTAGCTGTCAACGTGAATACCAGTGAATGACTGGAATGCAATGAAAAGGGTTTAGTGGATTTTAAATATTTTAGATTAGAAAAATGTTATTAAAGAAAACTGAGTTAACCAATACTTATTGAGGGTTAAGGTACTTTCTAAGAGGTTTATCAGCAAATCCTTTTTCCTCTTTATAATGCTTATTTACTGTTTATTATGCATCAGGCACTTGGCTTAGCACTTTTTGGGTAATACCTTGTTGAATACTCCAGAAACCCTCCAAGGTGAGTACAATTAGTGTCCCCATATAACAGATAGAGACATACTGATGGCCAGCATGTTGAAAACAGCTTGGTAAAGGTCACACAAGAAACAAGCAATGGGACAGAATTTGAGCTAGACATTCTGACTCTAGAACCCATTTTCTTGAAAATTGGGCTTATAAAACTTGCTAAATAGAAGATTAACATCCCTTTACTAGTCAATAGATTCCCTCTTTATAGATAAAAGCCATCTTACATAAACTAAATATAAGGACAAAGGCTTGTAAGTGTGTTTTGAAAGTTATTAGGGAACCTGTCAGAAAATCCAAAGGGATAAACAGCATGCAACTAAAAGGTATAAAAGAAAGTGCCTGTTCAGAAAGACTCCTAGATCTGAGCCCTAGAAAGAAAAAATTACTTAATTTGAAAGCATTGGTACTGTACATAATACTGTGATTTAGTCTAAGAGCAACAATATTACTTGGAATACCATACAAAAAATACTCCGTAATCCTTAGTCTTTAAGAGTCCTGAAAAAATAGCAAGACTGTTGGAAATGTGATCAAAATAAATCCAAATCCTGTAAGGGAATTTGTTCATAAGGACCTAGACAAGAGATGCATCATGATTACAAGTGAAACCAGGAAGCTGCTCATGTGAATGGGAGAATAGCCTACATTCTTCATATGCTGACCAAAAAAAAAAAGTAGCTCTTAGTTTAAACCAGTGGTCCTCAATCATCTGGATGGCTTGTTAAAATGCAGATTCCTGAGCTCCATCCCCAGAGTTTCTGATTCCATAGACTTGGGGTAAGTTCTGAGAATTTGCATTTCTGATGGGTTCCCAGATGATTGCTAACGCCACTGTTCTGGGTCACCATTGCTCCAAACATGAGTATCTTGCTGTAACAGCTGAAAATAGTATGTTCTATAGACTAAGGTAGGTGATGCTGTGCTTTACCCACATCATTTAGGCAGACAACCTTCCCAGACGCTGAAGTGGTGACAGCCATCCTTCCTGGGAAGCAGCCATAACTTACCGCTCAGTGATTCCCTGGTTTCTGTCCTTGTTTGCAAGGTTATTTTGCATGCAATCACATGACAGGCAGAAAAGTGAAGATCAAGATGAACAACCATTTTTGTACTGAAATTTACTGAACCATTTGTTCTACTGAAATCCTTCCTGTAATCAAGGAAGATTCAACAGAATCCGTGCTTCATAAACAGACTTTCTTAGGGTAGAAATAACATCCATACTCAGTCCTAAACTCTGTCCTTATATTATAACCTCTCTGAAGAAGTTCTCTATCAATTACCATCTATTCCTTGCTCATTCAGATTCTATATCTCCAATGCAAACATACATTCTGAGACCTAGATTTCCATATCCAATTGTCTGCTAAAAAATCTCCACATGACTGGCCATCTCTTGTTAATATCCCCATGAACTCAAAATCTCAGCCTCATCACTAAATCCATTCTTCCTTCATTCTTGCCAACTCAATAAATAGAAGCTTCACAGCTGCATATCATCTGCTCAAGTCAGAAATTTATATACTATCCTTGATGTTTTCTTCTTTATCTTTTACATGCAATCAACCAGTAACTCCGATTGATTCTCCCTGCAATGGATGTGTGTGTATGTGTGTGTGTGTGTGTGTGTTAGGCAGCTTAATAAATCCCAAAGATGTCCAGGTCTTAATCCTCCAGAACCTATGAGTATGTCACTTGCAAATGGATATTAGACTACAAATCAGTTAACATTAAATTGGAGATTTTCCTGGGTTGTCCATGGGGGGCCGGTATAATCATAGACATCATTAAAAGCAGAAGCAAAAAGCAAAATAGGAGCCCTAGAGGAAGGCATAGCTCAGAAAAAAGGCACAGACACAGAGTAATATGACACTACTGACTTTGAAAATAGATGACATGAGTCTTGAAGGAGTTCAAGCAGCTTACAGAAGCTTGGAAGGACACGGAAAGTTCAATGGTATTGCGTTCCCTATCAGAGATGCGTTGTATGTGTCATCCTCTCTACCTGGAATACTGTCTTGCCACTCCTACTCCTACACCACCCTTTACTCAACGCCTACACAGCTACCAGGTTTCATGTAAAAATATTACTGGCTCAGGAAAAACAAATCTGAATTTGCATAATACTAGGTTAGAGTCCTATCTCTCATCATATATTTTATTTTTTAAAAGATTTATTTATTTATTTGAAGGCAGAGAGAGAGAGAGAGAGAGAGAAAATCTTTCATCCACTGGTTCATTCCCCAAATGGCAGCAATGGCTGGAGCTGTGCTGATCCAAAGGCAGGAGCCAGGTGCTTCTTCCTGGTCTCCACGTGGGAACAGGGTCCCAAGCACTTGGGCCAACTTCTACTGCTTTCTCAGGCCATAGCAGAGATCTGGATGGGAAATGGAGCATTGAACCAGCGCCCATATGGGATCCCAGCAATGCAGGTGGTGGCTTTACCTGCTATGCCACAGTGCTGGACCCTCATTATATATTTTAATAGCATTCTATAATTTTCCACTATACCAGTTGATACAATTTCAATTAATTAATAATTACATAACAATTCGTTTAAAGTTTATGGTTTTTCCAATAGGCTTAAATGACAGTAATTTGAAGCCCAGTAATAAACCTGCCTTTTTATCATGCTATCATATAACATTCACAGTACCTGGGAAAAAAATGGGTCCACAGAAACTATCTGCTGAATGGACAGACAACTAAATAAATGGATGGATGGGTGGGTGGATGTTAGGTAGATGGAAATTATAAGCTCTGCTAATTAGAGTAGTTTCCAGTTTAGGGAATATTATGAAGTAGCTATATCTCTTTTTGGTGGCCTTTTCTATTCACATCTACAAATCTGAAGAAACTTTCAAGATATGTTTTCAAAGTAGGCTTGCCTTAATTGTGGTCAACAGATGAGTAAACGTCCGAATCTATTAGTCATTGACCATTCTATGATCATTGTTCTATGCTTCCATTTTTATACTCATGCACAGACACTCATCACATCAAAATTCCTTCGAAGTCTGAAAAAAAGAGATTGCAATCACAGATAAAACCACAATTTCTTAGAAATGTGACTAAAGCCCATTTTAATCAGGCTTTCCAAAGGCTGACATAAATATGACTCTCTAAACATGAATATTTTCTGATATTTTTGGGACCTATAGGAGTTCTTTTTTTTTTTTAAGATTTATTTATTTATTTGAAAGGCAGAGTCACAGAGAGAGAGCTTACTCCCCAAATGGCCATAACGGCCAGAGCTGGGCCCAGCTGAAGCAGGAGCCTGGAGCTTCTTCCAGATCATGGGTGCAGGGGCACAAGCACTTGGGCTGTCATTGGCTGCCCTCACAGGCACATTAGCAGGGAGCTGGATCCAAAGTGGAGCAGCCAGGACTCACCCGGAGCCCATGTGGGATGCCGACACAGTAGGCAGTGGCTTTATCTGCTATTTCACAATGCAGACGCTCCTACAGGAGTTCTTATAAGCTTTTCTACACACATTTAAATTGACAAGTGCGAAATATTGCACCCCCCAAATAAATAAGGAAGGCAAGTTGCATATAACAAGTTACTATCATATTACCAAAGAAAATACCACAGTTATTCAGATTCACATTCTTTTCTCACAATCAAATATAACACCTAAAATTAGGAAGTAATAAAGAGAATCCTATTTCCAACGTCTGCAGATGTTGTCCCATTGGTTCAGACCAGAGCCACAGATATCTGTAAGTAGAATAAGCAAGTGTAAACTTTCTTGTAAAAAATAAATAACACACATATACCCCACATCCAAACCAAACATACACTTTATGTTTGAAATTTAATTTTATAAAAAACAAAAATAAAGCTTAAAGTGAAACACCTCTAAAACACAGCCATTCAAAAGCTATATTTTATGATTCACCGATTTCTTTCCTTCATCCCTTCTTTCATTTATCTGAGGGTTCATTCAACCCATTTCTTCAAATGGCAAACATATAGTAGGTTATAGTAGGTGTCACATTAGGCACTGGAATAACAGCTGCCAAAAAAGCAGATGTAGTCCTTGCTTTCCTGTACTTATAATAAACTGTAACTAACAGAACAGAATATTATATGTGAGGGGTACAAGTAGAGAGGGAAGAAAATTGGGGGTGTCGTGAACAATCTACATAAAACTATGAGGTGGGAGCCAGCTAGTCATTGCGCTCAAAGGTCACAGTATCCAGTTGCAAGAGAGAAGGCAACCCCAGTTTTATCAAATAAGGCTGTGCAGGTCAGGTATAGGTGAACTGAGGTGCTTCTAGAACTTTCTGGAAGACTCACAGAAAGCCATGGGTTTGGGCTTACTTTTTGTTAGCTTTATGTTGTTAGGATTTGGAAGCAGAAGTGCATGAGGGACAGCAGAATAAACAGAATAAAGAGATTGAGGGAAGGTTACTGTTCAGGGGTGGGAGATAACAAAATGGCATCAGCCACAGGGCATGCAGTTTAAGGTCACAAAAACTGAACAATTTAAACAAGAGTTTTACAATTTATTGTTAACTTATTCAGAGGTAAGTTATGTTCTCCCATGAAAACTTTTTGAGAACTACATGGTGTTAAACAGATTTAATGTGATACTGTTATTAAGATGGGAACTGAGAGAACCAGACTACTTAGCCTCAAATTCAAACTTAAATCGTAAAGTGACTTTTGTTTCAACCTCAGGGCAATGTAAGAGAATTAAGCACAAAACTCACCTGCTAGTCATAGTTTGAGATGTTTGCTCTGCCTTTTTTTGTGGTCCAAAATGAACTGCACATGAGCAAGTGTGGATGCAGAAGCACTAACTTAGGCTGGCGCCGTGGCTCACTAGGCTAATCCTCCACCTTGCGGCGCCGGCACATCAGGTTCTAGTCCCAGTAGGGGCGCCGGATTCTATCCCGGTTGCCCCTCTTCCAGGCCAGCTCTCTGCTGTGGCCAGGGAGTGCAGTGGAGATGGCCCAAGCACTTGGGCCCTGCACCCCATGGGAGACCAGGATAAGTACCTGGCTCCTGCCATCGGATCAGCGTGGTGCACCAGCCGCAGCGCGCCAGCCACAGTGGCCATTGGAGGGTGAACCAGCGGCAAAGGAAGACCTTTCTCTCTGTCTCTCTCTCTCACTGTCCACTCTGCCTGTCAAAAAAAAAAAAAAAAAAAAAAAAAGAGAGAGAGAGAAGCACTAACTTAAAGGCTGTTTAAGTGTCCCAGGAGACTAAAGATGCTGGGTGGGCTAGTGTGCTGGTGCAGAGGAAAAGGAAAAAGGATTTCAGGTGGCTAATGGAGCTATACACAATAGGGCTTGATGCAGATCTGACAGGACGTGTGAGGGGCTGAGCTACTGGGTGGAGAAATGTGCCCTTCACTTAGAAAGAATATGGAGAGGAAATGCTTCTGGATGGCAGGAGGAGTTAAATTAATACTGAGTTGTGTACTTACTGAAGTTGAGGTGTACATGAGTTATCCCCAGTAGCTATGATAGGTGAGCAACTGAGACAAAAAGCCTGGACTAGACTCTGGCATGTGGACAGTAGATAAAGCCAACTATGTGAGTGAAAACACAGATGATAAAGGAACAAAGCTCTAAGCCTGAAAATGGAAACAAACAAACAAAAAAATGACTGGAGAGATAGAAGGGTAGAACAAAAGGCAGATAGACCAAGTTAAAGGAAGAAAATGTTCCAAGGAATAAGCATGCCATAACAATGTGCTGGGTAATGAGGGTTGCAATATCTCAAATGGATATCCTTGCCTAACACTCCAGCTAGGGTGAAGCTGGAGGAAGGGAGACATAGGCAAAAATTATGTCAACATGACCGTGATAACTGCCATCATGGAAATATGGACTATGTTCACTAGTGACCTTAGCAGGAACATCGAGAGCAGTTAGGAGAGACAATTAGGCAAAGAGAAAGTTTGAGGATGGCAGTCGCTTGCACAGAGACTAGCTGAACCTAGGCTCAGTTTAGAGAGATGATGATCAATCCTAAGAGATCCATTCCTGATAGGAAGCTTTGGGAGAGGAAGAACATGAATATTTTATGTCATTGAACAAAGGAACAGTCAAATCATACTTAGTAAATTAGGACTTCATCAACATTTCTAGGTGAACTCAGGATGACCTCAGAAGACTACTCTAACAATTAGACTGAGAAATCTTTGAGAAATAAGAGGAACACCTCATTGGCTTTTAATGCCTCTGTGACCATAAGTTACATTTACATACCTCTGTATCTGGTTCCTCACTTTATTTAAAAATAGACACTCATGTAATACAATTATAGCGAGTATTTAATAAGAAGGGTTAATGAATGCAATGAATCTCATAATAGAGTTTGCCTGGTACACACAAAAGTACAACATACACAGTTGCTGGGGATGGAGCGGAGGTGTTAATAGTGGGAGCACTCAGAGTTGTAATTGTACTAACGTTGAGGACATGGAATCAGATGCTCTTGGCTATTTAAATAATGTTTTCTCAAATTTTAGAGTTTCTAAAATCTATTTATTGGCATTTGTAGTTTATTTTTTACATAGAAATTTCATGGATTGGTCCATAATGCACATTTTTAAAGTAAAATTGTTAGAAAAGATGTTTCAGCAATTTGGATGAGTCATATTTATCTTTTGAGAATACTATGTAACATCATAGTTTCATTTTGATTAGACAATAAAACCACTAAATGCTTCATGCGCATTTTTACAAGTGAAGCCAAATGTTGCACTATTATTATACACAAAGATTCTAATATGAAAGAAAGATGACCACTTTGCAAAGGTTTTGGCTTGACTATGACCTATCTGCCTTGATAAATCTATTTGTGGGTACGACTTTCAATATAGAGCAATGCTAACATTTTTGATTTATGATTTGCAAATAAAAAGATACTTTATTTTTATTTTAAGTGTTACCTTCTCTATATGATTATAGGTGCTATTTATGTACTTTAAGTTATGTAAGCCTTTATAAAAAATCAAACAGTATATTTTATTAACCATTTTATTACAAAATGGACAGCACAAATGAAAGATTTTGAAATTCTCCAGTAATTTCATCAAAACTAGTCACATAGATTAAACAAAATTAAGTACACTAAGATTTATGTGCATCACTGACCATCACTTTAATGATGGACAGTGACTTATATATGCAGTTAATGGAGAGTTCAACCCCTGTTACCCTTCACTCAGGCTGTCTGCTTTTAGATATCCCCTTCACAAAATGGAATGTCACGGACAGATATAGAAGGGATTGCCAACATGAGAGGATTAACTGTTCTATTTAGGAAGTCCAGCTGGCTAATGGGATTCACTTTGTTTGTTGTCAGATTCAGCCTAGCATATTTAATTTTTCTTCCCTGGAAAGTACAGTTTTCATAGATTCCACACACATAATGCTAGTGAAATTGGTATGATATAAAATTCAATAATTCAGATTCTCTGTTTATCAAAATAGATAACTACAAAGAAAATATAATCACGCTTTTGCATTGTGTATGTATTTATAAAAGCTTATTGGACACAGGATAGATTATTTGGTCCTAATGCAATTCAGCAAGAACCACATAAAATCATGAAGATGGCCATAATGCCTTTCCTTCACTGGTTCCCTCAGCACGTGTTTATTAAGCTGCACTTTGTTCTCAGCAGCAATGAACTTGACCCCCTTTACCATGTAATTTGAGATGGGATAGATGATTTGGCCCTTTGTTGCTGATATTAGTTCCATTTGGGAGGTTACCAAGGGCATGTAATCAAGCTATTTGCTGGTAACTGGAGTTTAAAATTGAACAATACTATTTTGTATCTAATTTCAAAGATGGTTCTCCCTCAAATTCAATTTATAATGCCATTTTATTTCAATTATGTTTTAATGATACCAAAGATGGATTTATAGATGCTAGAACTATTAAAGGCAAAACATAGTCCAGTGGATGAAATGCCAGAATATAATCAAGAATTTCCAGGATAAAAATTTAAAAATCTAAATAGAAAAATTTTATAAAAGCTATTAAAGGCACAAATAATGGTTGTTTTAAAATTCCTTAAACATATCAGCAAAAACTATAAAGAAAATTTTGTGCCTTTTCACAGTAGATTCAGAACTGCTCATAGCTCCTTCTAGTAATTCAATTATACTCAAATGAACTTACTGGGAATGGTGTTGTGGCACAGAGAATTAAGCCATTGCTTAAGATGCTTGTATCCCATGTCAGAGTGCCTGGAACTGAATCCCCTGTCTGCTTCCAATCCAGCTTCCTGCTAATACGAAAAACTGGGAGGCAGTAGCAGCCCAAGTACTTGGTCCCTGACATTCACATGAAAGATTGGGATGGAGCTCTTGGCTCTTGGCTTCAGCCTGTTCCAGACCCAAATTTTGTGGGTATTTGGAGAGTGAACGGTACATGGACAATCTCTCTCGCTCTCTCAAAACTGAACTGAGTAGAACTTTTTCTTTCATCTCAATTCTTACTAAAATAAATGAAACATGAACTTGGAAGGGGAGGCTATAATAAACTTTGTTGCACAGTGGGTTAAGGTCTCACTCACAGGGTAGGCATCCCATATCAGGGTGCCAGTTCAAGTCCCAGCTACTCTACTTCCAATCCTGCTTCCTGCTAATGCAGCTAGGAAGGTAGAGGAAAATGGTCCAAGTACTTGGGGACCCTGCCATCTACTTAGGAGACCACATGAAGTTCCTTGTTCCTGGCTTCAACCTGGCCCAGACTGCCTATTGTGGCCATTTAGGAAGTGAACCAGTGGATGGACAGCACCCCCCCTCCCCGTGCTTTCTCCCCTCCCTGTTGCTCTTCCCGAAAAAATAAATTCCAAAATCTGCCTAGAGAATCTCTTTTCGTCAATGTTTCATGTAAACATGGTATTCTCTAATCCACATGGTGTTAACTGTACGTCTTTGAGCAAGTTAGCTTCTCCAAGCCTCAGTTTCACAAATTATGAAGTGGGTGGTAGGGATTTAAATGAGGTAATAGGCATGAAGTGCTAGTATCAGTCAGTACTTGGCATTTGGCTTATATCTAATAGATAATAAATGGTAGTGTTTAAAATGTTATTGAAAGTATCTCTATCAATACATTGTGACTTAATTACAAATTCCTATAAGTCAGGGGCCACTTGTTATTTATCTTTGTCACTTGGGCAAGTAATATGGTGCCTAGAAATGTCTGTACCACAAAACTGCACAAACTATACCATGTGCATCACCCTGAAATATCCTCACCGATGCCAGCGATCTTCCTGCCTTTGAAATAACTTTCAAGATCTAACTAAAATATTCACTCCCCACTATGGCCTAGAAGCTACCCAGCCAACACCAGTCCAAGCAATGTGAGTTGGCCAATCACTGTATTTCAGCATCATTTTATTGTGTTCTATACTATTCCAAACATGAGAACATCACAATTATTTGTTCAAAATAAACAGTTGTTTCTCCTCCAACTTAAATATCTCTTCATATTTAGTACTTATATGGTCTGTTGTATGTAGAGTGTTCCTAATAGATATTATTTTATTGTTAATCTGTTTTGCTACATGTAAAGTTACTCTATTTTCTCTAGGAATACTACAGACATCAACAAGATGTAATGAGAAATGTTTATCTTCTTATGTTGGGTATCAATTCTTTTATTATGTTAGATGTGAGAGATTTTAAAAAAGGAATTATACTTAACTCTCCCATATAAATGTGCCCTTTACCATCAATTGTGAGTAAAATGTTATATAATTTGTTGAATTCTTTTTCATCAGGAATCTAATTCATCGAATAAATAACATTTATTAAACATCTACTACTTGCCACCACAGATTGATATCACTCATTATCTTGCAGAAACAGTACAACTACCTACAAATATTAGTGTCTTGGCTGCTTTCTAACATTCAGTTTCAAATTCATTGTGCTTTTTCCTGACTAGTAAGTGTTGCTATTCTCATACTTGTAGTTGCTGGTATTGTTTCATAATTCTTTTCATCTCTCATTTGGGTTTATCTCTAGTTTCCATTAGGTTGCAATATAACTTACAGGCTGGTTCTAAATGATGGTCCATCATCTGCTTGGTTAGATAGATCTCTGCTGTTCTCTGGGTTCATCCTGTTTGTAATTTATTGAAGACTAGTATGTGACATTATTTGTCACCATTATCTGGAGTTTCAGTGCTATGCTTACGGCATATAAGAATGATAGTCTCCATCTATAGATCACTCAGTATTGTCTTAACTTTAGAATAGAGTTTTGTTGAATTAGGGAAGCAGATGTGGTTAAATCATCCATAGTTCAATAAAGACCAGATTAAACCCAGGACAGCCAACGTAAAGTTAAAAAATAACAGTCATCATGATAATACCAGCCTCGGGAATTTGAGATACCTTGCCCTTGAATATGGTATTCAAGACAAGCCACCTCAATTCTTCTGTTCAATATAAATGGAAATAAAATTTCTTCATATATCACTCCTTATAACAGTGGCATTTTCCCACCTTTCCTCAAGATCACATATTCATCTGTATTTGGACTTAGAGTCTGCCAAAAGTCTGATTTATACTAGCTCTTTTGCTATTGTTCTAATTTACTAAGAAGAAATAAAATGGGCTTTGCTCTATTTTTTTTTGAGGATTATATACTCAATTCTTAAGGAGAAGTAACTGATTTGGATGCCTGTGCTCTTTTAATTTTCTCAGTTATTTAAAAATAATGATGATTATACAAATGTCTAATGAAATTATCATAAAAAATAGACAACAAATTAGTAAGTTTTTACTACCTGAATAGTCATAAGCATGTTCTCAGTTCTTTGAAAGTTTTTCTTAAATAAAATGACTGATCACTTATTTAAACAAATTCTTCCTCTACAAACACATACACACACACAGAGTCTTCAAGATGTTCATGGAAAATGGAATTAAAAGATGTTTTTTGGTTCATAATTTTTTTTAAATCCAGGCACAGATTTCACATACTACACATTTCCATGAACTCTTTGAAAGTTCTAGTTAGTCCTTAAGGCATTTCATAAGAAATGTTGGTCTGGTCAGGGTTATTTAAATAATTAAATGAGAGAGTATTTTTGTTATTCACAGTAAATTGAAATTGATTATATGTATACACTATAATATGTATGAGTGACTCCACTTTAGTGTTTTGTCTTTTTCTAGTTAACGTTTATAAAATGCACATGTAGTATTAAGGCTCTTGTCTTTAATAACATCTGTAAGGAAATAATTCCTTCCTTCTCATTATCATCTGAGCATTAAACATATTTGATGAGTATTCTGATTATTGAAGCCAGTTGGAGCCTGAAAACCCTGTTAGTTACTGAGTGGGAGACGGGGCTTTGCTTCTAGCCAATTCTACCATCGACAACAAGAAAATAAACACACATGGCAAAGCTTCATTGTGAAAGGAATGGGAGCAGATCTGTTTTTCTCTTGGATCAGATTTTAAAGTCTCCATCTGTGCAGGTCTGCAGATACTCCTGGCTGGAATGGGGATGTGGAGCTGGAGCAGTGCCTGGAACATGACCTCTTTGATTCCAAAAGGGGGTGGGTCATGTCCGTGAACCCCAGAGTTCAAGCCGTATTCTTCTACACCAGATTGTTTGGAATATGACATCCACTTTTATGTATTTACCTTTGTCATTTTTGTTTGTTTTACTCTTAATAATTGAGCTTGTTTCCGCTGTGGCAAAATGAACTAAGAGACGTTGTGTTGGCTCATGCATGATGAGTCAGAATTTAAGGGAAATGCACCCAATGGTGCTGGGAGATGCTAGCAAACAACATGGTAGGGACAAATCAGAGGGCGTAAGTGTAGTTTTTTTTTTTTTTTTCTTTATCAAGGAATGATCTCACCTGCAAATAATCCAAAGGTTTTTATTATCAAGCCAATTCTTACTCCAATTCTTTCCTTGTGTATTTCTGACATTATTTTGCTAAGAAACGTGACATTTACTTGTATCATTCTCAATAATAATTCTCTGTAACAATTCCTATTAACATTTAAGGCAATGTGTTTCTAAATGGTCAATTCATGGTCAATGATAAATGAATACTGAATTATTAAAATTCAGTATTTTAGCATCTGTTCAGATCAATGTTTAATAAATACATTACTTAGAATGTTAATGGTTGTGTCTGAGATAAATGACTGAATTTTTGTCATTAAACAAATTTTAGAAGCGTGCATTTTGGCACAGTGGATTAAGTGGCTGCTGTGACACTGGCATCCCATATCATAGTGCTGGTTTGAGTTCAGGCTGATCCACTTCCACCCAGCTCCCTGTTAAGCCCCCTGGGAATGCAGTAGATGGTGGCCCAAGTGCTTGGGTTCCTACCATCCGTACAGGAGACACAAATAGAGTTCCTGACTCTTGTTTTGGGTTGACTGTTGTGGCCATGTATGGAGTGAACCAATAGATGGAAGATATTTCTCTCTCTCTCTCTCAAGAAAATAAACAAACCTTTTAAAAATTTTTTAAAACATTGAGTTAAAAAGTTAAACAGACTTTTTGCATCAGCAATTCTTGGCACATTTAATACACACATTTGTTCTATCACTCACAAAATGAAATACAGAGTGAATTGCTAATACTTATTTCATTTCAGAAACTCCTCTATTAGAAGAATTGTTAACTTAGATATCATCCACAAAATATAATCAGGAAATGCTAATCCAGGTGACTGCAGAGTCATTGTATATTTTTTGCTTTTAGTCTACTGAAGTAAGGAATGAAAGAGGTACCTAATTCTTGTTATTTCATTGTAAAGATTTCTACTTGAATATATGTTAAAAATGGATCTTTCTTCATAACTCAATTTATGTCTTTTTCTTGTTTCCTTTCATTCTTTTATCTGTCATCTCTCTATCCATCTTTCTGAACTTGGTCCACACCTTCTTCTTTCATGCAGTCTTTGGGTGGTGTGTCTATGATGCCAATTACTATAATGATTTAGAGGCCCTCCCATTGGAGGCATCAGCTTTAGAAGCTACATTTTAGCTTCTTCAGTCTTTTCATTCTACCAGCTAGCTGTGTTATTATGGGAAAGTAACCTAACCTCTTCATATCTTGTTTTTTATACCGGTAAAAATGGGAATATTAATGTCTGCTTCATACAGTTCTTGTGAAGAGTAAATAACATTATGCATGTCAAGTACTTAGCAAACAATCTGGCACTTAATCCCAAAACAAATACTAGCTATTGTCCCTGTTCCCATTCGGAGCAGCATGAGGACCAATCACATCCATCTTCACTGAAGAGTCATGTTTTTGGGGTGCCCTGGGACCTGTGGTCCTTCTGCTCATCTGTCGGCTCAGTGAAGGCTGATGGGCTTAGATTTCTGAAGAGTGACTTTTGTCCAGGGAGTTGTTTGTGTTACATACACTTAACATGTGTGAACACACAGTTTGTGTTTAGATGGAAAGTATGACTTGACAGGAGCCTCTAGGGAGTCATCATTACCTAATGGCTTTCCTTAATGACCAGTCAATTAAGAACTTGTACCTGCAAAGTGCTTTGCCATGAGTGTTTCTCTTTCAATTCTCTGAACCATTCCTATCATCGTACCCATGAAACAGAGACACGACAAGGCTTATTGACTTGCTTTTCAGCTTCTTGGGCTGAAATTCCAGGCCCTCTTGGGATTTTGGTCTCAAGAATCCTACAGTTTTAAGCAAATGGGGATAGGCTCTTCCAATGGACACTTTCAAAAGACAGAGAGCTAAATGATGCATAATTGCATAATTTGAGAAGCCTTAAGAGTTTTGGTCTGAAAAATCATTCTAGGAATGTCTCCAAATAATTCCAATAGACTCTCCAATAAACATGATTCATTCGTTAAATTATTGGTCATTATCAGGATAAGCTATCTTGGAGTAGAAACGTTTTATATTAATGCATGAGTTATTCCAGCATAAAAAGTAAAAGACCCAATCCTCAAGCCTAAAAGGAGACATTTCCTTTAACTTCTCAGAAAACATAGTAAATACAGTTGAATGCACATAAACATGAACTTTTGTATACTGTAAAGAGTTTTTGTTTTTTTGTGGGGAAATAATGAACAATAAATTAGACTTTGAATTCAGGAATGTCTTAAGGTTGATTTTACTATAATTTATTTCATATAAATGCCTTTAATTAACTACTAGAAAAATAGCCCAAAATGTAGACAGTAATTATATCTTGATGGTAGAATCATGTAAAATCCTGATTTTATTCTTTGTACAATATTTATAATTTTTGTATAATCATATATAATGAACACCCACTTTTTTAATGTTTTTATAACATTAAAACATTTTTTAATGTTTTTTAATGTTTTTAATGTTTTTATTATTTTTATCATAAGGAAGGCCAAGACCATAACTATAATAACACTCTGCTAGTTTCTCTTACGAAATTTCTCTAAGTTTTGTCCTTTGCTGTTGGATTACAGGGAAAAAAAGTGAAAATGAAATAAGAAGTATATCAATTTGTAACAAATTTTGCATTTCAAATTAGGAATTTCATAAATTATGTAATTGCCATCTTCAGTAAATAGATCATAGCCAATGCTTCAAATATCATAGAGTTAAAAGACACTCTTATATGGTCATTTGACATACATGATAAATTTATTTTTTCCTAATATATTTTGTCTTTGGGCTAATATAAAAAGATATAAATAATTAGACAAGGTGAGTTTTAAATGTTGTAAACAATACATGAACATTTGAAAATAAAATCAGTTAACAGAAATTTATCATGTCGGCTCTGTATAAGATATTATAGTAAGATGGCCGGCGCCACGGCTCACTAGGCTAATCCTCTGCCTGCAGCACTGGCACCCGGGGTTCTAGTCCCGGTTGGGGCACTGGATTCTATCCTGGTTGCTCCTCTTCCAGTCCAGCTATCTGCTGTGGCCCAGGAAGGCAGTGGAGGATGGCCCAAGTGCTTAGGTCCCTGCACCCGCATGGGAGACCAGGAGGAAGTACCTGGCTCCTGGCTTTGGATCGGCACAGTGCACTGGCCGTAGCGGCCATTTAGGGGGTGAACCAGTGGAAGGAAGACCTTTCTCTCTGTCTCTCTCTCAGTGTCTAACTCTGCCTGTCCAAAAAAAAAAAAAAAAGATATTATAGTAAGCAATGCCAAATAATATATGATACAGTCTCTGTCCATACCAATATTTAGAATTGAGGTCTTCATCTTTCGCCTATATTATGTCAGTAACCTTTTAAATGATCTCTCTCTTAACAGAGTACTTATATTTCAGTCGTAAATGTGACCCTGTCTTCAGAAGTCTGCTCATTCCTCCCTCCCTAGGATAAAGTCCATTGAGTTTAGTACGGCAAGCAAAATCTCTGGTCTAGCCTCATCTTTTCTTCACCTCTGCCAGCCCATCTGAAGATAAACTGGAGTGAGGTCAGCTGGCAGCCCCACTCAGTCCAGCTATCAGCACCTCTCTGTGCAGCTGCCTTGTACATGAGCAGCATGCATGCTCATGAAGGAAAGGGATGAGAAATTCTGATGTTTTTCTCTTTCCTCTTCAGGAGATGCTGAGTGGCTTATCTGATTCACAAGAACGGCGAGAGCCAGGCATGCACTGAGTTAATGAACATGTTAAAGGTCACCGTTCATTTTAGTTTTTCTGTCTCATGGTAGCTTTGTCTCAGTTCTGCATCCTTAGGTGGAAGGAGTTTGGGACCTAAACCTGAATCAGAATCAGACATTTTGTATAGTGGCTGCCAATCATCACCTTCGCACCCCAAATAAGAGTGCCTAGGTTCCAGTCCCAGTTCCACTCCTGATTCCAGCATTCTTGCTAATGTGCACACTGAGAGGCAGCCGGTGATGGCTCAGGTAGTTGAGGCTCAACCATGCATGTGGGGGACCTGGGCTGAGTTCCTGTTTCCTGGCTTCCACTGGCCTCGCTTGGCCCCAGCGACTGCAGGCATTTGGGCAGTGAACAACAAGCAGATAAGAGATTCTCTCTTCTCTTAAAAAATTGAATCAACTAGATCCTTGTATTTTTTGTGCATTTATCTTTATCTATCTATCTATCTATCTATCCGTATTTCTTGATTTTGATTTGCTTTGGGTGCCATGATTACAGTTGGGCTTCCTAGAAATAAAGCTGCTATTGACACTTAAGCCTTCATTTGGCTCCCGGTGCATATTTATCAATTATTTAAAACCTGGAGGAAAGCAGATATGTGTTTTGCATCCCAAAACCTGCAATAGGAGTTTAAAACCAATATTCTCGAAACAAAGTATTTCCAAATGATAATTTAAAAATATATTTTCACCTCATTTATTCTTCTCTCCTTGGAAGGTTTAGCCAATCCCATTAATTTTTCAAAACCATTCATAGGCTCTAGAATTGGTGTACTTATAATACCTTTTTGGTAGCCTTGTGGCTTTTGCTGTAATTCTTGTCCTTCTGTTTTGAATAAAACTCTGTGCCACTGTGTGTGCAACTTTCAGAGAAATGACTAGGTTCTAAACCCAGCTCTGCCCACTCACTCTTCTGTGCCTGTCTCTGAGCCCCATATCGTCACATATGAATGGAGACCACAGGCCCTCAAACGTTGTTTCAAGGCTGAATGCCAGAGTCTCACCTGGTTCCTTTCCTGATGTTCAAACAGTAAGCAATTTTGCTTTGTGTTTACATCTAAACAAATATCAATAAACATTTTTTCTTTTCCCTATCTTTCTAGACTTTAACTAACCTCGTCTTTTGCGGATGGCATGCAGGTTCCTCACTGGTAAAAGCAAAGTTTGCTGACCCCAAATGAGTCTGACTAAAAAAAAAAAAATCACCTAACTTCTTTGATTGCGGGTGTTTGTGAGTTGTTTTTGACACTGCTGCCCCTGCTGGCCACTTGGTGTATTGGCCTGATGCGCCATCTGTGAGACACATGAACTCCCAGCACAGGAAACAGTAGGACCATGGTTAGGAAAGCTGGAAGAGAATAGGTCAGATGTATCTGATACATGTGTAGGAAATAGGGGCCAGCACCCTTGTCTTGGCATGCAGAGAGCAATCCTCTTGCTATGGTAGCTTGGCCACTGGTTTCCAGGTTCAAATCTGGATTTATTTGATTGTTAGTGTGTTTTTTATTTAGCAAATCTTTTGCCAGAAGTGAGCTAACAAAAAAAAAAAAAAATCCCATTGTGTATCTAATGAAAAATTAAGTACTGAATTTATGAGTCTCAGGAAAGCTGACAGTGAGCTTAAATTGTAGGAAATAATAGTTGATATTTACCAAGAAGGCTGCTGAGGACCCAAAAACATGGAGACAGAAATATATTGATGAGACATCAACATCATTTCCAAAGTCAATAGAGTCTAGGAAGACGGTGACCAAAAATGACATTTTAACATGGGAAGCTGCTGACCATGCATTTTCATATTATTCTGTGAAGTGTCACTTCTCATTTAGATAAATGTCTGTTCTTCTAAACTAATTGCATTGATTTCTATTCCACATTTTCATGGGTAAAGACAAAAGTTAAGCAGTAACTGTTCCTGCCTTGCCTTCCATTATCAGCCACAGACTTTGGAAAGAGTTAAATCATGCCAATTTTATAACAATGATAAAAATTTAATGTCAGGTAAATATACTCAATTGAATCAATAACTTTCATTAAAATCATGGAATCAATATGTAGCTATTAGTGATCCATTCCACTGAAGATGAACTACCTGACACCATTGTAAATGCTATTGTATGTTTAATTTAAAATTTAAGATAAATTTTTGAAATCATAATAAACTATATATTTTGGCATAGCACAGTGTCATGGTACAAATGATATTTTTTATAAATCCAGAATCCTATGGAATAGAATTTTGGAATTTATGTAGTGTACATATAATTCAGAGTTTAAATAAAACTATGACAGTCTACAAATGTAGGCTGAAGAAATACATCCAGAGTGGAAAAAGCACAGAATAATGAAAGTATTTCCTGGGGCCCGTATTGTAGCATAATTGGTTAAGCCACTGCCTATGATGCTGGCATCCTATGTGAATGTTGGTTCATGTCCTGGCTGCACCACTTCCAATCCAACTCCCTGCTAATGTGTCTGGCAAAGCATTAGAAGATGGTCCAAGCTCTTGGACCCCTGCCATCCATGTTGAATACCTGGATGAAGTCACAAGCACTTGACTTTGGCCTGACACAGCCCTGGCTGTTACAGCCATTTAGGGAGTGAACCAGCAAGGGAAGATCCTTCTCTAACTCTTTCAAACAAAGAAAAAAGAAAATATAGCCTTAAACATTTGAATGTTTTAATGATAATTTCCTGTTCCCCTCCAAAAAATTGAAGATCTATTATTTTTTAAGATTTATTAATTTTATTTGAAAGGCAGAAGTACAGAAAGGGAGGGGGGTCAGAGAGAGAGAGAGAGAGAGAAGAGAGAGAGAGAGAAGAGAGAGAAAGAGAGAAAGATTCTATCTGCTGGTTTTCTCCCCAAGTGCTCTCAACAGCCAAGACTGAGCTAGACCAAAACCAAGAGTAAAGAACTCCATCTTGGTCTCCCAAATGGGTATCAGATACCCAAATACTTAAGCCATTACCTACTGCCTTCCGAGGCACATTTAACAGGCAGCTGGATGGGAAACAGAGCAGCTGGGCGGGGGGGGGGGGGGGGGGGGAGGGTCAAACAAGCATTCATGAATGGGAAGCCAGTGTCATAAGCAATGTCTTAACCCACTGCATCACAGTACCAAACACAAGGCCTTTTCATTTAAGATGAATGGACATTGAGCCTATCAGGAACATTAGCACCTGTAGAGAGAATATTTTCTCAATTACATATATTATGACCTATAGAAAAAAATCAGTTTGAGATGGCAAAAATTTAAAAATGTGTGACTTAAAAAAATAAGTAACTGGGGCTGGCGCTGTGGCGTAGCAGTTAAAGCCAATGCCTGCAGTGCCAGTATCTCATGTGGGCATCAGCTCAATTTCCTGATGTTCTACTTCTGATCCAGCTCCCTGCTAATGTGCCTGGGCAAGCAGTGGAGGATGGCCCAAGTACCTGGGCCCCTGCACCTACATGGGAGACCCAGAAGAAGCTCCTGGCTCCTGGATTCAGATTGGCCCGGCTCTGGCTGTTGCAGACATTTGGGAAGTGAACCAGTGGATAGAAAATCAATCAATCAATCAATCAATCAATCTCTCTCTCTCTCCCCCCATCCCTCTCCCTCTCTCTGTAACTCTGCCTTTCAAATAAATAAACTTTAAAAAATATATAAGCAAATCATTAGATATACATACCTTACAAATTGAGTACACTTACCTGAGTATACCCCAAATCATTACTCTGTTTATGATATTTATTTATTTATTTATTTATTTTTAACAGGAAGAGTGGACAGTGAGAGAGAGAGACAGAGAGAAAGGTCTTCCTTTGCTGTTGGTTCACCCTCCAATGGCCGCCGCAGCCAGCGTGCTGCGGCTGGCGCACCACGCTGATCCGATGGCAGGAGCCAGGTACTTATCCTGGTCTCCCATGGGGTGCAGGGCCCAAGTACTTGGGGCATCCTCCACTGCACTCCCGGGCCATAGCAGAGAGCTGGCCTGGAAGAGGGGCAACCGGGACAGAATCCGGCGCCCCGACTGGGACTAGAACCAGGTGTGCCAGCGCCGCAAGGCGGAGGATTAGCCTAGTGAGCCACGGCGCCGGCCTGCTTATGATATTTAAAAAATATATATATGAGAATATATATATATGAGAAAATATATATATGAGAAGCAGGAACAGAGTGATAGAGAGCAAAAGAGAGCACAATTGTCCATTGGTTCACTTCCTAAATAGCCAGAGCAGGGCCAAGCTGGGGCCAGGAACTAGGAACTCAATATAATGGAAGGAACCCAATCACTTGAGCCATCATCACAGCCCTCTAGGGTCTGAATCAGCAGGAAGTTGGAATCAGAGGTAGGCCCAGGAATGGATCCCAAGTTCTCTCATGTGGAACGTAGGCATCTTAAACACTAAGCTAAATGTTCTCCCCTGCTTCTGTTATTTTTAAATTTCTATAAAGTCAATATTTTAATTTCTTAATCTAAATGGGCATATGCTATACTGGATTTTGGAAGAATTTTATTTAAAAAATTAAGGGTTTTGCTTATGTATGTTAAAGGCAGTATGATAGAGAGAGAAGGAGATATTTTCCATCTTCTAGTTTACTCCCCAAATGGCCAAAACAGGTGTGGCTGGGCCAGGCCTTAGCACAGAATCCAAAGGTTCACCTGAGTCTCCTACATGGGTGGCAGAGACCTAAGTCTTCCATTGATATCCAAGCACATTAGCAGGGACCTAGATCAGAAGCAGAGCAGTCAGGCAGTGAACCAGTTTCTCATATGGACTGGTTGGGTTGCACTTAGGTAGTATAGCTCACTGCACCGTGACACTGGCCCCAGGAATTTAGTTTTTGAAAATAGCTTTTAGGGCTGGTGCTGTGGCATAGCAGGTTAAGCCACTGCCTGCAGTGCCAGCATTGCATATGAGCACTGGTTAAAGTGCTGGCTGCTCCACTTCCACTCTAGCTCCCTGGTAATGGGTATGGAAAGGCAGTGGAGGATGGCCCAAGTTCTTGGGCCCCTGTACCCACATAGGAGACCCATAAGAAGCTTCTGACTCCTGATTTTGGCCTGGCTCAACCCTAGCTGTTGCGGCCATTTGGTGATCAAATCAGCAGGTGAAAGATCTCTGTCTCTCTCTGCCCCTCCTTCTCTGTAACTTTGTCTTTCAAATAAATAGATAAATCTTTAAATAATAGTAATATAAAAGAAAATGACTTTTAAACAGAATGATTTGTAGATACACCAATATAATCAAATCAATTTTTCATCCATATATAAATATTTCTAAAATGCTGTAATTTTATTTTCTCATGCATTTTCTTCTCTTAAAAACTTTCCTAATTTGTATTGTAAATTTTGTGATCTATCTCCATACACAAGACACAGAGAAAATCGGCAGGATGTCATCAAAACAAGCAGACGTACAATTAAAATAAATAGAACTTAATTATCTGCTGAACTTGACAAAGACATTTAAGTAGACTTTATGACTAAAAACTAGACATTAACAACAGAATTTCATTATTGTGGACTGAACATCTGTATCTCCCAAAATTCACTTGTTGAAAGCTTCATCTCCAGTGTGATGGTCTTTGAGGGTGGGGAGTTTTAGAAGTAATTACATTTAGTCTACGGCCATACCACCCTGAACGCGCCCCATCTTGTCTGATCTCAGAAGCTAAGCAGAGTCGGATCTGGTTAGTACTTGGATGGGAGAAGTAATTATGTTTAGATGAAGTCATGATGAGATTAGCATCTGTACAGGATGAGGAAAGTAGATCAGTTGTCTTCCTGAATGTCATATAAGGACACACATAGAAGGCAGCTGTCTACAAGTAAGGAAGAGGGACTTCACCAGGATCCAAGTATTCTGGTGCCTTGGCCTTGGACTTCCCATCTACCAGAATTATTAGACATAGTGTCTTCTCTTGAAGTCACTTAGTCTATGGTAGCCCAAGCTGAGCTGTACATTTTATAAGGAACTCAGTTGTTTTATACAGTTATACTTGTACATACAAACGTATATTATGCAAACTCCAGTGTTAGTGGAGTTCATGTTGTAGATTGTACATACTGGGTTCCAGGCATTGTCTTAGGCACTGGGGTAACACCATTCATCCAGAACCAAACATCCTCATCCTCCCTGAGTTTGTATTCTAGTCCTTGTGTAAACGCGTAGGGTAAGAAGTCACCAAAACACAATCATGTAGAAAGTATATTTTAGTATAATAAGTATTAAGAGAAAAATAACATGGGAATGAAACTGCCAGCCTGAGTGGAGGGAACCACAGTTTGGATACAATGGTCAAAAAAGAGTGTTACTGAGAAGCTGACAACTGAGCAAAGACTTGAAGGAGACAAGGGAAGAGGTCACGGGTCAATCCAGTAGAAGAGATCTTGCAGAAGGAACAGCACACACAGGCTCGGAGGCAGGATGGGTTGTGTTCGAAGAGCACAAGAAGGCCACTGTAGCTGGAGTAAGGAAAGTTAGGAAATGCACGAGTTGAGAGCACATGAGATCCTAGGGGCCAGATTAGACTTGCCTCTGAGTGAGATGGGAAACCATTTCTAAACGTTGAGCAAAGGAAGATTATTTTACTTCTGTTCTAACTGGAAAGTCTGAAGGAGACAAAAGCAGAAGCAGGAAAATTAAGTAGTATCTGACTTTAGTAATCCAAAGATCAGGATGATTTGTTCAAGGTGGTAGCAGCAGAGATAAAAGGAAAGTAATCAGATTCCAAATTTACTTTATGTACCTCTAGGAAGTAGGATTTTCTTATGAATTTCATGTGGGATAAAAGAGAAGAAAGAAATTAACTTCTACTTTAGGTGAAGAAGTGGGAGGATAGTGTGACGTTTTAATGAAATGAGCAAGATAGCAGGAGGCACACACTTTGGGAAGAACTAAGAGCTCAACTGCACACAGAGGTTGTAGACATATTTGGAATATCCATTGGACAGCCAAGTAGAGAGGTCTAGTAGGCAGCTAGACATAGGAGTCCAGACTTTAGAGGAGAGGTTTTGTCTGGATATACAAACTTGGGGTTTATCTGCAAATAGATCACCGTTATCACAGTGTTTCAGGGTAAAGTCAGGCAAAGAGACTGCAGAGAGAAAAGAGATACCTGGGACCTGGGGAATTCCAGCATTTAGAGGTGGAGGGAGGGGTAAAGAGGAATCAGGACAGATGACTCAGAAGAGGCAATCCAAGAACTAGAAACCAAAACTCTGTTATTCTCTGGAAGCAAGGTGAAGGAAGCATTTCAAAGTGAGCAGTCACTGTTTCAAGTAATGTAGCCAGAACAAGTGGGAAGAGAAAGGGAATTATATATCAGAGTTAATAACAGAAATGAGAATGTACAAGGGTGTATTTTGAGACAATTTATTGTAATGATTGATCATAAGATTTAATCTGAGATAGAACAGAAGGGAGGAAACAAGTTGGCAGAAACAGCTAGAAAGTGGTCGGATCAATGTATTGTGTATATCTACGCAGTTCAAAGGGTACAGGGATTTTAGTGGGATAGGAACTGGTGGGCGTAAGATGGTTTGCTTGACAGGCATGTAAACCAATGGCTCCTGGTTGATTATTGCAGTGAAGATTTTTGAGCCAAAGCACAAGAATACATCACACACTCCTTTTAGAATGCTTCTTTACCGAGGTTTACTCCTGACTCAGCTAGCTACCTGATAGCCACACTTGTGCAGTTCTAGCCGGTTTCCCCAGATTAATCTGGAGAGATGTTATCAACCTAGATTGTTCACTTTTATTCTCAGACCAGGTCTTTAAGTCTGCTCCAGGTATGCCTATTTTCCAAATTTTATTAAATATTCTTGTCCAATGGAGATACATAAGCTTTTCCTCAGCTCAAAGCTACCTGGATTTTTTTTTTCCAGAAAAGATTGACTGCTACTCACATGTTTTTGTGTTTATACTCCAAGTATTTTGAAATCTTTTCAGTTGCAGTGTAATAGGTTCGGGTGTCACTTAGCTTTCTAGGTATAATATTTCTTTACTTCTACATGAAAAGTTCTGGGCAGGTGGCTAAGCCAGTCCTCAGGAGAGAATTCTGATCCTATCTGCTAGTTTTGCTGAAACCCTTAGCACTTCACAATATGATTTTAACCACATCTCCTTTAGCTACAATTTTATTCCTGAAGGAAATGAGCAATCTTTAGCCTTGACCTTTTAAGTGAAATCACCAATCAGACTTCTGCCACCTTCTGCCCTGGCTGTGACTTGGCCGCCTGCCTGAATTGTTGTGACTTGTATAGCTGCTCATTTGTCTCCTTCACCTCCTTAACCCCAAGGCTTCTTTTCAGTCAGCGTTGTTCTTTTAGGAAATGCTCATCCAGCAAGGTGCAGCATACAGTATTCTGTGAAGTCACCCAAGTAACATTATGCGTTACTAGCAGCAGAGATACAGAAGTGTTTAGTATTCCAACCTTAAGCAGATCATTTAATGACTGGTAGAGCCAGACCTAGAATTCTGGTTCTCCAAAGCTCTAATAATTTTCTAATTCAATAACAAAACGAAAAATTTCCCCATGTCCTTCTCCAAACCCACACGATACGAAGCACTTATCCATAGACACAGAAGACATGAACCTAATGTCAGGGTACTCCTGGAGGATGGCAGTAAATCAGACTGGTGGAGCACTGAGGAAGTCCCCAGGTGTATGACTGACAGCTGTGTATGGACTGAAAAATGATGTCATTCCTTGGGATTTTTCTCAAATGAAAGCTTAATTTTCAGTCACTTTGATTAAATGCATCTGAATATTTTCAATACTTATAAATAAGATTCAGAGTTATTATCGTGTTTTTCACTGTTTTAATTAATGTCCATTAATTATTGTTTTAATTAACAATCATTTAAAATGACAGTTCTACATTAATGTCATCGTCTATAATATGAAACTATTCAAAGTGGGTGATAGTGTTCTTGTATTATAGATGAGGAAACTAAGGTTCAGAGTAGAATAATTTGGATAAGGCCCACAAGCAGGATCTGCCTTGCCAGGCATTCTCTTCCCAAAGCCCAAGACTGTGATCATGAAGATGATACCATGGGGTTGTTTCTGTCCATAAAGTATTAATTTTTAATGGCTTATCTGCAAAAAGTATTCTCATAAAAATGAAAATAGAAAGAAGTAATAAAAGTGCAATTTTCCATTTCATATGATTTATGAGAAACAATAGGGGGCAGAGCAAGTGAGCAAACATTCTAAAATTAGAAACCTACTAGAATTTCTCATTATCAAACTCTAATCAGTAGAATCATTTGCGTGATATTTAAACTACTGCCATTTTGTTGTTTTGGAATTGCAGCATTAACATTATTGGATAGTAAATCTGCACAATCAGTAAAAATCATTCGTTTCCTTAAAATTGCAGATTTAATTATATATTGCTTATGACTTCTTCAACAATTATGTCATTTTCCTAAGTTAAAAGTACTTCAAAATGTATTCATTTTTAAATAGATTTTATGAAATACATGCTAATAATGTATTCATTGTAAGTTTTCAAAATTCATGTACATAATCAAATACAAGGACAAACTGTTTATTACCTTGCATAAAATTGATCAAAACATGCAACAAATAATAAATCAGATTTAAGTCTTTTGACCTAACTTCTAGTCTTGTTTTTAAAAATGTAAAGTTTCCCAAAGTTTATGAATAATTATAAAAGCAAGGTGGCGTTGTAGATTCTGTCAAATAGAATGAAAACTAGCCTTTTTTACTTGAACAATAAATTCAACAATTTCCAACTTCATTGAACATCTAATTTGGGTAAGTATAAAACATCATTGCTGAGAGAAATATTACGCCACAACATTTTATCTAGTGTTAGTGGTCACTAAATGAAATACTAAAGATTTTAAAGAAATCAAATAATTTTATAAAAACATGCAAATCATATCATTTTATGCTAACTTTTGGTCAAGTATGGAAAATATTAGCAAGCAATAAGTTACTATATTTATTGCATATAGGTATCAAATCTGTCAGATACATTTCTGTTTAAATTGAAATGTTTATCTGCTGCAAAACTAGTAAGCACTACTTATTAATTTTTGAAGATCTGTTTTATTTACTTGAAAGGAAGAGTTAGAGAGAAGGAGAGGAAGAGAGAGGGAAAGAGAGGAAGAGGGAGAGGGAGAGAATCTTCCAACCACTGGTTCACTCCCCAAATGGCCACAAGGGCCAGGGCTGGAACAGGCTGATGTCAGGAGCCTTGAACATCAACTGGGTCTCCCTTCTGGGTGGCAGAGGCCCAACTACTTGGGCTATCTTTCCCTAGTTTCCCAGGAAAATCAGCAGGGAACTATCTCGGAAATGTTGCTGCTAGGACTTGAACCAGTGCTCATAGGAGATGCTGGCCTTGCAGCTAGTGCCTTCACCTGCTGCGCCACAATGACAGCCTATATTTATTAATTATTAATTATGGGGGTTTTATTTTTTGGAAGAGAACATATATTTACTATTTAATTCTTTAAAATTTATCTTTCAAACATTCAGCGTTTCTTTATAATGAAAGCATTCAAAATCCTATCTTCTAGTCTTTTTAATAGAGAAATATATTCATATTATCTATAGTCACTCTACTGTGCAATAGGACCCCAGAACTTACTCCTATATAACTATATAACCTAGTTCCTGTCAATCAGCTGTTTCCCATCCCTCGCTCATCACCTCCTTTCTTCCTCTTTGGTTTGATGAAATACTGCTTGTCAATTTTTTGCTTTTATTTCCTGTGCTTTTGGGTTCAGATCTAGAAAATTCTTCCGAATGCCAATATCCTAAAATGCTTTCCTTAGGTTTAGTTCCAATAGTTTCAAAGTTTCATGTCTTACATTTGGGTCACTAATCCACTTTAAGTTGATTTTGTCCATAGTGATAGAGGTCTGGTTTTTATTGCATGTGGATATCCGATGTCCCCATTCCATTTCTTGAAAAGACTAGACTTTTCCTAATGCACATTCTTAGCAGCTTTGTAAAAAATCAGTAGGCTATAGATATATGGATTTCTTAGTTTTAACAGCTTTTACGTGAAGTCTTTGGGAGTTTTCTATGTTTAAGATTATGTTATTTGCAAAAAATGATAATTTTCCATCTTTCCGAATTGGATGACCCTTATTGATTTTTCATTCCTAATTGTTCCAGCCAGTGCTATGTTGAATAAAAGTGATGAAAGTGGGCATGTTCATCTCATGCAAGATCTTAGAGGGAAATACTTCAGCTTTTCCCAATTCAAGGTGATGTTAGCTGTGGGCTTGTTAAGTATGGTCTTTATTACGTTGAGGTATGATTCTCTTATACATAATTTCATCAGTTTTTATCAGGGAAGGATGTTGAATTTGATCAAATGCCTTTTCTATATCTATTGAGGTGATCATGTGATTTTCCCCTTCATTCTATTGATGTGGTGTATTACATTTATTGATTTGTGTATATTCAATTATCTTTGTATCTCTGGGATGATTCACAATTGATTGTGGTGAATGATCTTTGTAATGCACTGTTGGATTCAATTTTCTAGTATTTTGTTGAAGATTTTTGTACATCCGTAAATCAGTGATATTGGTTTGTGGCTTTCATTTTTGGTGTGTCCTACACTATATTTGGTATCAAAGTAATGCTGGCTCATAAGAATTTGGAAGAACTCCCTTGTTTTTCAAAAATAATTTAAGAAGCATTGGTATTTATCGTTATTTAAGTGTTTGGTAGAATTGAACTATGTAGCTCTTTGTTCCTGGGATTTTCTGGGAGATTGTTTAATACTGATTCAATCTTGTTACTCATTTTGTATCTGCTTAGGCACTGTTATTTCCTTATGATTTAATATGGTAAGGTATGCGTTTCCAAGGAGTTGTCTATTTATCCTAGGTTGTTGAACTTGTTCATAGTAATCTTTAGCATTCTTTATATTTCTGTGTTGTCAATTTTAATATCCCAATTTTCATTCTTGATTCTATGTATTTAAATCCTTTCTCTTATTTTTCTTGGTTAGTCTAGCTAAGCATTATCAATTTTGTTTATTCTTTCAAAGATCCAACTGCTCATGTCATTGATTTTTAACTTTTTTTACTCTGTATGTCATTTATTTGTGCTCTATTATTTCTTCCTTTCTACCAATTCGCAATCTTTCTGATTATGTTTTGCTTTTCTTTGTTATTTTGTTGTGTGCACAAGAATGTATTGCTATAAACTTCTGTTACTACTGTTTTTGCTGTATCCTATAGGTTTGGTGTGTTGTGTTGCTATTTTCATTCATTTCAGGAAATTTTTATTTCCTCCCTGTTTTTCATTGATCCATTGGTTGCTCACAGGTAAGTTGTTAAATTTCAGTGTATTAGTGCAGTTTTCAAAATTTTTCTTTTAATTGATTTCTAGTTTTACTGCATTATGTTTAGATAATTTACTTGATATAATTTCTAATTTGCTGATACTTGTTTTGTGACCTGCAATATGATCTATCCTGAAAAATGTCCCACATGCTGTTGAGAATAATGTGTATTATTTGGCTTTTGAATCAGAGATCTGTAGCTATCTTATAGATCCAACAGATCTGAGGTGCAATTTAACTCCAAATCATTGTTGATATTCTGTCTAGATAATCTGTCCATTTTCAAAAATTGGGGTGTTAAATCCTCCTGCTATTATTTTCTGGAATCTCTCTCTCTCTTTAGGTCTGTTAATATTTGCTTTATGTATGTATAAAAATCATATATATATATGTTATTTCCTCTTGTTGTAGTGAACCCTTTATCATCATATAATGACTTTCCTGATTCTTTTTAGTGCTTCTGTCTTAAAATCTATTTTAACTGATAGAAGAATACCTATTTCTGCTTTCTTTTGGGTTCCATTTCCAAAGAATACCTTCACCCATCCTTTCACTTTCAGTGTACATGTAACATAAAGGTGAAGTGACTTTCTTTTAAGCAGTATATAGTTGGCTAGTGTTTTTTAATACATTCAATCACTCTATTTCTTTCAATTTGAAAATTTAATCCATTGACCTTTAAGTTAATTATGTTAGGTAAGGTCTTATTACTGACATTTTTATACTTGCTTTGTGTTTTTATTATAGTTCCTCCCCCTGCCCAACCTTTCTTCCTCTCTTACAACCTTCATTTGTGGTTAAGTAATTTTCTCTAGTGGTGTACTTTGATTGCTTATTATTTTTCATAAATCTGTTATAGATTCTTGCTTTGTGATTACTATTAGGCTATTTTTTCCATTTTCCAATTTTTCCATTCAATTCTTTTTTCTTTTATTTCCTAAAAATGCATGCTTCCAAATAACATGTCTTTGGGCTCACTAATTCTTTCTTCTATTTGATCTATTTTGCTATTGATGCCCTCTATCACAATTTTCATTTCATTTAGTGTACTTTTCAGTTGAAATATTTCTGCTTCATTTTGTTTAATTGCTTCCATATCTCTAAAAACATATCTGTTAGATCATTGAATAATTTCTCGATGTTCTCTTGAATTTTGTTGAGTTTCCTTAAAACAAGTATTTTGAAATATTCATTCAAGCACTAAATCCCAGCTTAGCAATGGCCACCTGCTGTCTGCCTAAGGTTGGAAGAGAGTGACGAGCACAGCCCTCTGTGTACCCAGAGTGCTTCAGGCTGGTCACACCTAGGTCCTCCAGTATCAATTCTCCACGATATCCTGGGAGGGAGGCAACAATTCCACCAGCAGCCAAGATGAGTCAGACCCCCTGAAGCACAGGTGTCGGCCTGATTGGCGCTGGGCAACTGTAGAGGATCAGAATATGGGTACTGGCTAAGAGTGAGGCTTCATCGGGTGCCATCTCGCAGCACTATAGGTCGTACTTAACCTTTGAGCTCCCTCTCCTGGCCTCTCCACACACGACTGGAGTTTCACTTCTTTCAGGTAGTAGAGAGAGGTTTTTAAGAGCCCACCTCCATGTGAAGGCTGTGTACTTTCTTACTCCAAAAGGATGGGCCCTGGTGCAAGGGCCAGTGTGCTCGTTCTGACTGCCACTGAGATTGATTTCCCTTTCCCTCTCTCAAATGGGAGACATCTCTCCATGCTATACTTCTTGGAGTGGGGGAAGGGGTAGTGTATACAACTCTGCTTCTGGCTTTCTTTAATGGGATTTTTCTTATGATTCTTATAATATGAGGCACCCTGGTGTCTCACCTGGCTTCTGTAGTGCTTGTGAGGGCAAATTGGTATGTGTACAGCTGTTCACAATGGTGTCTCTGTCGGGAGGTGGCCATGGAAGCCTCATCAGCCACCATCTTGGTTCCATCCTAACTATATTTTAAATATAGAAATTGTATCATAGCTATTACTAGATGTTTATTAATATGCATATTAATTGAAGGCGGACCAGTTAAAATGCCACTTAGGGTGCTTGTGTCCATATCAGATTGTCAGTTCAAGTCCCAGCTACTCCATGCTGCCCATCTAGATTCCTTCTAATAAACCTGGGAAGGCAGCAAATAACAGTTCAAGTACTTGGGTCCCTGACACCCATGTGGGAGACCCAGATGGAGTTCCTGACTCTTGGCTTCAGCCTAGCCAAGCCCTGGCTCTTGTGGGTATTTAGGGAGTGAACTAGCAGATTGAAGTGCTCTCTCTCCGTCTCTCTCTTTGTCTACCTCTCTCTGTCTCTGCCTTTCAAACAAAATGAAAATAAATAAAAATGTAAAAAGTAAAATGAATAGTAATTATGTTATTAGTACATAAAAATAAAGTATGCTTTAAAGAGGAAAAACTCATTTAATCATATATGTAATTGAATGCTAAAAGTGTGAAACATATAGAAACATTTTTAGAAATGTTTATCATTGTAGTCATATATACTAATAACATTGTAAAACAAAACTGTTTTAAGCAGATACCATTTAATACAGAATTTTAAAAACACAGAACACAGAAATAAGTATAATTAAAAGGAACAAGGTTTAATTTTACAAATATGTTAGCTTTTCCAAGAGGCATTCAAAATACTCCAAATTGGGACCAGTGCTGTGGCATAATTGGTTAAGCCACTGTCTGCCACACCATCATCCCATATAGGAGGCAGTTCAAGTCCTTGCTGCTTTACAATCCAGCTCCCTGCTAATGTGCCCAGGAAACCAGTGGAGGATGGCCCAAGTGTTTGGTCCCTTGCACCCTGTTGGAGACCAGGTGAAGATCCTGGCTCCTGGCTTCAGCCTGGCCCCAGCTGTTGTAGCCATTTGGGGAGTGAACCAGTGGATGGACATTTCTCTCTCTCTCTCTCTCCCCCTCCCTCCCTCTCTCTCTGTCTCTCTCTCCCTACCTCTCTACCTCTCTACCTCTAACTCTGCATTTCAAATAAATTAAATAAATCTTAAAAAAAGATACTCCAAACAAATTAATTAAAATATACAGTCATAAAGATAACAGCTCCAATCAAAAGCTCAACAGTACTTTAATATTGGTCATAAATACTTGGCTTACGCAATTCTGGAGCTTTCCAGGAAAATTCTAAACACTATATGAAATTGAAAATGTCAAGAATGATAAAGATTCACATGAGAAAAATGACAAGGTGCTTGCCTTAAATAATATGACCACAACTACAAAACATTCTTATTCTTATAAGGTTATAGAAATTAGAAAATGAAATCCTAATACAAAATGATTTACCAAAAACTGGACCAGAATTAAGAGATTAAAAAAAACAGTTACATATTAACAGATGCTTAACTTAAGGCAAAGGTGACATTTCAGATCAACAGAGAAGAAAAAAAAAATGCCATAAGAAAATAAAAATCACCCTAGTCTACATTATGCACAAAAAGTATATTCAGGTAAATAAAACACTTAAATATGAAAGTAAACACTATAAAAGTTTAGAAGATAATATTGAAGTATATCTTTATGTCCTTGGAATAGGGAAGGATTTCCTTAAATAAAAGAGAGAGGGAAAGGGAGAAAAAAAATAAAAAATAGCAACCATTGAGAAGAATGATTTTTCATAAACGCATGTTAAAATTAGCAACTTTTTTTCTTCAAAGTACACCTTTAAGAGAATTCCAAGACAAACTCAAGGTATAGGGATAAGATATTTGAACTACATAACTAAAACTTTCAGTATCCATACTTATGGTCAAACAGAAACCCAAAACCAAAATCAACAGAATAAAAGTTACCAGGGTCATAAGTGGGGGGAGATGGGAAGTCATTGGTCAAAAGATACAAACTTGCAGTTGTAAGAAAAATAAGTTGAGGAAGCTTAATATATAGGATATGACTATAGTTATAATACTTAGTATAGCATTATATACTTCAATGAGTAGGCCTTAAGTATTCTCACCCTACACACACACACACACACACACACACACACAGGTAGTACTATGTGGCATGTGTTCAAATGTTAAAATTATCTTGATGGCCATAATCATTTCATAATGTATAAAAATATTAAATTGTGCATTTTAAAAATATTCAGTTTTTGCTTGTCTATTAAACCTTCATAAATGTGGAAAAACCCACAAATATAGTAGAAAATTTGCAAAATCATGAACAATAGTTGTATAATAAAAGGAATACCAATGATAAAAAGATTTCAAATTTTGTTATGATAAATGATAAAAAAATTAAATGATAAAAAATTTCAGAATTTATTAGCATCAGATAAATGCAAACTAAAAAAAGTATGAAAATATAGTATAAATATTCCAAATTTGACAACAATGGTGGTGCCAAGGGAACTCACACCTGCTGAAAGGATCATGTATTTTCACAACCATTCCAGGAATAATTTGCAATTATATAATAAAGAAATAAATATCCATGAATTAAATAATCTTCCTCCACGTAAGTAGCCAGGTAATATCTTGTATATATGCATCAGGAGATACATGCAATAAGGTTCATAGCAATGCTATTTGTACTAGCAAAAACAGGAAAATCCAAATTAATTATTGAATATTGAGATAGTGCAGTGTATCTCAAAAATTCAAATTAGTGAATTACAGCCATATCTAATCATATAAATTAATAAAATACTGAATCAAAGAAAACAGAAACAAAATAGTTCTTAGGGTGGAATTCTATTTACATAAAATTCAAAAATGGGCAAAACCACACCCTATTGTTGGAAAACACATGTGCAGATATAAAGCTAAAGAAAAGCCAGGGAATTATCATTACTAAAGTTAGAATGATGAATAGGGATAGGATTGTAATCATGGGCCATGCAATAGAGCTTTAGAAATGTTACATTTCTGTGTCATGTGTATGTGGGTGTTCACTGAATAATTTTGCTTTGTGCACCTTTCTCTTACGTAGTATTAAGTTTTTTGCTATATAAAATATCTAACTTACACCAACAGAACTCAATCTGTACTAAATCACCTAGATAGTACATTGCCCCAAATGGGTCTGGTAATTTCACTTCTGCTGCTATTGGTCTCTTTTGTGTGGCTATGCATTTTTTAAATTTTATCACAGCAGAAAAACCCTGGGTGACAAAGGTCGTTAAATTTACTTTCTAATGATAATAAGTGGACCTTACAGCCCATGCAAAGTATCATTTATCCACATGAACTTGTTGAAGGTTTGCAGCATTTCTTGGCTTCAGAAGACTTGCCAGACAGACATAATCTACATTGATGGCCAGTTCCCCTGAGACACTATTACTTTAGGCTACGTAAGTACTAAGTACTCAGTTATGCACTCACTTTATCACAACATGCATCTTTCTAACAGATGAAGAAAGATGATTGTTTAAGACTTCTAGTAGAAATATAGTTTTATCGAGAGAGGAGAGAGAGAGGAAGAGTGAGAAAGAAAGCAAGAGAGTGGCTGAATTTAAAAATTCATTAAACATTCACTCTAGAATGGAAATGCACTGCACCAAAATCAGAGAAAAGCTGCTTTCTGCGCTTTGCAGCTCCTTCTTCTTATGGGCAAAAGTCAGCTGTATCTTAACAAATAAGTAACACTCAGAACATAACAGTGACAGGGGCTGGCATTGTGGAACAATGCGTAAAGACACTGCCTGTGATGCCGGCATCCCATAAGGGTGCTGGTTTGAGTCCTGGCTGTTCCACTGCTGACTCAGCTTCTTGCTAACAGCCTGGGAAGAGTGGCAAAAGAGGGCCAACATGCTTGGGTCCCTGCTAGTGAAGGGGAGATCTGGAAGAAGCTCCTGGATCCTGGCTTCAGCCTGGCCCAGCCCCAGCTGTTGTGCTCATCTGAGGAATGAGACAGAGGATGGAAGACCTCTGTTTCTCCCTTTATCTGTCTATAACTCTGACTCTCAAATAAATTTTAAAAGAAAACAAAAAAGAGATAATAATGACACTTAACACATATCATGCAATAGGATTCCTGCCCAACACTTAATATGGGTTCTGACATTTAATCTCTCCAATACTCCTATGAAGTATCTGAAGACCTACTAACTAGCAACATTTGGTCAGATGATTAAGTAACATAATCAAGTGATGTAATCATAAGGTCACATAACTAGATTTGGGTATACCATTACATAATCTAGGACAACCTGACTCCAGAATTTAATTCTTCATAGTTTGCGAATATCTTCCACTTATAATGTTCAGATTTATAGTATATGTATGAGAAACAGGCATTGTGGGACACAAGAGAAATGTGTTCTATGCAGTGGTTTACAGAACAGTAATTCCAAACATTTTCAGTGGTTATCACATTCAGAAAAATTTAGGAGGGCGTACCACGGTGGCAGCTGAGTAAGACATTTGAGTTATCACCCTACAGAGAGAGGTGAATTATAACAGCCATTCATATATCAAATCCCCTTCACAAGAGCTATGGAAGCCAGATGAGAGACTGCAATGCCTGGTTTAGTATAACAGTAAGAAAAGACACTTTTAAAAAGGCAGAAAAGGAAAAGGTGTCCCTGACCCCCTTCCCCCAACTCCAAGCAGTGCAGTGCAGAGATGCCTTCATGGAGGAGGAGAGTAAATTAAATTCAGACTCCACTTGAAATGCACTCCCTGCCTTCCCATGTTAGAAACTGGTGCCTGAGGTCCCCATGGCCCCTGCATCCAGACCCATGTCTGTTAACTTCCTTAGCCAGACGGCTAAAGAATGGCCTCTGCCACCTCTCCCTCAACATCTGGAAAAGTAGTGGAGCAAGAACAGCTGCTGGGAATAGGGCAGGGATGGAATTTAAGGTCTTAACTTAGAGGTTAGAGCCAAGCCTGTACTGTGAGATCCAGTGCCAGAAAGTGTCCCGAAGCCTGTACCTTAGAGCATTGTTTAGAGATGGAGCCTTAAGAGTTGCTCTAACGTTGGAAATATGTGCCCTGGGTTGGGGGAGACTTGTTTCAGAGTGTATCACAACCAGCCTCATGTGGGCCTGGCACGCATCCCTGAGATTGTCCAGGGCCTGATGACTGTGACATTGAGTTGTGACCCAGTTTAGTGCCAGCCTGGGCAGCTAAGGAGAGGACAGTGCCAGCAGACATAGCCTCATGACCTGCTCCAGTGCCAAATGGCAGTGCGATTGATCAGACATATTCCAGCCAGCATTCCATTATGGCCAGTTAAAGCATCCTAAGGCTATGAGTCCATCAGAGCAGCAGACTGACCATAGCAGTGTTGGTTTGGAGCCTATCACCAAGCTGTGCTAGTCTGGGTGAGCTGTGGGCTCTGAATACGATCTAGCATTGCCCTGCTAGTGGCCACGGGTCTGGGCAGCTGGGCCTGCCTCAAACCTGTGGAATGACTAGTTGGGATGGAATATCATTTTGTGATTACCTCCATGGATCACTGTGAGCAGCACACCTACTGGATCTGGGATGAACCCAAGCTCAGGGCTTCACCGATGCAGCAGCAGCACTCTGGAGGGAGAAATGTAGCAAGCTTTGACTCGGGCCGTGGCCTACTGGTGAAATGGCAGAAATGCACACAGGCTCAGGGAAAAGAAGTAGACTGCTGATAATTCCTATATCCTTGTTTTTCTGTATTTATGATCAATAGCAAGTAGCTATTATTTCAAAATGGCTTATTATAATCAAATATTTTTGTAAGCCTCGTGATAACCACCTGGCTGTGGGGAGCAACTCAGATTAGACTGTTACTCGAATTAAGACTTATTCTATGCATCTGCTCTCCCACAATATGGCGCTGGGAGAGGAGGAAACAGCTTCTACACAGCTGCCTCCAGTTCAACCAATAAACTGTAGGACCTGCTCCTGATTGGAGGAGAGCAGCGTACTCGGCGTGTGGGTAGCAGAGTTGGGATTGGCGGAAGAGGACTATAAAGGAGGAAAGAGACAACATGCACCAGGAACATCTATCCGAATAACACCTGAGCAGCCCCCGAGAGAGCTGGCCGGTGGTGTGCCGCTCCCCCGTGGAAGTGGGGAAAGTGGCAGGGGGAACCGCCCCTCCACGGAGGTGGAAGGGTCGGTAGCCAACCCGGGAAGAACCAGCAGCAAACCCAGGAAGGGCCGAGCAGACAAAAGAACAGCGCAGGGTCCTGTGTCATTCCTCCACGAAGACGGGGAACGACATAATGGTGCCGTGACTCGGATATGAAGCCTAGGCAGGGTTTAGTGTCGTTCCTCCGCGAAGAGGGGGAGCGACACCTAGCAAAAATCTTTAACAGACAGCAATAATAATAAGCAAAGAATCAAACCACACTACTAGAGAAAATCTGTTAACCACAAAGGAAGATTGTAAAAGAACAGAAACAACCTAAAGCAAAACTAGAAAACAAGCATCAAAATGGTAGTAGTAAGATCTTACCTATGAACAATTATCTTAAAGACATATAGTGAATGAATGGAAAAACAGAAACAAAACCAAGTCAAGACCCAGTTATATGCTGTCTACAAGAAACTTACTTCACCTCCAAAGACACGCAAAGGCTGAAAATGAAAGGATGGAATACAATGTCCATGCAAATGGAATCCGAAAAGAAGCAGGAGGATCCACAGTTATATCACAGAAATACATATTATATTGAAATCAGTATAAAATGGACAAAAATGCCATTATATATTATAAACGTTTCAATTCATCAAGAGGAAACAGCACTGCAAATATATACACACCCAATAACAGAATACACAAATTATAAAGCTAACATTAATTGGCTTAAAAGAAGGGATAGAATCCAGTACGGTGGTAGCAGGGGACATTAATACCTGCTTTCAGAAATCAGATTATACAGACAGACAATCAAAATTGCACCCTAGGGGAAGTTATTTACGCAGCAGATTAAGCCTTTGCTTTAGATGTCTATATTCCACATCAGAGTGCTGGGTTGAGTCCTAGCTCCTCTGTTTCTAATCCGGCTTCCTGAAATCTATCTGAGAAGAGAATAGATAACAGCCCAAGTACTTGGGTTCCTGACACTCTTGTGAGAGATATGGATGTATTCCTGGATTCTGGCTTTGGCATGGTCAGACCCTGGCTGTTGAAGGCAGTTGGGGAGTAAAAAAGGGGATAGGAGATTCTCATATTCTCTCTCTCTCTTCTTCTCCCACTCTCTGCCACCCTCCCTTTAAAGATAAATTTTTAAAAATTAATCAATTTAACATAACAGCTATCTATAGAATATCCCATTCAACAGTTGCAGAATATACATTCTTCTCAACTACACGGAACATACTTCAGTATAGATTAGATGACAGGTGACAAATAAAGTCTCAACACATTTACAAAAGTAGAGATCACACTGAGTATTTTTGACTACATTCTTTCCTACAATGCAAAACAACTAACTTTCAATAATAACTAAAGTTTGAAGATATATAAATGCATGGAAATTCACTGCTGAAGAAGCAATGGATCAAGGAAGACATTCAGGAGGAACTTAAACATTTCTTGAAGCAAATGAAAATGATACCAAAATGCATAGGATACAACAAAAGCAGTACTAAGAATAAGTTTCTAACAATCAATGCTTACAACAAAAAAAGGAAAAAGATCTGAACTAAGCAACTTATTGTTATACCTTAAGGAACTAGAAAAACAAGAATGGAACAAATCTTAAGTTAGCAGAAGAAATAAATAATAAAATGCAGAGCACAAATAAATAAGAGATTAAAAAACAAAATGCAGAAAATCAATGAAATGAAAATGGAAGCATTCTAAGTAGCATCTAGAATCTTATTCCACATAGAACTGGAGACCCTAAACAGAGAAATTAGGCAGGAGAAAAAAATAAAGGGCATCCAAATTAGAACGTAGGAAGTCAAATTATGAGTGTTCGAAGATGACATGATTTATATAGAGAAAATTCACAAAATTCTACCAAAAATCTTTTAGAACTAATAAATTAACTTAGCAAGGTTGCAGGATAAAACAGCAATGTACAAAAATCACTAGCTTTGATATAAACCAATAATGAATTAGCTGAAAAAGAAATCCCATTTCCAACATATACAAAACCATAAACTAGCTGTGAAGAAAATTTAAACAAATGGTTGAAAGAGCTCCATGATGAAAAGCACAAATCTTTGATAAAAGAAGTTGAAAATGACAGGAAAAAATTAAAAGACATCCTGTGATCATGAACTGGAAAAATCAATATTCTTAAAATGTACATCCCACCCAAAGTGATTTACAGATTCAATACAATTCCTATCAAAATTTTAGAAACAAAGGGAAACAAAATCATTCTGTCAAAGCAATATATGCATTTCCATGTTTACTGCAGCACTATTCACAATAGCCAAGTAATGGAAACAACCAGAGCATCTATTAATTGATGAATGGATAAGGAAAATGTTGGGATGAGTGCAATGGTTAATAAGCTGCTGAGGGTGCCCACGTTCCATACTGCAGTGCCTGCTTTTAATACAGGCTCCACTACCAATCCAGTCCTGCTAATAGTATACACCTTAGTAGGCAGCAGGTGCTGACTCAAATACTTTGGTAGTTATCACCCAGGTGGGAGACCTGGACTGAGTTTTGGGCTTCTGGATTCATCTTGGCCCAGTCTTGTGGTATATAAAAATTATCTCATAGAACTTAAATAATGTTGGTTGCCAGAGTCAATGGAGAGTTGGGGAGAGGAAGGAATGGGGAAAGATTAATTAATGAGTACTGAGTTGTAGTTAGATAGCAGTAAGCAGTGATGGTAATACATTGCAAAGTAAGGTGACTATAGATAATGATAATTTACTATGTATATCTCTAAAAAATTTGGAAGAATTTTGGATGTTTTCATCATAAAGAAATGTTCAATGTTTGAGGAGATAAATATGTTTACCCTGATAATAATATATTTTACAGTGTATACATGTGTGGAAACATCACACTGTACCCCATAAAAGGTCATGGAAAAGGGATATTATGAAAAAACTATGGAAAATTTCAAAAAACTTGCCCAAAATAAACATCTTTTAATTCAATTTTCCATATACTATGCAAAAACAAAAACAAAAGAAGTGTGGATAAAATTAACCTATATGAAAGACACACACCTGACAGAAGATGATTATTAACTGTAGTAAATGTAGAAATCTCTCCTCTTTTAGTCATATATTGATATACCTTTATCCTTAAGCTTCCTGCAGAGGAATCCCTCAACACTTTGCATACTTGGAACTGCTCAAATTTTGTTAGTCTCTTTTTATCAAAGAGGTCACCCTCCCTTATAGATCACAAAAAACAAGAGATGTGTATCGAGGTGTGAGGCTAGGAGAAAACCATCCAGCAGCCCTGGTGGGTTTAACAATGAAGAAAGAATCATGGCTCAGAAGCCAGACATGTCAAGCTCCCATTTTAGCTGCACTACCTACTGTTTTCTCATCTATGACATCCAAATAATGAGCATACCCACCTTATAAGGTTGATATGAACATTCAGTGAACTTTTACAAATAAAGAGATTATGATAATTTCTGGTTCCTGTTAGTGATATCCTAATAATTTCAATATTAATAATTCTGTAGGTTCTTGCATTTATTCAGACAAGAATTCTGAATACTGACTCAAATAGACCAGACAACATGGTTAAGTTTTTAAGGATTTTTTTTTTTAAGGGAGAGAAATGCACAGGAAAGTGAGGGCTTTAATTTGGGGAGACAGAAGTCTAGAAGCTCAGCTGGGTCCACACCAGGCAGAGAGCAGGCCAGGAGCCACGTGGAGCAAGCATGCAGGCAGGAAAGCAGAGGCAGAGCAGAGGCCACAAGGCTTGGAACATGGAGAAGCAGAGCAACGGGGCAACAAAGGCACAACAAGGGAAGGGCCCACGGTGCTACAGCCCTTTTATTCACTCCCAAAGGGGAGGGTTATATAGTCTGATTCACAGGTGGACATCCAGGTGAGATCTGCTAGGGGCATGAGATCACACAGTGGGTAAGGTGGAAGATGTGGTCTCCAGCTTACAATTCTAATCAATTTTATCCTATCTGCCTTAATATACCATTTGGTTCAAAAATGTTTTTGATATTCAAGTACCACTTCTTTATAATACATATTTTCTGTGGACATTTTAAAGACCCCTTGTATATACACAAATATATATATTATATAGAGAGGTATACATAGATAGCAGAATATTTCTTGGAGAAAGAATTTCTCTGGACATCATTACTTTAGTACTTATCAAGAAACAATTTCCCTATAGTCAACATATACATATATTATTGCTTTGGAAATTACTTGTAATAAAATTGGTCTGAAATCAACCTCCTGGTTTATCGTCCACCCTACATTTCTTATTTCTCTCAATGTTGTTTCTTTATCCAAGTTAATTTGCTTACCATCTAACCAAAGTTTGTCCTGTTTACTAGTCATTTCATATTCTGTGATTTTATCTTCTCTGCTTGGAATTCTTTGTCTCACTATGACCTTCCATTGTCTCTAAAGACTTTTCTAAGTGCATAATCATCACAATTTATTATTATGCACCAAATACCACAAAAAGCATTTCAAACACTCTGTCATTTATTCTCCTAAATAAACAGGAGTTGTTGTTGTTGTTGTTATCAGATGAAACAACCATCTTAGAGAAGTTGCAGAGGTCACCTAGGATTAACATGCTGTATAATTCAAGTCCAAAGTCCTAATCCAGAGGCTAACTTTGGAAGATTCTCTAGGAGGATGCCTAGCCTACTAGTGTTAACCCAGCCTTAAATCACTGTGCTCATTGTTGTACATATTGACAGATCCTTATTCAATTTTCAATCATGACCTTCAGAGATTAAATTAGTATGGTTCTCCACATCCAACACATGACACTGATGACATACACAAAAATCTACTTCTGCCAACAGAGTGAAAGAGTAGGGGATAAAAATTGGCTAATTAATGTACACTTGTATTATGATTCTTTATTTCTCAGTACCTTGAATCTTATTTAGAATTTTGGATCATTACTTGTTGTACCTCTTCTCTAAATCAGAATGCAACTCTTGTAAAATTAGTAGCTATATTTTCCTTATTCTATTTACCAATCATCACATCACATTGGGCTCATGAATAAACATCTAATAAACGGGAAAGAATATATACTTTAGTTATAACTAGGAAAAGTAGAGGAAAACGTAAGGAAGGACATATTATAAGCGAACAGAGAGTTTCAAAATAGTTTCAAAAAATCATTTTCCTTATTATTATTTTCTAATGTTTATGACATCCTAAATAATAACATTAGCACTAACAGCTTTATTTGAACAAGGAAAAGCATGTGAAAATAAGACTATTTATAAAAAATAAGTGGATAATTTAGCTATCACTCATTATTGACGTCCATACACGTGTATTAAAAAAAAATTAGTAAGCGGCCAGAATATAGAATTTAGCCAGAAGATTCTGACAGGGTTTTTGAATTATCTAGTTACTTGTTTGAATAAACTGCATAAATTTTCCAGTAATTTGTAACAAGATTTCATAATCTTTACCCTGCTATATTTTTAAGAAGCAAGTGAAATGTTATACATGAAAATAAGTCAACAATTAATTGAGTTGCTTTCAGCATAGTGACTTCCCATCCCCTGAAAGTATTTAAATAGAACAAGACACTGAATGATGTTCTATCAGATAAACAATAAAAATTACTCTTGCTGTGAGCAGTAGGGTGCAATTTTAAGATTCTACAAGTCCATTATGAATGATAGCTAACATTTATTAAATGTTTTTTGGGTGTTAGGTACAGTGCTTATTACTTTGCATTTCCCTTTGTTAATCCTTACAATGCATTTTGAAATAGATAATATTATAAAATCCACAAAACACAGGCTCAAAGAAATTAAGGGACTTGCCTGCTTCATTAGCCAGGAAGTGACTAAGGGTGGATTTGAAACTATATTTATCTAACTGCTGAGCCTTCACTTTAATATCTGTATCACTGCATTTAACTGCCTCATAAAAGAATCAATGTACTTGCTGAACTCTTTATTTAGTGGCACATTCAGCCCTTGATTTTAATGTAAATTAAAAAGATGTTATCTCAAAAACTAAAAAAAGAGAAGCCAGTATTGTAGCATGGTGGGTAAAGCTACCAGCATCCCATATGGGCACTAGAGTCCCAGCTGTTCCATTTCTGACCTTGCTCCTTGCTAATGAATGGCTTGGGAAAAGCAGCAAAGGATGCCCCAATTGTTTGGACCCCTGCACCCAAGTGGATAACCCAGATGAAGCTCCTCACTCCTGGTTTCTGCATGGCCCAGCCCTGGCTGTTGCAGCCATCTAGGGAATAAATCAATAGATGGAAAATATTTTCTTTCTCTCTCTCTCTCTCTCTCTCTCTCTCTCTTCCACTCTCTGTCTGTAATCCTTTCTAGTAAATCAATAAATCTTAAAAAAAAAAAAAAAAACTAAGAAGGAAAGAAAGAGGGTGGGAAGATAAGGGAAGGAGGAGGGGAATATTATTATGTTCTTAGAATTGTAAAAAGTAAATAAGAAACAGATAAATGTATATATGTACATATGTATGTCAGGGAACCTTAATGTTTACTATTCTGCACAAATGAACAGACTTTACTTATACATAATTGAGGTTAATATTTGCTGCCTATCTCAAATCAACACAGATCAGGTGAGGTGTTCACTACCAAATTTGAAGACAGATTAAGTTTAGTTTCACAAGTCAGTGACTTCCGGGACAGCTCTACTGAAGGGCAGTCCCACCCTGGCCCTTTCTTGTAGCATGAGAAGGATGAAGTCCCCTTCCCCTCCTATTTCTTTGGACCTCACAGCTTCTCATCAGTGTGTCTCCTCTAGCTGCATCCTGTCTCTTTGCTCAAAGTAACAGAAGCCTCTGAACAGAGCTATGTCTCTCAGTCTCTCAAAAATGGCCACACCCTGAAACATCGCATGGTATCCCATAAACATGTATAAGTTTTATATGTCTGCTAATGTTTGAACATTAAAAATAAAATAAAATCTATAAAAAATTCCAAGTCCACTTAAGTAGGGTAGCAATGACTGACCATTAAATTGCAATTTTTGTTCCAGTTTATGTTACATAATTATTAGTAGTTGCTTGGTGATTCATGTCTATTTCATCTATCTTACCAAATCAAAAGTTGTATTTCTGAGTTCACTAAATTATTTAACTACAAAATGAAGCAAAAAAGAATACAGACATATAATGTTATAGGTAATAAAAATATTTCTTTAAAAATACCATCTAGACTTAATATACCAGCAGCTCTGCTGCAAACTAAGAACCTACTGGAGAATCATCTGACCAGACATTAATAAAGACCTTTCAATGATACTATTTTAGTAGGTGATTGTTTCCTCAGACAGATGAAAATGTTTCATATAAATGTATAATTACTAACCCTAAGTGTTAAGAAATATATTCTATTAAAAGGCATTTTGTGCTCCGGGATAACATGGAAGCTGAATATCTTAAACTATTCTCCCTGGGTTTCCTGAATGGACTTTGTTGTAGACTCCTATAACTTTATATGTTAAGGTAAATGTTGTCCATCTATATTACATCAGGCTTCCAAACTAGGAGTTACTAACTTGAGCTATTTGTCATCAAGCTTTGATGATTCTGCCAAGAACACTTTTTAAAATGATCCTATGCTCTCTCAAAGGCTGACTTAAGCAGGTATGTTATATGAATATTTTAAAATTAGTTAAAAAAAAATTGTCAGTGAATCGGGTCTGTGACTCTATCTAAACCAGAAGAAGTACTAAAAGGAAATAGTTACTAGCTTTGTGTCAATGACCTCAATTTGTGTATACTGCTTAATAGCATCTTAAAAACTGACTTAGCTGATGGATTACATGTTTGGTCACATATCTAAATTAAAAGCAAAGACCTTTCTTTGTGAGTTTCCTGAATGGCTTATCTCAGCTGTAGACTCCGATAACGCTAAGACCTGAAAGAGACAGAGAAACCACCTAGACCACATTTTATAGACGAAAACAATGGCTCCTAACTGAAATAACTCGCACAAAACCAATGGAGCAGATGACTCAGACTTCAAGTGTATTAATCCTAGACTTTTTTTTTCATGAAGGTGTTCCTAATTGTATTACAATGTAAATTCATGTCATTCTCAACCTTTTTACAGTGACATTCCCTGCCCCAACTTACAACCCCTGCCTCCAAAGCCCAATTAAAACAGTCCAACAAGATACCAGTCATTGAAATTAATCAAGAGAAAGTAATATTAAATTAACAATGTACTCTATCTTCTTTTATTGTGCTTTTAGGGAGTGATTCAGGTATCCTGTATGTAAGAGTAGCTTTTGTTCAAAAATAAGCCTTTACATTTTCAGTATTTCTTAAGCCTCATTTTAATAGCAACAGAAAAATAATTCAAATGACTGCTACATTCAAAACAAGGCAAACTGTGAAGTATTTTCTCAAGAAAATGTATCTATTTTAAAATGGAAGAAAATATTGATTTGGTAGTAGTGAGAGTTAGAAATGCATAAAATGGATGTTATGCTGTGGCTAATAGAAGACATTCAGTTTATATTTGTTGTTTAACATTAAAATATAATGAAATGTATCTGGAGTTGATTCCATATCTTAGCTATTATGAATTGAGCTGCAATAAACAGGGGAGTACAAATAACACTTTCATATGCTGATTTCATTTCTTCTGGTTAAATTCCCAGGAGTGGAATTGCTATGTCATATGGTAGATCTATTCTCAGGTTTCTGAGCTATCACCATGCCAACTCTTATTTTGAAGAGTAAGTCTGAAATAACCACGTGATTTGTTCATTTGGATTTTTTTAATAGTCAAAAATTATGTAGTGCCCCAAAAAATCCATAGGTTTTTTTTTTTTTTATTGAGATATAGGATGCCACTTACAAGCTAAGTGACTTTGGATAAGTAATTTTATGCTCTAAATAATGCATCTTTGAAGTGGAAGAAAATGTTTATTTGGTAGTAGTGAGAGTTAGAAATGTATAAAATGGCTCTATCATCCTGTGGTCAATAGAAGGCATTCAGTTTGTATTTGTGATTTAAGCTTTGTCTTGCAATTACAGTTTACTGCCAGTGATGACTCTGGCAGGCAGCAGAGGATAGCTCAAGTAGTTGGGTCCTTGTCACCCATGTGGGAGATCTGGACTTTAGCTCTGGCTTCTGTCTTTGACCTGGCCCAGCCCTGGCTATTGCAGCAGATTGGAATGAATGAGTGAATGGGAGCTCTCTCAGTCTAACTCTTTGTCTGTCTCTGCCTCTGAAATTTAAATATAATAGATACTTTTTGTGGAGTGCTCACTATGGGTTAGGCACTGTGTTGTGCTACAGGGGACATCATTTTATATGCTAGCATAAGGCTAACATTGAAAGGATAAGAAATGGACAGCCATTCATAGTCTGGGAGAATATTCTTGTCAGATTAAATTATAAGCACTAAAGTAATAAGCCTAGAATGAGTTTGGCCCTAGAGATAGAGAGAAGAAAATGTATAAACAGAGCATACAGGATGAAAAATATAGATAATTCCACTGATGGGATTAGCAAGACAATTCAAGCCTAACTTACTCTGGAACAAAAATTAAGCCACAGCTTTTGCTTTTGGGAAGAATCATCTGAGTTGTGTCCACAGCTTAATTTATTTAAATAGTGTTCATTTTAGTTGGAGACAAAATGGAGGTTATTCTTGTAAGAATATTGATATTTTTAAAGTATCACAACATTGATTAAAATAATAGGACATTTAAAATTTTTCAGGGACTGGCATTTTGGCATCACTAACACAAACCATAAGGCTTTGGGTCTAAAATGCTCCCTCACTCCACTGTTGCTGTCTTCCCTTTGGTTAGCTAACTGATACACATTCTCAATTCTCAGTTTCATTGCCACCTCTCTTGAGAAGTTCTCCTGGACTTGACCAGCCCTGATGTTAGTTCTTTTTCTTTTGTTACACATATAAACAGGATCAGGTCAGATTTTTTTTTTGCCTTCCAGAAATAAAGGCAATTTTGTTAACTAACTTGTCAATATTAATAACTTAGTGTGATATTTATTAGGTCTGGCTGTCCCATTATCTATTTTTCATGAAGGCAGTTATGAGTCTATTTGTGTCCATCACTGGATTGTTTATGTCTCATGGGGTGGCTATACCAGATTAAATGTCATTTAGTTTGCAAGTAGTATTGTCTGTCTCAATAAAAACCCATGGGTTTTTGTCCATACATAACTTTTGATTACTAAAAAAAACCCAAATGTACAAATCACATGGTTATTTCAGATTTACTCTTCAAAATAAGAGTTGGCATGGAGATAGCTCAGAAATCTGAAAATAGATACACTATATGACCTAGCAATCCCACTCCTGGGAATTTACCCAAAGGAAATAAAATCAGCATATGAAAGAGTTATCTGTACCCCCGTGTATATTGCCACTCAATTCACAATTGCTACCACATGGAATCAACTCAGATGTTCATTGCCTGATGATTAGATAAAGAAAATATGGTATACGTACACTATGGAATACTTCTCAGCAGTAAAAAACAATGAAATCCTGTTTTTTGTAACAAAATAGATACAACTAGAAACCATCATACTTAGGGAAACAAGGCAGTCCCCAAAAACCAATACTAACTATTGAGTACCAATGCATCCCTGTGGAGAAGCCACCTTGTGCTTCTGCTAGAACCCTCTCTTGACTCCCCTTCCCAAAGATGCTCCTTTTCAGCAGGAAGCAACTGTCTTTCAGTCACCCAGCAGATGTTTGGGTACACTCTTTTTAAGGGGTGATGTGAGGTATCAGATGGGTTAATAGGCAGTCAGGGTGGCCCCAATAGAATTTGGGGTGTAAAATATTTGCTTCCTCTTCCATAACATTATCTTTAGCAAGAACAAACAGGCTGCCCTCCTTGCTTCAGAATCTTCAGGTTTACCATAATAGCAAGGGAGTTCTGCCGAGCTCAGCCTTCTGGATGGTTTTTCTGTTTCATCATGAGCGGGAGGTTGTAAATCAGATCTTTTGATGGATTTGTCCCTGCCTGGTAACTGAACACCAATCTCAATATCAAGTTTTTTTTTTTCCCCCTTAGAAATTGTACTTAAAAAACCCTAGCGCTATGAGGTTCTTTGGGCTTTTTCCTCTCTTAGAAGCCCCCTCCATGCTGCTCTGGCTGGAGGTCTTTGACTCTGATAAATCTTTTTAAATCTCTCTGCTTGTCTGCTTGGAAATTATTCTTCCATGTGAAACAAAGAACCGAGGTAATAGAAATAATAATTTCTCTGCTGCCATTTTCCTATAACACCAAAAAAAATGTAACCCGTATGAGTGAAACTGATATTCTGAAATTCAATGATTGTTTTCAGCCCTTGCCTTTACTGCTGAGGGACAGTTTTAACAGTTTTTTTTTTTTCTTCTTACTGTTTGTTGAGTTCTGTACTTAGTGCAGGGTTAATCTTATAAAATAAACTGAAATTAGATCCTTGTGAAAATTAAAAGAAAGAATAAGAAAGGAAGAAAGAGGGAGGGTAGGGTGGGAAGAATCACTATGCCCCTAAATCTGTATCTATGAAATACATGAGGAAAAAAAAAACAACATTGAGTTGGCTACACAACTTTGATCAGATTGTCCAGGTAATATCTTCACATTTCTCTAAAACTTTTCAATGTATGACAGTGTTTAAACCTAAACTTAATGAAGATTATCATGTTAACTGAAATTTTACCTTATTGATTTTTTTATATGCTATCACCAATAATGAGTTAAAAACTTTTACTGGTTACAGCTATTCCCTACTGCCCACATTAGCTCTTGAGTCTTGTCAGTAGCCTGGTGGTTTCACATAAGTGAAAGGGGGATCAATGAGTATTTCAAGGGCACTGACCTGTGTTTTATGTTCTTGTATGTCATCCAGAGAAATGGTGGTTTGCAAATTAGAAGTCAGAAACTGGGAGCCTATCTTGCTCTGAGATTGATCTTGATGAGAAACAAAGAAAAAGAGAGAATGCAGATTGATTTTTTTGAAGCTTATTGTTGCTGAAAGATAGAAAAGTTGATAGTGGCTTGAGACTGAGAAAAACATCAGAATTATAGGTAAAACAGTGAAAAATGTCTTTAAAATCTAGTCCACACTCTTCATTTTATGGATGAAGGAAATGAGGAAAAGAATTAAAATAAAGGTCAGTTGACAAAGGAAATTAGAATGGAGGTTTTGTGTTGCCTGCCCAATGAGTTTTTACTGCTCCCTTGATTGTCACATACAAATATCAACAACCTGTTGTTGATCTGACTGTGTGAAAAATGTAATGAACTAAATTATGGAAAAGCTATCCTAGGAGCAAAGCAAAATAAATAAATAAATAAATAAGGTGCATTATTTTAATATTAAAAAGCTTAGCCACATTAAAGCTTTCTAATTAGGTCCCATAATTTAAAATGGTCTAAAATCCATCCCAGGTGGGAATATCCAAAATTCATAATTTTGCCCTGTATCCTATCTCTCTGACCTTAGGAGGTTTCAGAAGAACAATAATTCATCCTTAGTTCCAAGGAGATTTAGATATTTACAAAGGCAGCAGACAGAAAAAAAATGCAAAAAACTCACACAAATTCAAGGAGTAAGAAAGAGTGTAATTCTTTATAAATATTTGTCCTTTTGCTTTTTAGTTTACATTCAGACACACTGGCAGGTTTCATGTCCAAGTTAATGTGAAATGACAGATTATTCAGTTCAGAACACTGTGAAAAGCTACAGGGTAAATGATTCAATGCCACCACTTCAGCTATTTTTTTTCCCTTAAAAAAGTTCTCAGTTTGGGGCCACATTCAATTCTACAGCATCTTTCAGTCTTAGAAACATCTCAGTGGAAAGGCTTAGAGTCCTGTATAAAATCACTCTGAAAGCATTTACCTAGCTTTTTCATGTTTGGTTTTAATTTCTTTCTCTTTGTGAGATCAATTTCTCATTAGTACTAAGCCACATGCTTCCAGGGGAAAATGAAGAAATATCTTTTGTTGAGACAGGCTTTTATGAAACTCTTCAAGAGCCTAGAAGGAAAACACGTAATATAAAATAGAAAAAATTATGAATATATATGTGTATACTGAGCTATAAATAGTATTTTTCAAATTGTGGTTCAAAGGAGGAAAATCCATTAAGTGTTTAGTGGCTCTGTATTATCAAGGAAAATATGACTCATTCATATTCATAGGCATATCAAGAGTACTGAGAAATATACTTAAACCAGTGAAAACAATGAAAAAATATTTTAACAATGAAAATAAAGACAGGAATTCCAATCCCATCAAATGAAGTTAACCCAAAATTCTAGTGCCCTACATGTAACTATCTTACTCTTAGCCTCCTAAATGTAGGGAACTAGAGCTCTCATCATAGACATCCATAGATTTAGTCAGCTAAATAAATTTACATTAAAATATAATAATTAAATACCATGATGCGGAATTTGAGCTTTTATTAATTGCTATTTTTTGGCTACTTATTGTGTTATTGTGAGTCACATTTTCTTCCTTAAGTAATTTTCAGACTAGGGAATACATTTACAATAGAATATGTTGAGTTCCGGGCTACAATATGTTGTATTTCCTCCTAGAAATACAACAAGGGAGGAAGAATGATAATGTGTGGGTGAAAACATAACTTGGGAATCAGAGAACCTTACCAGTTATGGGAGCAGCAACAGGAGATTTGAGAATAAGTAATCTACCAGACAAAAATAAGACAGAAAAACTGGGAAAGTCTTGTCCAAAACAAAGGAAGAGTCTTTGCAATGACTGAAGCTCCAAAGAAAACGTCTACTTTAAAGAATAAGTATGAATCCAAAGTAGGATGTATGTAAACACACAGCAAGGGATCTGAAATCAGATTAGAGAGGCAGAGAAAGATCAAGATAATGAAGATTATCATATGTCACATTAAGGCATTAGTGCTTTATCCTAAGTGGAGAGGAGAGACCTGAATGGGCTTTAAGTCAGCTACCAACATCATATGCAATCCTATAAAGATATGGGACCAATTTGTTAGAATGGGGAGCGGCCTGACACTGAAAGCAGCATAAATAACAGAACTCTGCAATAATATTATATGATTTATGGTAAGAGCCTGAAATAAAGTTAAGAGGTGGTAAGAGAAATCTGCAATGATATTTTAAGCCCGAAATCCAAGGATGAGAACACAGGTACATTGTGAGAACACAGGTATAGTATTCTAATGAAATTCTAAAAAACTTAAGAGTTAGATAATTCTTCCACAGACAAGGTTGCTGAACCATAATGCCTGCTCAATCATTTCAGGATCGTATTGCATTCCCTGGCTACTGCATGTTCCACTCTTCACTCTTTTGAATAGATTATATTAGAAAGAGAGGAAGACATTATTTGCATACTTTGGCTTAGTGGATAATATTGGCTTTTTTTGTACTCTTCCCACCTCCAAATTCAAAGAAAGGGAAAGGTTCCAAGCTGTCACCCATTGGAGCTAGAGCAGTGCTATCATTGACTTAGGTATCAGACTTGCTAAGTATCCCCTGGGCCTGTGCAGACAGGAAGAGAAGAATGTTAGAAAGAGATGATCAGGCAGATAGGTGAGTGGCAGAATGAAACCCACACTCCCACTATTTAGAAAGGAAAGAGTCTGTGTTTCTCATGCATTTAACGGACATTGGAACAGCAGGCAAGTATGAGCTCTGGGATCCATGAGCAAAATGTCTAAGATGGGAGTTGAAAGAAATTTGGAAGGGACAATGCCCAAAGAGTTGGCTAATAGGAGATTCCTACAGTAGGGAGGTTCCAGACACATCACTGATGTGCTCCCAAGAACCTGAATTTGGAGGCCTGCCTTGGTGAATGTGGCTCTGTAGAGAAGCAGCTTTACCCAGAATGGCAGCTTGATCCCAGAAAGGAGCAAGCTAGAAAAGTGTGAACCACTGGTCTCAAGCCAGTCTTGCCTTCCTGGAGAAAAGGAACCTGGGAGAAGGACAAGAAGCAGTATGGGAAGCAATCATTCTCTAAACACCTGCAGCTTCCTGGGTCTGAGTCCTTTCTCAAAGCTGAGCTAGGGAAAGGGAAGGGAAGAGAAAGAAATTGAGACAGATTTTACCTTTGTGACAGCTGAGTTAACACAAGGCTGTGGGACCTTCCTAGCTATCCAAAGGGGTGGAAAAATGGATTAGGCAGAAATGTAGTTGAAGGCAGTGATTAGAAAAAGTAAAACCACTCTATATTTGCTACCCACTTTTGGTAGACACTCCAATTAGCCAGACACAGGGGAATGAATGTGAGAGACATTTTTAATGTTAAACAGATCTGACTCAAGCCAATTACTAAAAGGGAAAATGAAAGCAAATAATGACTTTTGAGTTTTAGCCTGAATTATGTCCTTAGCTTTAACAAAGAAATATCCAAGGCTTTCCTTCTTTAGGCATAGTTACACCATCTATCAAAGTATTCTATGATAATTCTTAACTCTTTCCACAAAAATATGTCCATTCGCACTCAGAATTCTGCATATAAACTTGTGATATAGGAAACACTGAAATGTGAAGCTTATTTAAGGAAAAAGATTTTGAATGCTGTCTTGTCTATGTTAAGTTTTATATGTCTGCAACAAACCCTCCCCATAGAGATAGCCTGTGAAAAGAAGGCAATATCAATCTATTGGTTCAGTTATTTTTTTCTTGTTTTAATCTCAAACACCTTCTGATGTCCAACCGGCAAACAAGCTGCCACTCTCTTACCCATCCTTCAGAGCCCAGAGGTCCTGAAATTATTCAGTGGCTCAGCACAAGGGGTCTGCAATTTCTTGAGGATGCTTGCAGTGGTGCTGAGAGCCAGGGTAGAGGCCCATTAATTAAAGTAACTTCTGCACTTAAGCTTTCTAATGGCTGTCACACATGTCTCTCTGGGTCAGCTCACTTCTACCTTCCAGCTAAACTGTATCTTAAGGGAAGAACATGGTGACAGGGCCACCCTCCTTGGGTGGAGAGTGCCTCTGGCTTTGTAAAAAATTTACTCATCATGTTAAGGAGTATGAATCTCTCTCATTTCCATCATCTGCAAGAAACATGTGTCTTCTCTTGTTAGCTTTGATTTGCAAACTCGGTCAGCTTCTACTGTGGGTCAGAGCTGCCACTAACTGTATGATCACAGGCAAAGCTTTCTCGTGATATTTACTTCAGGACAATGTATAGTGGCTGAGAGTACAGTACAAATTATAAAATTCAGCAGGCTCACTTTAAAAATCCTGCCGAGTTTTTAAATAAGGTTTTATGTATGTATGTATCTATGCATTTAGAATGCAGAGTGACAGAAAGTATAGGGAGAGACAGAAGGATAAATATCTTCCATAGGCTGGTTCACTCCCAACATGACTGTAACAGCCAGGCCTGTGCCAGGCCAAAGCCAAGAGCCAGGAACTCCATCTGGGTCTTTCATGTGAGTAACGGGAGCTCAAGTACTTGGCCATCATTTGCTGCCTCCCAGGTGCATTAGTAGGAAGCTTGAAAGAAAGTGTGGAATAGCTAGTACTCAAACCAGTTATTTTAAAATAAATATTTATTTATATTAATATTTATTTATATTAATATTTATTTATATTAAAGCTTAGTTATTTTAGTGTATTGTCTCACCTCCCCATCCTGGCCTTTTTCTATATCAAATTAGTTATAGATCAAATTAACTATATATATAATTATATAACTATAACTATATATATATAGAGAGAGAGAGCACTGAATATCCATTATGTGAAAAACACTCAACTAAGAGCCATGCTGTGTTTATGAAGACAACAAGTGAAGGATTTCATGTCAGGAAGAGACATAAGACGAGTAACAACCTGCTTGGAATCACTTGCTGAATAGCCTTGAACAGTACGTGATGATGAACCATGGTTTCTTCATTAGTAAAAGAGGCTAACAATACTCAGCTTATAAAGTGGTTATGAGCATTACGTGAAATAAAGTGCAGAACACTAGTATGATGACTGATATACTGATAGTGGTTAGAGGGGTGGGTGTTTGGTACAGCTGTTATGACATTAGTCAGAACATTCACATCTCATAAGGCAGTACCTGGGTTTGAGTCCCAGCTCTATTCCTGCTTCAGGATTTCTGCTTATGAATATCCTGGGAATATCAGTGGACAGCTCAAGTAGTTGGGTCCCTGCTACCACACAAGAGCCTTGGATTGAATTCCAGGCTCCAGAATATTTGGGGAGTGAACCCGCAGATAGGAGGTCTCTCTGTCTCCCTCTTTATCTCCTTTCCTCTCAAATAACAGAAATAAGTAACTTTTTTTTTGACAGATAGAGTTATAGACAGTGAGAGCGAGACAGAGAGAAAAGGTCTTCCTTCTGTTGGTTCACTCCCCAAATGGCTGCTATGGCCAGCACTGCGGTGGTCCGAAGCCAGGAGCCAGGTGCTTCCTCCTGGTCTCCCATGTGGGTGCAGGGACCCAAGCACTTGGGCCATCCTCCTCTGCCTTCCTGGGCCACAGCAGAGAGCTGGACTGGAAGAGGAGCAACCAGGACTAGTATCCGGTGCCCCAACCGGGACTAGAACCTGGCGTGCCGGCACCACAGGCAGAGGATTAGCCAAGTGAGCCATGGCACCGGCCCAGTAACTACATTTTAAATGAATAAATAAAGTGATCAAAAATGTTTATCATTAACAGAACTGTTTTAAACTCATAGGTCCTAGGTTCTCTTATTTTGAAAAAAAATCTCATTTACATTATATGAAAATAATCTCATTAAATATGATTTTGCTATATAATTTTAAAATTAATTTACAGCTTTATAATTCAAAATGTTAACATTAAATTTGCATTTTTTTATATTCAAAACTTTCACATAACAATGGAAGTGTTATGTTGAGGTTTATTTATTGCTACAATGTTAAATTGACTCTTAACATTTTCATTAGTTTTTTATTATTATTTAAGCTTACATATTGTTTTCAAATCTCAATTTTGAAATTTTATCCTTTAAAAATGCTGAAATCATAGTGCTCACTAGATAAAACAATGTGTCTATTATTTACCAAGGAAAAATGCAGCAAATGCTATGATGGAGTTCTGAGAAAGCAAAAATCATAGAATGCATTGCTCTAACTGAAGATTAAGGAAGAGTCCATATCACTGAGCAAGTGATAAATAGGTAGGGAGCTGACCATTGAGAATTATGTGGCCTTAAATGACTAATGCAGTGGTCTCTGAAGAAAGGTTTGACCTCAGAGACTATACAAGAAATCCATTTAGGGAAGGGAAGAGAGCATGAAGTACGTGATGTAATATATTTGCTCTTATTTCTCATTATAATTTTAAATTATTGTTTATTTTAAAAATGTATCTATAATATTAGTATTAAGTATGTGTTTATGTGTGTAATATTTAGTAAATAAATGAAATTAAACACATATACTGAGACATTAACCAGGCAATCTTGAGGCCTATGCAGTCCAGGGAAGGAGATAATAACAGCCATGGTATTTGGAAAAGATCTTCAACTGTTCTACTTGAGGAGTACGCTATTTTGTAGGTAAGGAGAAGAGCAATGAAACATTCAGACAAAAGAATCATCTGATCTGCAATTTGTGAAATTAGATCCAGAGGCAATGTGCAATGTGAATGAAATGAATGTTTTCCCTAAACAGACATGTTTCAAAGGAAGAAATACAAATGGTAAAAAGTTGAAAAAATGTCCAGAATTCACTACCCATCAGGGAAATGCAAATAAAAGCCACAATGAGGTATCACCTCACTCCAGTTAGAACAGTTATTATCCAAAAATCAAAAAATAACAAATGCTGGCAAGGTTGTAGAGGAAAAGGTACCCTAATACTGTTAGTGGGAATGCAATTGGTAAAAACAACAGGGAAAACAGTGTGAATAATTCTCAGAAAATTAAAAATTGATCTATTATATGACCTAGCTATCCCACTCCTGGAAATATATCCAAAAGCACTGATGTTAACAGATCCAAATGGTACCCGTGCTTCCATGTTTATAGCACCCTGTTTCACAACAGTGAACACATGGAATCAACCTAGATTTCTATCCACGGAAGATTGGATAAAGAAAACATGGTATATATGCCTGATGGAACGGTACTGAGTCCTAAAAAGGAATGAAATGCTGACATTTGTCACAAAATGGATGGAACTAGAGATCACTATGCTAAGTGAAATAAGCCAGGCCAAGAAAGACAAAAATCACATGTTTTCACTTATTTGTGAAATTTACTATATAAAGAATATAAAAATTTTGAGGATTTCAAATCATTTGATATATATATATATATATATATATATATATATATACACTGCTTCACAGATATACCCTTCTTTCCCCATGTTGTGACCATTGTCATGAATACCTCATTTTGTAACATTAGTGACCTTGCTTTCAAGAAAAAATAGTATAAAGATTTGATTTATTGATTTCAGAGGTAGAGTTACAGTCAGAGATAAGGAGAGACAAAGGTCTTCCATCCACTGGTTCACTCCCCAAAGTGGCCACAACACTGGAGCAGAGCCAATCCAAAGTCAGGAGCCAGGAGCTTCTTCCAAGCCTCCCATGTGGGTTCATGTGCCCAAGCACTTGGACCAATCTCAACTGCTTTCCCAGGCCATAAGCACAGAGATGGATTGGAAGTGGAGTAGCAGGGACACAAACCAGCATCCATATGAGATGTCAGTGTCCCAGGTGGAGGCTTAACCTACTACGCCATGGTGCTGGCCACAGGAAGATGTAACTTTTGAGATGCATTCCCTAACTATGTTCACATTCCCTATTCTGGTGAACTGCTCTATTTTCTCCAAGTAACTCCCTGTACTTACCCATTCCCAGATTGGATCGCACTCAATGGTAATTGACTGCTTATCTAACTCTTTCCTTACCATTTGGTTCCTAAGGGTATGAACTAGATTTTGTTCATAATAGTATCCCAGAAACTTTTCATAGTGTCTGCAGTAAAAAAAATTATTCAATGAGCAGTTGATAAACCTGAATGAAACACTTTACTCCTTCCCCTACTTCCAGCCAGAGAACTAATTCCTATTAGTCTTTCCAGTCTCTGCTTAGATATCACTTTCTCTAGAAAAGTGCTTCCATTTAGCACTTATCTCCTACAATATTTACTGTACATATGGTTATCTCTGTTATTAAGAGGATAACTAATTCATTGACTCAAATAAGGAACTAGGGTGTAGATGAAGTTTTAAGTCCCTCTCAGTGTTATATCTTGTATATCCATGTTCTTTTAGGGCATATTATAGGAGGTCCTGTGCTATGAAGGAGATGACCTACATGCTCAAGCCATATCACCTCTAATGCTCTTAGCTCTTAGGTGAGAAAAGCCTTGGCATAGCCACTCACCCATTCTCTCTCTGGTCTGTTTTTCTCCTCTGACCTGGTTTATAGTTGCATTCCCACTCTACAAATCAATGAGAAAAATCTAGAGCTGCTTTCATAGCCAAGGAAATTATACCCCATCTGGAAAAACTGAGCAAAATCAAAAGCAAAGGGTACCAATATTAATGTTGACACCCACAATCCCATCTGTGTCTGGATCATGATCTTGTCCATGTGCTGTTGCAAAATCTTCAGGTTCACTCACTGTTGCACCACAGTGATAATGGTATCTCCTCCTTCATACTATTGATTAGTGACTATTGACTGACATCACAGTTGTCATCAAATCTCCAAATCTGATTAGATGATTTTATTAAAAGTAAAACAGCTACTCTGATCTGTTTCAACTACTCTGATCTCTTTCAACTGTTATAATCCCCACTTCTGATTTTCCCTCCCTTGCTCATTTTGTCATTTTATTCATTTTCTCTCTTCCTTCTCCCTATATATTCCTTAAGATCTGTATTAAAATTTATCCACTTGGAACTGAAATCTTCCACATTTTTTGTCTTCCCTGGGGAACTGCAAAAAATTTATAACTTAATATACAATTTTATGATTCTGTGTCCATTACATGATCAATTAAATTGTTACAACTTTAAGCACAGAGATTCCCTTGCATTTTCCACCATGGCACCCATAGTGTAAGATACCTACTAATCACTAGAATTATTTGTGGATTTTCTTCTAGATGCATGGAAGAATTGTGTTCTTTTTTTTTTTCTGAGGTCAGATAAGGCCAAGAGTGAGTGGAAGTGTTATACAACAGTGCCATGTGAAATTTTATAAGCCATCGGATATGCATATCCCATTTTTCTATCTTGTTAAATGGGGAACCACTTTATTCTGGATCTCTGAATGAAGATGACATATTGAAGAACTCTCTAGTTGATTAGCAATGGTTGGTATCTAAATGACCCAATATCAGTTCCTGATGGTACTGAGATAGCCATTCGCCAGAAATTAGGAACTAGAGGGAAGGGTGGGTATGTGGGATGGGCAGTTCATTAGGGGTAATGAAGAAAAATGAAGAATCATTATTTTGTTCAAACTGTTCCATATCTTGAGTGTGGTGGTGGATATCTTAACAAAATAGTTAAAGAAAAAATTATAGAAGTTAAAACTGAGAAAGCCCAAATATTAATATCTTAGTTGAGATATTCTATGACTACAAAATATTATTATTTATGGATACTAGAGAAGGTAGGTATTTCTTGAAATTGTATGTGACTCTGAAATTATCTATAAAAAATCACATTAAAAATGTAACTGAAACATGCTTTTAAAAACTGCCAAAATTATTGGGACAAATCTGACAAATGATATAAGACATTTATACTGATAAATAAAAAAGATTCCCTGGGGAAATTAAAGACTTAATTAAATTGATATATATCATTTTCACTGATTCCAAGACTTGATATTGTAAATATGTGAGCTGCCTTTTAAACTAACATTACATTCACAGAAATTTCGACCAAATCCCAGCAAACTTTTAAGAAATAAATTGTCTAATTTTCTATCTAAAATTTTCTATCATATAGAAAAACAAAGGACACAGAATAGCCAAACAAACAAAAACCTGTAAAAGACAAGAGAACTTAACCTTCCTAACTTCAATATAAACCATAAAGCCTCAATCATCATGGTGGAGAGAATTTGTCATAAAGATATTTAAATAGATCAGTGGAACAGAATAAAGAATCAGGAAACTGACACACACAAATATGGCCAATTAATTTGTGATTAGGGCACACAGGCAATAGAGAAAGGCTGGTGTATTAATTTGGGCTGTTCTAACAAGTTGGGTAACCTTGGTTAGACATTTATTTCTGATAGTTACAGAAGCTGGAAAATCCTGGGGCGGGGTGCCACACTGTCAGGTTCTGACAAGGGTCCCACTTTGGTTTAGACATAGTATTTTCAGGTGTCCTCACATGGCAGATAGCTAAATGAGAGCAAAACCTACCTCTTTCATGTTTCTTTTTAAAAAGGACACTTATCTTATGAGAACTCCACTCCACTTTCCAGTATACACTTATGTTTTTTTTCCTAAAGAAGAAATTTGGTTTCACCATCACAGCATGATCAGTAAACAATATAGCAACAGGTAAACAGATGGCACTCCGTGCAAGAAGCCTACTTGGAAAGGTTTAAACTAGGTTGTGTGGTTTCTGATAGGTAAAGCAAACATGGAAATAGATGGACCAGAAGTAGTCCTGAATTCAACAATGAATCCCTGCAATAAGCACACTGATGTCACAGATGGACTGGAGTACTGAATAAACAACACAGAGATCAGTAATGAGGTGCATGGTGAGAACCAAGATATCTCCAAGTCTAAGCAGAAAATCCTGGACAAGTCTAAAGACTGGATTATAGTAAGCATGACTTGATGGCTACTGCTAAAATACTGGCTTGCATTTGTAAACTCTGTCCCTATCTGAAAACCTTCACCTCACCCTACTCTAAGTCCAACTACAGATGCTTCAACAGAATTCATCTCCAAACCCTAGAATTCCAGAATTTAGGTAATTGCAGAGAGGAAAGGATAAAGAGGCTAGAAATCTCAAGGAAACGTTCATTCAACATTCAGTTAAATAGCTATGTGTGCAATAACCAGACATGGCACAGAAAATCACATTCGTTATCTATTTTTTTTTTTATTTTCTAAGTTAAAAAGTTGAGATCATCTGATAAGAATCTATAGTTTGAATCTAAGATAGGCTTTTGGTTAAATAATTCTACTACTTCACAGATAAACATCATGATATGGAATAGTCTTCATCCCCCAAGTTGATCAGTGGCCCAAGTAGAGGAGTGTTCATAAACTATCTTTAAAAGAAAACTGTGATATGTTGCCTCCTGTCAGTGAGAAAGCACTCATATTAAATTCAGAGCTGAAATACTGCCAGCACCAAAGATGCATTTATTTCTTTAAAGAAGGTGGACTTTTACAGCAAACTTCTCACCTGCTAGGTTAGAATTTATTCTAGTCAGTAAAATCAAGATATTTTCCAGATATTAACAATCTGCACAAATCACAGTGATTCGGATGCATCTCAATAGTCTGTAATTCTTATAAAGAGGATGTCATTTCTTTCAAAATTTATAATTTTTCCTTCAAACACAATTTTTGTAGCATGTGTATCTTGGGATTGAAATGCAATAAATACATATTTTGACAGAAAATGAACTCCATCTAAATAATGAACAGAATTTTATCACTGACCATGTTAAATGGATTATGTGTGTGTGTGTGTGTGTGTGTGTGTGTGTGTGTATATATATATATATATATCTTTCAAGGGTACTATGTTTTGCAAGTGTCTCAACTAGTATCTCTCTCCGAGACATGAATTATAAAATCAAATTCTCTATTCCTATCTTGCCTTGTTTCTAAATTTGTCTTCCTTTTTACACTTGTAAATCAAGTTTGATCCATATTGAAAACCATATGATGTTTTTAAACTCACATCTTTATTAATGCCAATATGTAAGTTCAAATTCATAAGGAGTATTTCAGCAGCCTAGAATTAATACCAATTGTTATGAATTTCAATGCAGTAACTAGTCGTCTGTTCTGGGTGACTGGCAAGAGTGAACACACACTTTAAAACAGCATAAACAATGTTGACTAAACAGATTTCGTCATTATTCTTGCGTCTTAGTTTCGTATTTTCATTTCGCCATGGAATAAACTATTCTTCTCAGGAACAAGAGCATTCGATGAGAATTTTAAGTTCAGAGGGATCACTGATTCGTACACAGAGCCGCACAGCCTGCTAGCTCTCCTTTCCTAATAAAAGTCGTCCGAACTCCAGCAGAATGCCAACTAAACCACCACAGCGCTTGCTTCTGCTGCATTCCAGGGCGCCAGAGTTGGTTGAGGCACTAGTGCAAGAATAGGTTGAAGGAGCACAGAAGGAAGCAAAGGACACAAGTGCTAATTAAATTTGAAATTCGTGTATTCCTGGAATGATGAGTGCACAGGAGAACACAGTAATTCCAAATGTCAACCTCATTTTCACTGAACTACAAAATTTTAATAATGCTTTAATTTTTCACCTTCATATAAAACTGAAGGTCCACTTTTAACAAAGGTCTTGAAGGAGCCCAAATGCAAACTCAGATATCACATTTTTAGGTTTAAAAAGTGCACCGTGAGCAGCACAAGTATCAGGTCACATTTCATACCCTTGCTACACCCGGGGCAGTATGGAGAAAATGCCATAAATCATCTCTTGGCTGTGTACAATTAATTTTATGTTCTCTACTTGTCCTCCTCTGTTCTTATGCTATTTCTTTTTATGTTTGAGTTTTGAGGTCACTTTTGGTTTGAGGTGAAATACCCAAGCTTAATGTTAAAAAAATCACTGGGAGCATTATAGTAACAATTTTTAATAACCAAATTCAGGGTCACCTTTTCCCATTCATTTAAAAAATAACTGTCAAAAACTGCCAAAAGGAAAAATAACCTGTAGCTCACTAACCCTTTTGAATATAAAAAGATATTAAATGGGTTTATTGCATAATTTCTTGAAGGGTAAAATGTTTCCATTATCACTGCATATTTTCACAGTGGTCCTTTCTCTTACGTGTTATTACCTTAAAAGTGCTTTCACACTTCATCAGAGATTCTTACCATTTAGTTGATTTGCAATAAAAAAGGAAAAAAAAAACCCTTTTTTAATAATTTTCAGAATAGCTATTCTTCCAGACGGGAATCTACGGATCCTAAATGCTTCTAAATCAGATGAGGGAAAGTACGTTTGCCGAGGGGAAAACATCTTTGGTTCTGCTGAAATTGTAGCTTCGGTATCGGTAAAAGGTAAGACCATGTGGCAAATGTTTTACAAGTACCGTTTCATAGCTTTATCAGAGAGAGAATGAATATGATACAGGTGTATATATGCATGGATTTCAAATTTTTCCATCAAAATGACTAAAATGACCTTTTAATTCCATTTTTCACAAACTTTCTGAAGTGTTCTCGCATATTTGCGCTTACATGTGTGCGTGTTCCTCTTTAGAAAATGCATTACAAACACAGAATGACCATTTAGGGGACCATAAAGGAAGGAAAGTTACTGGCAGAAACTGAAATATTTTATTTTGAAGAAAATTTGTAAGAGGGTAAAGAAAGCTTTAAGAAGTTTTATTCAATGTCTCAATTTGTAAAAATATTCTCCTCCACTGAGAATAGTTTCAGCATCAAACAGGAGTATTCCTTTATTATCACTGCCCCAGGGGCATGGGACAGGGAGGTGTAGCAGGAGAGTACGAGAGGTGGAGGCACCTCCCTCAGGGACACTCGCACCGCAGCTGCTCCGGGCTTTTGCATCCATGGGAGTTTTCCTATACCAGCAGTTTTTAGAATCATAAATAGTACCACTTAAATGCTTCTCTTTGTTTTCTACTTCTAAAGTGAATGACACTTTTAAGATAATACATATTACTGTTGAATGTTTCTGTTGGCTTTCTATTTCAAAGTGAACTCTATTTGAAGCCCAGAACGTTTTGAGACTCTTCAGTGGTTAAAAAAATTCATACTTTAAGCAGCAAAATCTCTTTAACTGGCAAAAGCATATTTTCACAACTGAATAGATCCTTAATTAATATTTTCCATTGTGCTTGTATCAAACAGCAAATCATACTTTAGCCATAAAAATGTGAAAATGCTTTTCCTCTATCTTTAGAAATAAAAATGTAATTAAAAGAGCCAGCACTCTGATATTATAGAAAAGAGGCCAAAATCGAGGGAAGGAAAGAACATAACTTCAAAGATGCCTGCATTTATCTTATGTGTTACTGGGACCCAGCCCAGCACAGCAATTTCTCTCTTATTCCTTCTGTGTGCTGCTAATCAGACATTTTCATAAGAAAGCATTCATTGCTGGACCCTCAAACATAGAAATTAATACATGTTGGTGTTGGTCAAGAGTTAAATGGAATCTGTAGTTATTCAGAACACTCCAATGCCCAAAAAAAGCTTAAACTACAGCCTGCAGTGGTTATCTGCCTTCCCTGAGCAGCTGGAACTGTGCACGCCCTCTGGAGTATCTGCCTTCTAGAATGTTGGGATTTGTGTTGGGATTTCCAGGCCTGGGATTGCACCTCTTCCCAGTGACTGCTCCGAAGGAAGGAGCCTGGATGTTAAAGAATGCGGTCAGTGGTTGGCCGCGATGCTTCCTCAGACTGCATTATTCTTGGAATAACATAATTCACGTGATTGTTATTCAGTCAGTCTTGTAGTGTCTTCATGCAGGAGTCTAGTGAGTAAAACACCAAAATCGTGTTTCTATCACCTCATTACTTTATTCAAAACATATCCTGCTGTAGTCACTCAATCACTATTTTAACCCATAGACCCATAGCTTGTATTCACCTTTGCTGATTCAAAGCTGCTCTAAACCCTGTAAAAAACGTGGCTTTGAGATTTAACTGAATCTTTAGTTAACAAAAACCATTCAATGTTTCTATGTTTCAATGACGCCATCCACACTCTATCAAAAGTATATTTTGTAATGAGCCAGAGGGTGCCTCCACCACTCCTTTTCTCTGCCTATGCAGATTTTTAAAAGTAAAACAAAGTAAATACAAATGGCAGAGTATTTGCATTAGATCTTTATTTCTGTGAAAACAGAGATTCAGAGGAAGTTTCTTTGTATTGTCTTGTAACCTACAATAACCTTTAATAAGTAAATTACCCCCAAATTCTTTCTGAGATATGGGATAATTTTTATTTTAAAAATCCTTTCATTTAATTGGTGATCCTTCAAGATAACCACAAAGGCTATAGTTTCATTTTTCTAATGTTCCTCCTTCCAGAATGCCAATGCCTGTCTAGTTATGTAGTCTATCATCATTTTTGTCCAAATTAACTTCTTAATAGAAACAGGGACTCTTTAGTCCCCAATAAAAGCAGAGCAAAATGCCCCAGCATCCAAAAAACTAATATTTCACCTAGTAATAGTTTACTTCGGGGTGAAAAATCAGATGCCTGTACCTGGAACAATTGTACTGTAGAGATTCCTTGTTGAAGTTTTCCTCTATTATTTAAAATGACGTAGAAGGCAGGGCAACAATACATTTTGATGAGGTTAATCAATGTATTTTTATTTCTACAGAACCTACAAGGATAGAACTTACTCCTAAAAGAATAGAGTTAACAGTGGGAGAAAGCATCGTCCTTAACTGCAAAGCAATCCATGATGCTAGTTTGGATGTCAATTTCTTCTGGACGCTAAAAGGACAGCCTATTGAGTTTGAGAAAGAAGGTGGACATTTTGAGAGCATCAGGGCCGTAAGTTAATCCACTTTTATTTTTTTAAGTAATAATAATTTTGGAAATTTTGACTTAAATGTGAAGACTTTATGTATGAAACCTGAGAAAAAATAGAGAAAAAATTAACATGGATCAAACAACTACTTTCTTTCATTAGTTTTTAATGTAATACTGAGAACAATCATTATTCAAAAGGCCCCCTTAAGAAATTTGAAATACTTAGTTATGTGAATCTGATTCCTTTGCAACATTGTAAAAAGTTATTTGACTAAAATTGTCAATATTTATATATCACTCCTCAAAAGGTGTGCTGCTACAAAAGTGGCTATATTACTTAAAGCATAGTTGATAGTGATTATGGTACAATAAATAAATCAAGTAAGTCTACTTGTTCTGCTCCTCAAGAAATAAAAACTTGGGGATATTCTTTTTTTTTCTCACAAGCTATAGAGATTGACCGTGTAACCCATATTCACAAATGCACATTAGCCTTAAGTAAGCATTTACAGGCATATTTGCTTCCTGTCTGCCAAATTTTTTCTTTTTAATTTCTTACATTATTTATCTATGTGGCAATCAACTAAATGGGGTAGGAAAACTTGTAGAACTTGAATCCTATAGAACCACCACTGTGCCTTAACTCCATAGAGAAGTGAAAAGAGCCCTGTCTACCATCTGACTCAGTTTAAAAGTAACATAACATAAATGACAGGAAGAGGGAGAAAGACACATAGAAGTAGGGTGGCAGAAAAAGACAGAATTTGGCTGGGATCTTTCTTTTATATTTATATTGGCTGAAAAGCTGGATTTAAATATGATTTTTTGCCTAGAAATCAAATTTAAAATGATGTTGCAAACATAATATCAGTTTATTCTTACCTAAACACTTTAAGAAAACCACAGCTACAGCAAACCCAAATATTTAAACTCCCTGTGGGATTAGATGCTATTTTAAAGGTTGTAAGTTATAATGCAAAACCTCCTGGATCCAAAGTCAGGAATTCTCCGAATCAAGTCCCAGCCCAGTCCCTAACCAGCTATGTTACATAAAGCCAGTCCACTTGATTTGCCTTGGCATTAATCTCACAGAGAAGTGAAGTGACAAATTTAGATCAGATAATTTCTAAGTCCCTTCTCAGTTTCAAATGTGATAAATATATATTAGTAGAAGAGTAAAAGTGAGTTTTCTTTGTAATATTTACCAATGTAAACAAAATTAAGCAATGTATCACAAATTACTCATTTCATTCTGGTTTACTTTGCAGTTAATGGGAGAGACTATATAAATAAGAAACATTTCCTAACCGCATTATTCACACCTCATTAGATAAATAACTTACAATTATTAATAAGTTATATGCCAAAGAATTAAATCATGTTTCACTCATTTTTCTCCAGTTTCTGGTTTTCCATCATATCATGGGTTGAGAATGCCTTCCTATACATTTTATAAAATGAATGTCATAAAACAGAACCAGGAAAATATGTTTCAAAAATACTACAGTTTCACATCAAAAATATTTCATCAAAAAGATAGCTTCTTAGGATCATTGATAAACATTCATTTTGAGTAATCAGCTATATAAAGTAAAAATATCTCTAAAATGAGTAACTTTCTACATAGCAGTCAGCCCCTTCTTCAATATGCAATACCAACAGAAAAATAAATGAACCTGGGAAAGTACAAACATTTTTGGTTTTGATTCTTAGGCATCGCCACTTTAGGTTGACGTCATTCTGTGTATCAAGAAATACCTATAATATTTTTCATAAACACCTGCTCTCTCCCCCTTTGCACACAGGCTATTTTTTCCCTTGGAAAGTACAAAATTGATAATCTATGCAAAACCAATAATATGTATTAGCCATATTACAATTAATCTTTGGAATCACAAAAATATTTAACTTTAAAGTGGTTTAGGACTTAGCTCTTTTAGTATATTTGGAATAATTTTTAGAAATATGTATTTCCTTAATCACATTTGGTAACTTTAAAACTCTGAAGAGTAAAAGAATCACTTTTCTTTCAATTACCTCAAACATGATAGGATCCTGGCTGGGTTTTGAGGAAAAGCTATGGAGAGAACACTGCTGTATAACAATAGAAGAGACAAAAGGATATAGAACAGCTTTCTACTCCCCTCCTGAACTTCAAGTGGATTATGTTTGGGAAATAATGCTTTGGGAGGAAGAGTAAAACTCTTATTAAGATGAGAGCATTGGGAGTCCCTCTGAGCTTGCATAAACTTTCTGTTAGCCAGGACAAGGGAAGACTGTGAAGTCACCCGGCAGGACAGGTCTCAGAAGAGAGCAAGCAGGGTGACCTGAGGCCTATTCTGGGTTTCAAAGGTTTCTTGAAGGATCACCTTCAGAAGCTAGATTAGCTCAGCACAGGAAGAAAACCAAATGGAGCAGGGATGTAACAGGCCTTTGATTAGAGCACTCTCTGGGTCAGTGCCCCTGGACTACATACCAGGTCTGGGGTGTTTGAGTGGCGGTGGATCAGAAGAGAAAGGGCCAGGGGAACACTTCAGCACATTACCACTGCGTAGGGTGAAAAGAATCAACCAAATCTCCAGGGTAAAAACAAAGAATACTGAAGATGTTAATATTTAACAGAAATGGCAGGATATGATTTAATGATGTTCTTATTTTTTGACTAGTGGTACTGGCATCTTTTACGCTCAGCCATTACTTTGTAGATAAAATCACTGTCAAACTTTTGTGAGTACCCTTTATATTATGTTATTATACAATATATATTGTAATGTTCTAAATAGGCTATTGCTTTTGGATTATATTTCAATAGAGTAAATAGATAAACATAAGTCTATCAAGTTAAAAATATAATAGTATTGCTTGAGAATTTAAATTAAAATTTCTGTAATGAAAATACACCTATTACTCTTGCCCTTTTTCCTTAAGCCCCATGTTTCAAGCCTAGCAGTGACTCATTTGGAGTGAATCCATTACTAAAGGCACTGTTAAAACAGGCCATGCACCCAGTCCATATACATTTGATTCAATTTTCCAAAATCAGGTTTTGGCATATTATTGAACCTTTTTCTAATATTTTAAATTCAATTTAGTTCTACAAGATAAGTATTGCATGGGATTCAATGCAAAGACCATGCACTTCACCCTAAGAAGGCAAAACGTAAGGGGAGAGACAGCAGGGTGGGCTAGCACTCTGCTGCACCAGAGTACCACATGCATGCGGCCGATACAGCAGCTAGCCTTTGAAATAGATCGCACAGGTAGGATTTGTCCAAGTGCCCAGAAGCAGCTGCTTTTCAGACAGAGCAAGCAGGTCAAGAAAAGACAGAAAGCAGAGGAGGTTAGCACATGTATCAGGAACACTGAGGAACCGGACAGCGCGGTGAGGGTGCACAGTGGACAGAAAGCCAGTATTTGTTGAATAAATTTAAAGGCAGAGGCCTTATTGTAGAAGGCGTTGCTTTCTGTGCTATACAATTGGGTTATATTTTGAATGTTACAAAGAACTATACAATTCAGACTTGTATTTCAGGGGAAGAAGTCTGACACTTGTGTGGTGCAGGAATGCAATAGTTTGAGAATTGTGCATTCAGTTTAGGCTAGTTAAAAATAGAGGTTACAATGAGGACATAGCTATGATAACTATAGACTTAAATAACCATCCTATTCTCAAAACAAAAGCACTGACAATTGTTTTTGTCACTGTTGTTTATGCTGGTCTGTAAGCACCTCTGGGTCCCCGCAGGTTGTCTAAACAGCACCTGAGCACCATCATTTGGCCCCTCAGCCAAAGTCCCGGTGGAAGACTGTGGTAAAATATTGTATTTCAGAGACCTAGAATTATGTGATTATTCATCTTGGTGGGATATAATCCAGTTTTGACCCTTATGATACGTGAAGAACTATTACACTCAATATGATAGCAGCCTGCAGTTTGTTTGGTTTTCATTTGATTTTTAGCAGAGAAAAAAATCTCACTTCTGTGTCATCAGGATAGTCTGTGAAGAATTGGTTTTTCCATTGTGAACTTGCCATTTTAAACTTGCTGAACTGCAACAGCCAAAGTGCTGTACAGCTGCATTGTTCTCATGGTCCTTCAGAGTTAGCCAATTCTTGGGTTACAGCAAGACATGCAGGAAGCCAGGGTGAGGATTTTGACCCCAATTTTAAAAGAGGAAACTGAAGAATCAGACTTTTCAGGCCTCCTGCGTACTAAATTAGGGTAACAGGATTAAGTGCAGTGTAGTTTTTAAACAGTCTTATGTTGACTCGCTTCTACAAAGTTTGCCTTCTCTATGTTCACCGACTGCCCATTATGTGTTCAGCTCTTGTCTATAAACTCTAGGAAATAAAAACCAAAGGAAAATTGGATCCCAGTCCTTAGTAAGCATAAAGATGGTGCCAGACATTAAGTCATTCATGAAAAATGTGATCATGAAAAATCAATTACCCATTTTTTTAATCAGGACAAATGTGTGAGACATCTGAAAGGAAAATAAATACACAATTTATTAAACACCTAATGTGTACTAGGTACTGATACACACACAAATACACAAAGGCAATCTAAAGTAAAAAAAAATGGATGCTGTGTGATGTGAGGTTTGTGGGAGATACTGAGTTTGTCCTAGGTTCATACAGAGATTCTCCCTCAGGATCCTTACTGACTGCACTAATCCTTTCAGAGACAAGGGACTTGTAGCTCTGAAGAAGTCCACTCCCTTGCCAATCACAAAAGAATGTCAGAAAATTGGCTGATAGCTATCATTATGACATCTGTATTCTGAGCATAAATCATAAAGAAATAGGTCTGATTCATATCCACGGTGTTTCCCTTTGAGTGACAGGTATATAAAGAGGAGCCAGAATATCAACCTCTAAATGCTTTGAGAAATTTACATTAGCTGAAAATTTTCCTATTACCAATTTCCTATACACTGTTCCTAGTTGATCTTCTTAGGCATTAGTTTCTATACTCCTAAGGCGTAAAAGTCTCAAGAGAGCAAAGTAAGTCCTCAACTGGAACCTTCCCTTTCCCGAGTGATAAATATTATAAAAATTATAAAAATCAGTGAAAGCATTGGACATACTGCCAGGAACTGCAGCATCCTCTTCATCACACCAGCTTGCATAAGTCCTAGAGCCTTTCATCATGAGTCACAAAGTGCCCCAAAAGGCAGGCAGGCGATCAGTGATCTCCCAAGGGCACATGGTCTCTCGGGTTCATTCTGCTCGTTAGTAATAGTCATACATTCAAGTGAAGCCGGCTGCTGAACTCTGAGCTCTGCCATCTCACTACCTGGCAAAGAATTCTCTCTCCCGACCAGTCCAGCTCTGGCCTCATGGTTCCTTGTCTTGCTCTGAATCTTGGCAATTTAGCAATCCACCAATTTTCTGTTCTCTGTCACAGCCTCTGGGCTTTCACACACACATACTTGCTAACAGTTCCCTACTAATTTTTCATGTAGCTTAACAAAAGAAGTCATTTTGTTACTTTAGTGGCATACACTAACATACAATAACCACCAACAAAAGTGTGAGGACTGACTGGGAGCGAGATGACCTCCAAAGGCCTTAGAATTTTCAGGCTGTCCCAGGAAAGTGCACCATGTCTGTCCTCTGCCTTATCTCTGTTCACAAACGTGTCTTTGGCCACTCTCTTCCCAAAGTAGCAATTATTCCAATGGAAAATCAGAGTGTCCTACTTTCTCAGTTGGTGGATATGTTTCAAGGAATTCTATGAACATGGCCAAAACATGCCATTTAAATCTATGATTTTAAAATATTTTGTGTATTAATGAAATAAGTTGAACTGTGGAGTTCTGAAAAGATACCCTAATAGATCATTTTTAGCACTTTGCACTTAGGATACTCCCAAAATATTCACTCAATCAAGAGTGATCATGAAGGCTTATTCAAGACTTGATATAAACCATTTTCTTAGCTTAGCAATTACTATATTATTAGAGATTTTAAAATCATTAAATACTGTGTAAAATTCTGTTAAAACCTATGAAACTCTTTATATCAACTGGAGTTCCACTTTAACACTGTTTGGAATTATGAAAGATGACTGTCTTCGACAGCATCCAAGACTGTCTGTCATTGGGAGATCTTTCCTTAATTTCCTGGTATGAAATATGTGCAATCTGTCAACCACAATGCAATCAGAGCCACACCATGTTAATTTTCCATCTCCATTTTCGGTCTAATTAGAAGATTGCCTCATAAAGCAAAACATGAAACCTGCCTCTTCTTTTTGTAGATTATCAAATTTGGTAAAACCACGTAATGCCTCACAGTCCTCATGTCCAAAAAGACAGACTTAACCACGCACTTCATGTCATGGGTAAACTCCACAAAAACAACCCTCCTGAATAGAGTAGCACGGGAAGGATATGCAGTATTCATTAACTTAGGTGCTCCATTTATCACAGCTGTGTTATCTTTATGGTGTGCGTTCATACCACCAGGTGTGACATAAATAGCTGCTAGTACCTCTATAATTTTTTTGTTGTTGTAGAACTGCGGATCATTTTTTTGGTTTTGCTTTTTGGTTTCCTTTTTTTTTTTTTTTTTTTTGATAAAAAGAGAAAATAAAGCTGCTTCATAGGGAAAGGCAGTTTTGCTTGGGGATCATGCTGGAACAAATCAAACCACTAGTCTGGGTTCTGTGATCTGTTCGGGGCAGGCGGAGGAAGACTACCATACTTTCCATAGCCAGCCAGGGTGTTTCAGGTTGCTGGATTGGGCAAAGTGTGGAATGAAAAACAGGAAACACACCTTCCCTTAATATTTTTTTTTCTTTTCCTAGATGGTAAATTCTACTAATTAAGCATGCTTTTAGCTCACTAACCCCAGAATTTAATACGTGCTTGCATGCTTCCAAAACTCCCTATGATTCTTCCTTTAGAAGTTTTATTTGTTTTCTCCGAAGTTGTCTTTCCATTCCATGCATATATGCAAGCAGACTGGATTAATACGATCCTATATTCTACTTGGGTTGACGGTATTTCATATAATCAGAGAAGAATTTATTTGGAATGAAGTACCCACGTCCTTGTACATGTGCCCATTGGTAAGCCCCAGTGGGTTGTCACAACTATCGTTTCAGTTGATAACTTGCCCCATGAAGTCTATCTGATTTATTTCATTGACATTGGTTAAACTGAAGTCTCACTTGACTATGTCACTTTTAATAGTGAATTACTTGTTTAGACACATTTGTAATTGAAATATGCATAATAAACTCCTAATGTAAATTTGTTTTATACTGTAATTACACACTGAAGAGAAACCTTTTGAAGCTGACTCTAGCTACTTCCCCTTTCCAATCTGACAAGGATTTATTTTTAATGCAGCAAAAATATTTCAACATTATATGTGTATCATATATGTAATATATACCTATAAATATATATGTAGAATATATAATTTTAACAGACTGCTACTTATATCATAATTATTTTTAAATAATTATTTATTTAGTTAGTTGAAAGAGTTAGAGAGGGAGAGACAGTGTCAACAGCTGGGGTTGGGCAAAGGCCAGAGCCAGGAGCCAGGAGCCAGGGGCCAGGTACTTCTTCCAGGTCTGCCATGTGCGTGCAGGCCCAAACACTTGAGCTATCCTCCCCTACTTTCCTAGGCACATTAGCAAGGAGCAGGAAAAGAAGTGGAATACCTGGGAATCAACAGGAGCCCCGGTAATGTGCCAGCACTGTAGGCAGGAGCTTAATCTGCTACATCACAATGCAAGCCCTATCTTAACCACTTTAAAAGTATCTCTATTTCCCTCTTATTTTCTTATATTTTTATTTCTTTCAAAATTCTTATTGAATATAAACCTGTTGAAATGAACTGAACTGGGGCCAGCACTCTGGCGTTAAAGGTTAAGCCTCTGACTGCAGTGCCGCTTCCCATATGAGTGTTGTTTCAAGTACCGGCTGCTCTGCTTACGATCCAGCTCCCAGCTAATACACCTAGGAAAGCAACAGAAGATGACAAAAAGTGCTTGGGCCCCCTAACCCACATGGGAGACCTGGAAGAAGCTCCTGGCTCCTGGCTTCAGATCAATCCAGCTCTGGGTGTTGCAGCCATTTGGGGAGTGAACCAGTGGATGAAAGACCTCTCTCTCTTTTTCCTCTCCCTCTCTGTCTGCAACCTCTTAAATAAATTTTAAAAATCTTTAAAAAAAAGTTTGGGTCCAAAGCAAACAAACTAAAAAATAAATGTGGCTGGTGCTGTGGCTCAATAGGCTAATCCTCCGCCTTGCAGCGCCAGCACACTGGGTTCTAGTACTAGTCGGGATGCCGGATTCTGTCCCGGTTCTCCCTCTTCCAGGCCAGCCCTCTGCTATGGCCTGGGAGTGCAGTGGAGGATGGCCCGAGTGCAGTGGAGGATGGCCCAAGTACTTGGGCCCTGCACCCGCATGGGAGACCAGGAGAAGCACCTGGCTCCTGCCTTCGGATCAGCATGGTGCACTGGCCGCAGTGGCCATTGGAGGGTGAACCAACGGCAAAAGGAAGACCTTTCTCTCTGTCTCTCTCTCACTATCCACTCTGCCTGTCAAAAATAAAATAAAAAATGAATTGAACTAGGAAGGATAACTAGTATGTCAGTTTCAACTGAAGATCTCTAAGCAGGTGCACTGTCCAGATTCCCTCTTCTGGAATGAAGCACCCCTTTTCCAAGCTACTACAGTACTGGGGTTGACGGCTCATAATTGAGTTCCTTTCTGGGAATTGTCTTCAGCTAAAAGTTGTCTGATCCAAAATATGTTCTACCCTTCATCCCCTGACTAATGTGTTAGAAATAAAAGTGCATAAAGGTGATTAAAAAGTCCTATCCCCTTGCCTCAAAGCAAGAAAACAATGTAGGTTCATCTCAGCTTGAGTTTCCTATGAGATTGATATGTTAAGATGCTTGTTATGACACCATCACAACAAACCATCCTCTCTGTCCTATGCTGGTTCTCCATTTCCTCTTAAGTGTGGATTGTAATGGTGCTCCCCAACACAATCTCCATCCAAGAGCTGGCTCCCCTGAAATCCAGACCCAAGACAGTCATAATGGTAAATGTCATTACCGAGTAAACAATGGAAACAAATACAAGTAATGATAACCAAATGAAAATCATAATGGCTCTTATCTGAGGAATGCCTACTAGAAACATAACAGTGTACTTGGACTTTTCAAATGTAACTATTTATTTACCATAATTACCCAAAACACAGGAATTATTTTTTACAGAACAAGAAAAATGAATTCAGAAAAATAAACTTGCCCAAATATAAATAGATGTTACATATGAGAATTTCAATGCAAACTAAGACTGAACTCCTATATAACACTGTCTTTTATCAAACTTAAAACATCTAGAATTACTTACCAAGAAGTGTTTTAACTTACCACATTTTTGTAGGTTTAAATTTAAATTGTATCATCTAAAAATAATGTAGTTAAATGCCCTTCATCCATTTGTTTGTGAGCCAATTATTCTCATCTAATAAGATTTTCAAATATAATAAAGCATTACCTAAAATATATCATTCCTATAGCTCCTACTATGATTATGTTGTTACATTTCTATCACAAGTTCTTTTTTCTTATTTGTACACTTTACTATCATGAGCAATCTTGTGTCCCATTGCCAAAAATATGTTTCTGCTACATATGTTTTTAAACACAGCCCTGCAAGTCAAACTCTCAGAAGTTTAATCAAATTTAAGTTTAAATAAATTTCAACCAGTTTCATTGTCTGATTCATATTGTTAAAATAAAAACTTGAGAGGTGGACAATGGAGACACCACTTGGAGCACCCATTTCCTATATTAGAGTGCCTGGGTCCAAGTTCTAGCTTCCAATTTTCTGCTGAAGCAATCTGGGAGGCAGCAAGTCATGGATCAAGTGGCTGGGTCCCTGACAAACACAGGGAGGCCCAGGTTAATTTCCTGGCTCCTGAGTTTTGCCTGGCCCAGTTCTGGCCATCATAGGCATCTGGGGAGTGAATCAGAAGATGGAAGGTATCTGTCTGTCTGTCTCTGCCTTTCAAATAAATTAAGACCAATAAATTAAAAGCTTTGTAAAAATAAAAAATTCAGAGTAATTAAACTTAGTAGTTTATTTGAGCAAAGAATGAGTCACCAGGAGGGGTTCAGAAAGCTCCACCCAGCACCAGGAGCAGCAAAATTTTGCAGGCCAGCCACAAAGTTAAAGCAGATAAATCACCCAAGTTGCCATAGATAGTTTTCTTCTTAATTTGAGCATGATATGATGTGGTATTTGTCTCAATTGTGCATAGGACAATACATTGGCTGTTTTAACTGTGTGAAGCATGATTGCTTACAATTGGCTGAAAGCCAGTTGCTTGTTCCAAGGTTGCATTTTTCAATCAGGCTTGCAATGTGTTTAGAAACTGAGTTAAGTTTCAGTTTGATACCTAGGAGCTCACAGTGCAGAGGTAGCCTCAGGTCAAACTTAATTCAACAATACCTAAGTTAAAATATATAAATAGAATTTTATATATTCAAGATTGCGTTTAACCTTTCTTCTCTTTTATGCATTATTTATTTGATTCCCGCAACTTTGTAAGTCAGGAAAGTTATGTATAAATAAAAACTGGTCCCAGGAAGGAAGAGAGGTAAAGGCTCTCAACACCCAGGGCCTTAACAGCAGGACCACTTATGACACAGCCACAATTATCACTTGGGCTTTAATTCCAATGAATGATCTTTGAAATCTGGTTAGCTGTGTGAAAATGCAGATAGGGAGAAGCAAAATTAGCTGTGATTCTTCACTATTGCTTTTTGGAAACCTGGGACAAAGAGATTATGTTTCTACTCTGCAATCGCACCTCTTAAGGAAGACTTGTACATTTTTTTAAAAAAATTTCAAGGTGAACAAATTTCATATATACAGAATTAGGCACATACTGATACTTATCACCCTACCCTCCCTCCCACTCATGCTCCCAGCCTTCCTCCTCCTCACTCTTTCATTCCCTCTAAGCTTTTACAATGATATATTTTCAGTTTACTTTATACCCATAAGATCAAGCCTACACTAAGTAAAGAGTTCAACAAATACTAAGAAGAATAAATAAATAAAAAACACTGTTCCTCGACAGTAGAGAAAGAGCTATAATAACCATCAAATATCAAAATGTTAATTTCACTCCTATACATTATATTTTTTGAGTACTCTATTAGTTGCCACAGATCAGGGAAGACATATGGTATTTGTCATTTGGGGACTGGCCTAGTTCACTAAGTATAATGCTTTCCAGTTACATACATTTTGTCACAAAAAACAGGATTTCATTCTTTTCATGGCTGATTATTATTCGATCCTCTCTATCTTTTTCTCTGTGTGTGTGTGTGTGTGTGTGTGGATGAATGGATGGATGGACGGATGGATAGATAGATAGATAGAGATATACCTCAATTTATCCAGTCATCACTTCTTGGACATCTGAGTTAATTCTATATCTTAGCTATTGTAAACTGAGCTGCAATAAACATGGGTGGTAGAGATCTCTATTTCATATGTTGGTTTCAACTTCCTTTGGGTAAATTCCCAGGAGTGGGATGGCTTGGTCATATGCTACATCTATTTTGAGCTGAGTTATCTCCATACTGTTTTCTACAATGGCTGTACTAGTTTACATTCTCATCCACAGCAGATTAGGGTACCTTTTTCCCACGTCCTCACCAGCATTTATTGTTTTTTGATTTCTATATAAGAACCATTCTAACCAGGGTGAGGTAAAACCTCATTGTGGTTTTGATTTGCATTTCCCTGATGGCTAGAGATCCTGGCCATTTTTTCATGTGTCTGTTGGCCATTTGAATTTACTCTTTTGAAAAGTACCCATTCAAGTCCTTTGCCCATTTATTAACTGCATTAGTTGTTTTGTTATTGATGAGTTTCTTGGGCTCTTTATAGATTCTAGATACTAATTCTTTATCAGTTGCATAGTTAGCAAATATTTTCTCCCATTCTGTCAGCTGTCTCTTTACTTTGCTGAGTGTTTCTTTTGCAGTATAGAAGCTTCCTGTCTTGATGTAATCCTACTTGTCTATTTTGGCTTTGATTGCCTCTGCTTCTGGAATCACTATGGCAGTATCTTTCAGAGTTTCCCTAATGTTCTCCTATAGTGATATGATGGTTCCAAGATATAGATTAGGATGCTTGATCCATTGAGTGGATTTTTGCATAAGGTGTAAAGTAGGAGTCTTGTTTTATACTTTTGCATGGGGAGATCCAATTTTCCTATCATCATTTGTTGAAGAGACTGTCCATGCTCCAGGGATTGATTTTATTTCCTTTGTCAATGAGTAGCTGGTTGTAGATGTGTGGATTGATTTCTGGAGTTTCTATTGTATTCGAATTGGTCTACCTGTATATTTTTTTTTTTTGCTAGAACCAGGTGTTTTGATTATAACTACCCATAGTACAGCTTACATCTGGTATTATGATGCCTCAGATTGGTGTTTGTTTTTTAAGATTGCTTTAGCTATTTGGAGTCTCTTGAGTTTCCATATGAAATTTAGCATCAATTTTTCTAGACCTGAGAAGAATGTCCTTGGTGTTTTGATTGGACTCACATTTGATTCTGTAAATTGCTTTTGGAAGTATGAACTTTTTTTAAGATTTATTTATTTATTTGAAAGCAGAGTTACAGACAGAGAGAGGGAGAAACAAAGAGAGAGGTCTTCCATCCACTGGTTCACTTCCCAAATGGCTGCAACAGTCAGAGCTGGGCCAATCTGAAGCCAGGAGCCAGAAGCTTCCTCTAGGTCTCCAACGGGGCCCAACAACTTGGGCCATCTTTTGTTGCTCTCACAGATAATTAGCAGAGAGCTGAATAGGAAGAAGAGCAGCTGGAACACTTACCTACACTCATATGGGATGCCGGTGCTGTAGGTGGAGTCTTCACCTACTACACCTCTAGTATGGACATTTTGATGATATCATTTCTTCCAATCCAAAAACATGCAAGATTTTTTGGGCTGGGGCTGTGGATTAGAGGGTAAAGCTGCCGCCTGTATTGCCAGCGTCCCATATGGGCGCCGGTTCATGTCCCAGCTGCACCACGTCCAATGCAGCTCTCTGCTATGGCCTTGGAAAGCAGTAGAAGATGGCCCAAGCCCTTGGGTCCCTACACCCACATGGCAGATCCGAAAGAAGCTCCTGGCTCCTGGCTTTGGATTGGCACAGCTCCAGCTATTGCAGCCAATTGGGGAGTGAACCACCAGATGGAAGACACCTCTCTCTCTCTCTCTCTCTCTTTTTCTCTCTCTCTCTCTCTGCCTCCCCTCTCTATGTGTAACTCTGTCAAATGAATAAACAAGTCTTTTAAAAAAAGATTATCCCATTTTTTGTGTCCGCTTCTGTTTCTTTAATATTTTATAATTTTCAAAATAGAAATCTTTCACTTCCTTGGTTAAATTTGTTCTAAGGTATTTAATTTTTTTTTCTGTACCTATTGTGAATGGGACTGATCTTAGAAGTTCCTTCTCAGACATGGCAATGTCTGTGTAGAAAAAGGCTATTGATTTTTTGTGTGTTATTTTTATATCCTGACACTTTACCAAACTCTTTCATGAGTTCCAATAGTTTCTTAGTGGAGTCTCTTGGTTCCCATATATACAGAATATTGTCATCTTCAAACAGGAATAATTTGACTTCCTCCTTTACAATTTGTATCTCTTTGGTTTATTTTTCTTGCCTAATGTCTCTGGCCAAAACTTCCAGGACTATATTGAATAGCAATGGTGAGAGTGGGCATCTTTGTGTGTTTCCAGATCTTAGTGGAAACGTTTCCATCTTATTCCCATTCAATAAGATGCTAGCAGGTTTGTACTAAATTGCTTTGTGCTGAGGAACGTTCCTTCTACACTCAATTTGCTTAAGAATTTTATCATGAAAGCATGTTGTAATTTATCAAAAACTTTTTCTGCATCTATTGAGAACTTATATAGTTTTGATTAATCTATTTACTAATGTGATATATCACATTTATTTATTTGTATATGTTGAATCATCCCTGAATATCATGGATAAATCCCACTTGGTTCGAAGAATTTTTCTGATGTGTTGTTGGAATCAGTAAGCTAGTATTTTGTTGAGGCTTTTTGCATCTATGTTCATCAGAGATATTGGTCTATAGTTCTCTTTCTTTGTTGTACCATTTTCTGGTTTTGTAATTAGGGTGATGCTGGCATTATAGAAGGAGTTTGGGAGAATTCCCTCCTTTTTAGTTGTTTGAATAGCTTAAGAAGAATTAGGATTAGTTCTTCTTAGAAGCCTAGTAGAATTCAGCAGTGAAGCCATCTGGTCCTGGGCTTTCCTTTGTTTGTAGCATCTTTATTACTGATTCAATCTCTGTCTTGAAAAAATTATTAATCTATTTGAAGACTGCTTTATCTTACTCACTTTTTCACTATTAAACACTATAATCATACGTTTGCTAAGATGTAATTATCAAATTGTTTAAAATCTTTTCACAAATGTCACCAGGAATGCACTGAAAAACATCTTAAAATACCTTACTACATTTTTTTCTTCAGATGTTCTGTGGGTGTGTTTTCTCATTAATTAGAGCTCACTCTTCTGGCTGCTATAATTGTTCCATTTTAGAGTATGCGAACCCATTTTTTCAGCTTCCCTTTATAGTATTTTGAAGATTTTTCTCAAGATAGATATGAGACGCAATATGGCACACTGTTTTCACAGCTGAAATTGGGCAAAGAACGTAGAATACAAAGATCTGAAACATTCTGTAAAGAAAATACTCAATTTCCACATTTGAGACATTCAAAGACATCTGCTATACTGAATATGTATTTATGATATTGGCAGTTTATGTGAGTTTTGGACACCAAAATCTAGTTTTTAAGTGAGATAGCTGGAAGAGTTCCAGATTCCTCTCTTGTCCTCATTATATCCAATAAATACCCAAATCCTTTGAATTATCTGTCTTGAATCTGCTGTTTTTTACCCCTTCTCCATTAATGAGGTCAAAGTCCTTCTCTCAGCATTAATTTTCAGTGCTGTCTTCTCAACACTCTGTATACTGCGATCACAATCTTCTTTGGGTTTGTAACAGATCAATTTTTATCATAATATACTTTCCCATCTCAAATAATGGCATCACTGTACACACAACACATACACACAAACACATACAAACTTCCCATTCTGGTATAACAGCAGTTTACTTATCAAACTCCCTTACCTTGCTTTTTCCCTTGTACTTTATTTTGCAAAAGAGCATACCTCTTGGGAGGTTTATTATCATGTACAGATCTGCTGCCAAGAATACTCATCCTTTCCCTTGAACCCATTCCCCAGCCCTTCGATAACGCCTTACACATTCCTCCACTACAGCAAGTAGCAAACACTGCTATAAATATTTCTTTAATCCCCATTCTAGTCTTTACATGGCCAGAAATTAGGAGCATGTTTGTTTTCAGAACTAAATACAGCATCTGATACAGATTAAAGACTAAATAAATATGTCTGATTAACTAATGGACTCAGTCATGGTAAGGGTTAGAGGGTATGAAAGAAAACATAGACTAATAGATCAACAAGAAACAAACAGTGACCATGTAGCTAAATATTTAATGTTTTTAGTTTAATGAGGAAAGTTTCTAACTTGTGCAATAATTATAGTGGGTGCCAGTGATAAACATTTTTATTCATTTACTTCATATTAAAATTTAAATACTTTTAATATCGTGCTAAAAGTATATGTTTTCTTTGGAAATAACCACGGGACTTCTTAATGAAAGAGAAAGATATAATGGATTCCAGTTAATTATGTTGCAGCAATGCTGTGAGTTTTTATAGGCTTTGTGTTATTTTAAAGAGAATGCCCTTCAACTGTGTGTCACGGGGATATAATTTAACCAGCACTGAGATGAAATGCATAATATAAAAAAGCCTTAATACTAGAATTTTTACCTTGTAGGAATAATATATAATAGAAGATTTTCCTTTAGTTTTTGAAAGCCTTGACAAATAAAAGACTGTCTCTATTATCTAATACCACACAAAGTTTAGGATTTTTATAAGCAAAAGTGGCTCAATTTTGCATTTTGAAGTACTGTTGATATGTAAGCATTGTGTTGTAGATTGATTCCTGTATTGTTTCTCAAGGTGATTTTCAAAGAGTTGAGTTTTTGAGAGACCATTATTTCTAAGACATCTTTGAAATTCTACCTTTATTTCACAATATCTCTTTCTGCATCTGTTTTGTATTAAATTCTAAGGGATGCCTAGTGTTATGATGTATTTAGCTTGTAGGTTTTTCAGAATCTCCCAGTTTCTTTCATGGACTATTTTCATCATATTACAATATAAAAGTGAACTTTAGGACTCTAGAATTAATACCTCAGTAGGCAGCATCTCAAAGATGCTTTCTGTAGCAGAAGAGGAGGAAAAGAATGTTTCGGAAATAACTACTGGACTATCATTCAATTCTTTTCTTCATATGATATCCCATAAATAAGGTAAATGGGAAAGGTCAGAATAAAGAATTATAAGTGATAGTTCATTAGCTTATTTACCAGGGTACAACATATGAGTTCTGATTTTGTCTCAGTTCTAGAAAGATTACTTGAGCACCTATACATGAGGCACAGGTCCAGGAACTGAGGAGTATATAATAATAACAAACATGCTATGGGAAGTACATGAATCCAATGAAGATCCCTTTAAGAAGCACAGAGTCTTACAGAGGAACAGACATATGAGTGACAAAGGCAATAGGAGAAGTATTTTCAAGATCAGTTACACATCAACCACGTGAAGCAAGGCAGCTTCTTAAGCCAAACAAGACCTCAGTCTATTCTTCAAAGAGACTAAGGAGTTTTATAGCAGAAGCAGAAAACAAAAAAGCATTTCAAATGGAGACTGTGGATGATGAATATAAGGGGGATTCTGAGGTTTTCTCTACTAAACTCCAATAAAAAATGATGATATTACTGTTAAAGCAAATTTAATTCCATATGTTACTATAGCAATTCTGCTTTCAAGATGGCTTCTCTCATCACCTATAAAAGTTAACTGAAGGGCCATAATTTTTGTTTGCTTTACATATGGCAAGTTACATATATTGAGCAAAAATAAAGCTTCCAGATTTTTCCAAATTAAGAACAAGGATAAATTATATGCTGTTCACCATGAGTGTATATTTTATATAAATTTACGTGTTGCTTGAAGCTTTCATAGAAATTAACAATTACAATGTTAAGAGTCAGTATTCAGATTCATTAAGATAATTCTCTGCACACGGTGAGATCTTTTTTTTCCAGAAGGGTTCTAAAAACAGTTCTAAGAATACTAAGAATACAATCCAGTTAAGGAAAACAAGAATTATGATCGGAAATTCTGCTTCCTTCCATATTTATTCCTTTACTGATCTGTGCAATTTTTGAAGACAGGCATTGCATCTATCTTGTTCACCACTGCCAGAACCTGCCATTGTTTTTTGGCAGATACATTTGCTAAAGAAGGTATTTTATATTAAATAAAATATTTATTTAATTATCATATTCTTATGTATAGGCACATATTTTCTTACTTGTCTGCTAAACTACTCTACCAAAAATGGGACTATGCAAATATCAGGAAATCTTCAATGCATTCATTCCTTTTATAAATCTTAATGATTTCCTGTAATGTATATACTAACCAGGTCAGGGATAGAATAGTTAAATAACCCACAGTTTCTCTCATTTCAGACTAATCTAACAGAAAATTGATATGATAGGTTTATATATTGGAGACATTGTACTGATAAGAGAAATGAACTCTATAGGAGAAATTTGAATTATTAACCAGGTATGTCATTAGCAAAAAACTTGTTCTTAGAAGTGATGTTTAATTGAAGTAAACTAATCTCATTAGTAAAGGTTATTCAACCAACTAGCTATAAGGGAAAATAATCTGATTGAAAAAATTTAAATTACCTGAAAATCAACTGTTTCTTGTTATAACCTTACATTAATCATAAAAGCAAAATGATTTAATATTTTGAAAAAATAGATAAAATAATTTAGAATGTTTTAACTGAAAAACAGAATTAAAATATGAGCTTGTTTTGGCACAAAACATTTGAAATCCACACTTACAAAAGATCTCAAAACTTTCATAGAAAATGTATATTATGAAAGAAGTATGTATATATTTCAAAACCCTTTTGTGCCAAAATAAAGTAATCTTTAGGCATCTTCATGAATGAAGTATCATGTAGGTGGGGAAAAATGAGTCTTTAAAAATAATTTCTGGCCGGCACCATGGCTCACTAGGTTAATCCTCCGCAAAATCAAAAATATTATAGGAGTTTTCAAAAAACATTAAGGTAAAAACAAAGATAAATAATGTGTATAGATTAATACATTTAAGACTTGACAAACTACAAGCAACATAGTTCACTTGAGGGAATTTTGCTCAATGTGTTGGACTCAAAGTTTCCATTGGTGAACACAATGGTAGAAAACTATTCTTCTGAGAAGAAGATTTTTAGTTGTAACACCAAAGAATTCCATGAATTCTTTCAAAGCGCTTTAGGAAATCATGATTATAATCTCAAAACATGAAATCAAAAGGACTTGAAAAAATATACTCACTGTATAGCTCCATATACCAAAAGATAATTCATATACAGATGGTGTATTAGTCTGCTCAGAAATTTCACATGCAGCCCTGATAATTGTAATGAAATATAACTGAATATTTCTAAGGAGTTAACACACTGTACAATGTGCTTGACTTCCCCAAAAATTAAAAAAAAAAAACTAAATATGTTTTTAAATTCATCTTTTATTAAAATTTTCTAACATGTTTGATGTGGCAACTCTAACAGGACAAAATCTGTTAGTTTTTCAAAGGTTTCAAAATACAGTGTTATAAACTACTAAAATACAAAACAAAAAGAATAGTAATAATAATTAATTAAAATATCAACATATATATAGGAAATCTTTCTCTTCCATTTAAACCTGATCAATAGTTGAAAAACACTTCTTGAAAGATTAATGTTACACCTGTCAAAATGACACAGAATTCACTTTTATCAAGGAAATCTGCATGTCAGATTCCAAATGACATAAGTTCAGAGATAAAATAAGTGTATATTTACCAACAAAAATAATAGTTCAAAGGTGTAATTTTCTAATGGAACTATAAATAGAATTCTAAATAAATGCTAAGTCTCTAGTCATCCCGAGGCACCCTAGGAACATGAAACTCTAGTTCAACCTGAAATCCACAAAGCAGTTATAAAGTGGAGCTTACATATGTCTAGAAGTTCTTGACTAGCGATGGAGGTCTCAGATAGCTCCCTAAGTTTCTATTTATTTTATTATCAATGCCATTCACCAGTAGTTCTTTATATGAAAAGCAAGACAAAATGCTTAAAGACTGTAGAGTACAGTTGCAAGCACCCAAACAACACTGTGGGATTGGAGAGATAAAGAGAGCACTTCAGAGCAACAGAACATTGCAACAGCTTCCTTAGGAGTGACTAAGTAGGACCATTGCACAGAGAATTTCAAGAATATACAAAGAACAAAGCCAAGTCCACAAAACAAAGCTACAGACTGTTAATGCAAACCATTTTCCTAGGGGTTGGCACTGTGACAAAACTGTAAAGGTTCTGTCTTCAATGCCGGCATCTCAGATGGGTGGGAGTTTGAGTGCCGGCTGCTTCACTCTCAATCCAGCTCCCTGCTACATGGCTTGGGAAAACAGCAGAAGACGGCCCAAGTGCTTGGACCACTGCCGCCCATGTGGGAGTCCCAGATGCAACTCCTGGTTCCTGGTAGTGGTAGTGCTGGCCATTGTGACCAACCAGGGAGCAAACCAGCAAAGAGAAACTCTTTCTTTGTTTCTCCCCCTCTCTCTGTAACACTGACTTTCATGGAGAAATAAATCTTTTAAACATATATTTTAAAACATGTTCCTTAATGTGATACTCAGCAAATGGAAATATGAAGACTCTTTAAAAAAAATGCCTCGGGAAGATCATAAGACATAGAGGCAGATATAAAGACTAAGTTCTAAATTGCCACCTGCTGTTGTAAACAGAAGGCAACCTTTACTTGAACACAGCTTAGGAAAAGCTAGTTAGTAAGAAAGAATCGTTTTTGCCACACAAGCTGACTGGTTTATCATATCTGCAATTGAAGATAAACATTTAGCTTGCTGTTTTTTCATGGTAACCATTTCTTTCAGCACTGAATCAACTATAATTTTTCATTTTTTCACCCTAAAGTGGGTAGATTCTTTTATAAATATATAAAGAACTCAAGCTTGTTGTAGATCATATTGAACATCTGAAAACTAGAAAGAAGGAAATAAAAATCACTTGGACTTACACTACCTTCAAATATTCATCATTAATTCTTATAACCATGTTTTCATGCATATATAGACACAAATTTATACAGGTGAGAACATGTCATACATTCTGCGGTTTTAATAAATTTAATTATTTGAAAGATGGAGGAGGGAGAGAGAGAAAGAGATCTTTTATTTGCTGGTTCACTAGGCCAGGCCAAAGCCAGTAGCCAAGAGCTCTCCCACTGGGGTAGCAGGGGCCAAAGTACATGTGCTACCATCTGCCTCACAGGCACTGAAGCAGGAAGCTGGATAAGAAGTGGAGGCAGGCCCCGAATCCAGGCATTCAAACATGGGATGCAGGTGTCCCAAGCAGCAGTTAAACCTTCTGTGCTACATCAACCTCCACCCACTGCCACATACATTCTGCTTTTAAGAAAATGATGTCCCTGCTGTAGCCCACATGATACTGGTGGAATTTATCTGAGGGAAAACTCTGCAGTCCCCACTGACTTTGAGTCTGGTCTGGAGAGCTGGCAGGGGCAGGGTACCCACTTAGCTCCATAAAGGGAGGGTATGTTTCTTCCCTTCCCTCCCCCCAGCCAAAGTGCCAGAATCAGCTTGCCAATGCAGAGGACTAAGTGACCTCTGTTGGGCAGGTGACTGACTCTGGGGATGGGGCAGCTTACTCCATGGATGGGGTGGAGGGGGCTCACAAGTCAGAGAGTGGCAATTCTGTGACGGTGTGAGGCATGCATAGGCCAGGAAGCAGAGAAGGCTGTGGGGTGTGGCTGGGGGCTTCAACGATCACCTGGTCTGACTCCAGAGGCTCAGAACTCCTTTAGTACTGGGAAAGGACACTGCACAGGGCTCCACATTCACACTGCGGAGTGCATGGATCCTTCGTGGATTCATGCATCTGAGTGGGTGGGATGTGCAGGCACCGTGAGCTCACATAGGCAGTTGATTCACCTTGGCACAGGGTGAGCATGCCAGCCAGCATGAGCATCCCCTCCCCCTACTGATGGTACAGGAGATCTTCCATGCCCAACTTGGGTGTCACTCTGGACCCGTGCTCCACCCAAGAATGCTGGCCAATTTCCAGGCCCCACACACCACACACCTCTGGATATCCACTGATGGTACAGACATTCCATTAAGTCACAGCGGCACATTTCCAAGAACAAAACCTTGAGAAGACTCCAAGAAGGGTTTATCCAGAAGAGTAAAAATAAATGTAGAATTATAGCAAGGAAGACAATATAACTCCCCAAGAGAACCATGAAAATATGTAAATATTATAGTGCGAAGACAAGGAGACTGACAAAATGTCTGAAAAGGAAAGCAAAAGAATGATTGAAAGATTACTCAAAACACAGAGAAGCAATTACTTGAATTAAGGAAACATGTACATGACACGGATGAAAAATTCTATAGGGAGTGGAGATATTAATGAAAAATAAAATAGAAATATTAGAATTAAAGGATTCAGTATGTCAAATAAAAAATACAGTGATAAGCCTTAAAAACAGACTTGGTGTGGCATAAGAAAGTATATCCAAGCTAGATGACAAATATTTGGAAATATCTATACTACAACAAAAAAGAAAAAATAAAAAAAAACAGTGTCTGGAATCTATGGGATGCCATAAAATGAACAAATATATGTGTCTTAAGAATCCCTAAAGGAGGCCAGTGCCACAGTTCAATAGGCTAATCCTCTGCCTGTGGCACTGGCACCTTGGGTTCTAGTCCCGGTCGGGGTGCCGGATTCTGTCCCGGTTGTTCCTCTTCCAGGCCAGCCCTCTGCTATGGCCCGGGAGTGCAGTGGAGGATGGCCCAAGTCCTTGGGCCCTGCACCCACATGGGAGACCAGGAGGAGCACCTGGCTGCTGCCTTCGGATCAGTGCAATGCGCCAGCCACAGCGTGCCGGCCGCAGCAGCTACTGGGGGGGTGAACCAAAGGAAAAGGAAGGTCTTTCTCTCTGTGTTTCTCTCTCACTGTCCACTCTGCCTGTCAAAAAAAAAAAAAAAAAAAAAAAAAAGAATCCCTAAAGGAATGGAAAAACATAATGGCTTAGAAAAGTTATTCTACAGAAATAATAGCAGAATGTTTCCCTAATTTGGAGAAAGATATAGGCATCGAAGTACAGGAAGTATACAGAACCACAAATAGACATGATTAGAAAATATCATCACCACTAGACATTACAAACTTTCAAAATTAAAACATAAAGGAAAGATCCTAAAATGTGCAAGAAAGAATTGCCTGATTAACTTTTCTCATCAGAAATTCTACAGGCTGCTGGAAAATGGACAGATTACATACAAGTCCTAAAGGAAAAAAAACTGCCTGGCATTGTGGTGCAGCAGGTAAAAGCCAGTGTCTGCAGCTCTGACATCCAAAATGGGTGGCAGTTCAAGTCCTAGCTGCTCCACTTCCCATCCAGCTCTCTGTTAATGTGCCAGAGGAAGCACTGGAAAAGGGATGAAGTGCTTGGGCCCTGACAGCCACGTGAAAGACCCAGAAGCAGCTTCTGGCATTTGGCTTCAGACTGGCCCAACTGTGATCTTTGTGGCCATTTGGGGAGTAAACCAACGGACAGAAGATTTCTTTCTTTCAGTATCTCACTTTCTCTCTCTCTGTAACTCTGCCTTTCAAACAAATAAATTAATTAAAAAAAAAAAAAACAACCCTGTCACCCCAGAGAAGTTGTCATTCATAAATGAAGGTGAAATAAAGGCCTTCCACAACAAACAAAAATTTTAAGAATTTGTCACTACCTGGCCAATGTTAAAAATGATCCTTAAGGATGTGTTACACATAGAAACACAGAAAGATAATAGCATCATGCAGAAATCCTCCTAGTAAAAGTATAAAGGAGATACAAAACAAACAATAGGAATATTTACAGAAAAATATAAGGGCCAAATCACTACTTATCAATCTCTCTGAAAGTAAATGGATTAAATTTCACCAATTAAATGACACAGACTGGCTAAATGGATTAAAAAACAAGACTCATCTATATGCTACCTACAAGAAACACACCTAATCAACAAAGATACACAAAGGGGCTGGTGCTGTAGCACAGCAGGTAAAGCTGCTGCCTACAGTGCCACATCCCATATGAGTGCTCCTTCAAAACCCAGCTGCTCCACTTCTGATCCAGCTCTCTGCTACGGCCTGGGGAAGCAGTAGAAGATGGCTTGAGTGTTTGGGCCCCCAGATCTTTGTGGGAGTTCCAGAATAAGCTACTGGCTCCTAGCTTTGTATCAGGCCGTCTCTGGCCATTACAGTCACTTGAGTAAAGTGGCAGATGGAAGATCTCTCTCTGCCTCTGCCTCACTGTAACTCTGCCTTTCTAATAAATGAATAAATCCTTCAAAAAAAAAAAAAAAGAAACCAAACAATCAAAAATACACATGGATTGAAAGTGAAAGGATGGAGAAAGATATTCCATGCTAATGGAAATAAAAAAAAACTGAGCAGGAGTAGCTATCTTCACATCAGACAAAATAGCCTTTAAGGGGGGAAAAAACCACATTAGAAGAGACAAATAAATCATTATGTAATGGTTAAGGGATCAATTCAACAGGAAGATGTGACTCCAGTAAATGTATATGCAGCCAATGCACGAGTACCTATTAAAACAACAGTTAGTGGATTTAAAGGGAGATATATGTTCCAAAATAATGGGGACTTCACACCCCACTTTCATCAATGGACAGATAAACTAGACAAAAAAAAAAAAACAATAAAAACAAAGCTAAACTACACTATTGCAAAAGGGATCTAATTGATATCTACAGAACATTTCATCCCACAGCTACAGAGTACACATTATTTTCTTCAGTGTCTAGAACTTTCTTAGGATAGACCATGTGCTAGTCCAAAAAACAAATCTCAGTGGATTAAAAAACTCTGAAATCATACCATGCATCTCTTTTGACAATAGAATTAAGCTAGAAATTAACAACATGAGACTAGAAAATATACAAACACATGGAGACTAAACACTTCATTTCCTGAATGAATAGTGAGTCACAGAAGAGATCAAAGGGAAATCAAGAAATTCCTAGAAATAAATTAAGATGACAACACAACATATCAAAACTTTTTGGGATAAAACAAAAGCTCTGTTACTAGTAAAGTGTGGGGCCGGCACTGTGGCACAGTAGGTAAATCCTCAGTCTGCGGTGATGGCATCCCATATGGGATGCCCATCTCTGCTGTGGCCTGAGAAACAGGAGAGGATGGCCCAAGTGCTTGAGCCCCTGCACCTATGTGGGAGACCAGGAGGAGGCACCTGGCTCCTGACTTCAGATCCGCAGAGCTCTGGCCGTTGCAGCCATTTGGGGAGTGAACCAACATAAGGAAGACCTTTCTCTCTGTCTTTCCCTCTCTCTCAAATAAATAAAATGTTTCATAATCAGTGCCCACATTAGGATATTTGAAAATAAACAATGCATCTCAAGGACATAGAGAAACAACAAAAAGATAACAAAATTAGTAGGAAGAAAGAAATAATAATTAGGTAAGAAATAAAAATTGCAATAAAAAAAATAAAAAGATCAAAGAAATGAAGAGCTGGTTTTCTGGGGAAAAAAATGATATACCATTGGCCCAATCAATCAAAAAAAGGGGGGGGGTCCAAGTTAATAAAATCAAAGATGAAAAGAGAACATTATAACTGATGCCAGAGAAATAAAAAGAATCATCAAGAATCACTACAAACAATTATATACCAACAAATTGGAAAATCTAAAAGTGGATACCCCCCTGGAAATATACAATACCAAAACTGAGGCACAAAGACATAGACAACTTAAACAGATCAATAACCAAGATGGAGATTGAGTCAGTAATAAAGACCCTGCTAACAAAGCCCAAGACTGGATGGATTCACTGCTAAATTCTACCAGACATTTAAAGAAGAACTAATTCCAATTCTTCTCAAACAACACAAAACAATCAAAAGGGAGGGAATTCTCCCAAATTCCTTCTGTGAGGCCAACATCACCTTAATTCCCTAACAGAAAAAGATACAGCAAAGAAAGAGAACTATAGATCAATATCCCTGATGAATACAGATGTAAAAGTTCTTAACAAAATACTACCAAATCAAATCTAGCAAACATTTCAAAGATTATCTACCCAAAGCAAGTGAGCTTTATCCCTAGTATGCAGAGGTGGTTCAACATATGCAAATAAATGTGATACATCACATTAACAAATTGATTAATAAAAACCATATGATAATCCCAATAGACACAGAGAAAGCATTTGATAAATAAATATTTTTTCATGTTAAAAATTTTAAGCGAATTGGGTATAGAAGGAACATTTGTTAACACAATCAAGGCAATATTTCACAAGACAACAGGCAGCATCATACTGAATGGGGAAAAGCTGAGCATTTCCATTGAGATTCAGAACCAGACAGGGATGCCCACCCTCACCATTACTTTTCAATATATTTTGGAAGTTTTAGCCAGAGAATTGGAGATCAAAGCAAATGGGAAAGGAGGAAGTCAAATTATCCCTGTTTGCAGATGACATGATCCTGTATATAAGGGAACCAAAAGACTCCACTAGAATAGTTTTAGAACTCATAAGAGAGTTTGGAAAAGTTGCAGCATATAAAATCAATAGCATTTTTTATATACAAACATGCCATGGCTGAGAAAGAACTTGTAAGATTAGTCCCATTCACAATGGCTACAAAAAATTTAAATATTTGGGATAAATTTAACCAAGGATGTGAAACATCTCAATAATGCAAAATATAAAACATTAAGGAAAGAAGTAGAAGACACAAAAAAAAAAGGGAAAAAATATTCCATGTTCATGGGCTGGAAGAATTAATATCAAAAATAATGAAATCCTGGCCGGCGCCATGGCTCACTAGGCTAATCCTCCGCCTATGGCGCCAGTACTCCAGGTTCTGGTCCCAGCTGGGGCACCGGTTCTGTCCTGGTTGCTCCTCTTCCAGTCCAGCTCTCTGCTGTGGCCCAGGAGGGCAGTGGAGGATGGTCCAAGTGCTTGGGCCCTGTACCCCATGGGAAACCAGGAGAAGCACCTGGCTCCTGGCTTCGGATCAGCGCAATGCCAGCCATAGTGGCCATTTGGGGGGTGAACCAACAGAAGGTAGACCTTTGTCTCTCTCTCTCTCTCACTAACTCTGCCTGTCAAAAAAAACTAATGGAATCCTGACTTTTCCAACAAAATGGATGCAACCTGAAACCATTATGCTCAGTGAAATAAACTACACCCCAAATGACAAACATCATATGTTTTCTTTTAATTTTTGGCAGCAAATATTTACAGTATCAAAAAAGGAGCAAATATTTGAGTGAAATTGACATCTTATGATTTGATTGTTATTGATAGCCCTTGTCTATGTTCCTGTGGAAAAGTAGTCTTTCTTCTTTTTATTTAACATTATTATTTAGTTGAATATTAAGCCTGTGATTATAAAGTAAATTGTAAGTATGCTATCACAAAAATTAAAAGAAAATGAAAGGAAGGAATAGGAAAACAATATTACTATGTTCTTAAAATTATATCTATGAAATACATGATATCTTTTCTCTTTATATTACCTTAAAATATATTTGTAAAATTTAAAATTTAAACAAAAATTAAAGGTTAAGATCACTTTGAAAATCATAGAGAATGCTTCCTTTCCCCCTAGTTCTATCTAGTCATAATAGCACCTACCACATTTTGTTCAGCATTTCAGTATCTTAATATATATCCTGTATTTTCCTCTACTCTCTTGTAATCCTAGGCAGGTTTCTATCTGTATAGGCATATTCTTATCATTGTTTTACAAAATGGAATCAAATTTTCAGACCTTTCTGCATCTCCTTACTCTCAATAATAATTTTGAAAATTCCTCCATGTCAGAGGTATAATTATAATTTGTTATTTTCAGTGGATACACCATATCCCAAGGTATGACTACAACTCAGCTTATCTAAACATTCCCCTGTTAACAAACTGCATTGTTTTCTATTTCAAGAGATAAATGAGCAATGTTATAAAAAAAATCTTTAAACATCTGTATTCTTGTACTGGTATATCAACAATTTCCTTTCTATGGAACAGGTTTCTAAATGTTGTTTGCAATAACAAATATTTAAAACTTTTCATTTAAATAGATGCTGCAGAATTTATTTCTGGAAATTATACAACATCATGGTTCATTTCTGGGTGACACATTATATAAGCATAGTGAGAGATCACCAGACAGCAGGACTGATGTTTCTAGTGTAGGACCCAACTGTATCCCTAGTTAACTGTATGACCTTGGAAGAGTCTTAACACCTGTCTGTGTCTTCATTCTCAAAGGAGATGATTCTTAATATTTCTATCTAGTTCTAAAATCAAATGTTTTTTTTTCAGATATACCATCTAATAACATAAAATTCCTTAGACTTTTTTTTAGTTAAGATTGACTATTTTTTCAGGAGGAGACACTGATAGCCTCAAAATTATTTCTCTATCTTAAATTTTGCAAACCTTCTCAATTCATGATGGGTATTTCAAAGTATCATGTTGCTATTAGAATTGGAAAACTCTCAATGCAGCAGGAGTTCTGAACTGGAATAAAATTTTGAATCAGAATTTTCCCCTATGGCTAAAAACAACATTTTTATATTTACTATCTTAATAAATGATCAAAGATTCCTGTAAAGTTAAATAAAAATTTCTCCCAAAATCAATAATAAGCTTTTCTATGAGTGAAAGCTTATTTTGTAAAACTAGTATCCCCAAAATTCACATACAATGTATGAAACAAATTCTATCATTCCAAAATTTTGGACCAAACATGCACATACGTGGTCACTGCTACTGCTGTAAATCCAAAGGGGCACAACTTAGGAAAGTCAAGTATATTTTATTTTAAATGCATTTGTGAATAACTTCGGTTGAAAGTAACAATCAACATGGTTCCTTCTAATACTGGAAATTGACTGTATAGTTAAAAAACAATGAGAAGTAGTGAAATATGTTCTCATTGATGATTTTTAATATTAATCTGAAAAACTAATATTATAATTTTTCATTCCCTATCATAAAATTCTAAAGCCTTAGACAAATTATGAAAAATGAATTTTCTGTGCTTATCTTGGCTCACTTTCAAAACATCAGTTGAAATTTAGCATTCTTCACCTTGACCTTATCATAGTAGGATTCTGACTGACACATTTATTTCATTGTTCTATTTAAATACTCATTAGAACTTTATTGTTAGAGTCTACTACATAAGCAGTAGATTGAATAGCCTTTTCTGACATTGATGTGTTTGAATCAGCATAATTCTAAGTATTTTTGAAGTTGAAGAGAATCTTTGTATTTATGAAAGTCTTAAAGCAGATACTAAAACTCAAATTTTCTTCTTTTGCAATGAGATGTTTTTCATTCAGAAACTGGTTTCCAAGCATTAGTAACATTCAAAGTAGACTTGGCAAATGAATACTCAGGTTATGACAATAAGTCAAAAAGTTGAAATAATAAAGATATTAGTTGAAATAATACAGATATTGGTTGAAGATTGTACTTGTTAAAATATTTACCAATATTGCTCCCAAATAAGTATGTATATCTCTTAAATTGAATTTTGAGGAAAAAGTTGTTTATTAAAGATTTATTTATTTGAAAATTTTTATTAAAGATTTATTTATTTTATTTGAAAGGCAGAGTTACAGAGAGAGAAAGGGAGAGACAGAGATCTTCCATCTGCCAGTTCAGTCCCCAAATGCCTTCAACAGCCATAATTGAGCCAGGCTGAAACCAGCAGCAAGGAGCTACTTCTGGGTCTCACACATAGGTGCAGGGAACCAAGGTCTTGGGCCATCCTCCACTGCTTTCTCAGGCACATTAAAAGGGAGCTGATCAGGAGCAGAACAGCCGGGATGTGAACTTGAACCCATTTAGGATGCTGGCACTACAGGCCAGGATTTCAACCTGATGAGCCCCAGCACCAGCCCCCAAGGAAAAAGGTTTAAGAGAAAATATTTGTGCTCTTTTAAAATGCTGATATAAAATTAAATTATATAAATTAAACATAATATGATGTCAAAGTTTCTATATCGTTATGTTCATTTTTTCTTTTAAAATGTTTTTAATATGTTTATTCCATAGCAAACTACATTCTTTCCTATACATGAAGCTTTTTACATACTACTCTGCCAGGTACTGGGTATAGCACTGAATTAATTATTTACAAATATGGTTGATAACCACAAGATCAAGATACAGCTACGACTGCCTTTAGGTTATATTTACCTAGTTGATACTAAGGTTTTTTTTTTTTCTTTCTCAATCTTTTTATAGTTCAATATGATGAGATGAGAAACAATTGTATTTTTCAACCCAGCAAGTTATGCCTTGTAAATATTTCCCCTAAATTCTTCCTGAAAATGAAGATATTTTTTAGCTCAGGTCACTCCCCCCATACTTTATCACAGATGTGTGAAAGCCAGTCAGTAGCTGGCACTCTCAGCATGTTGCCTGTAACTCTTAATCAGATCCATATACTCATCAAGTTCCTTCTCCACCCTCCACATGAGCACAGGCTGTGGTTCTTCTCATTTTAAACTGCAGTTTAAAGTTCCCAGTGTGTAGCTGCAGGGCAGTTGGCTCTTCAGAGTCATAGGACATTGTCCCATATCACTTTCTTTGGGGAAAAATCCAAAGAAGTTGTTTGGGATAAACACACTGAGATTGTAATCGAAGGTTGAAGAAAATGGAGCTTTGTCAGTTACATCCTGCAGATAAGGTTGAAGATAGGAATCATTTTTTTTCCCTAATTCTAGTGGGCCCTAACCCCTTATAATTTCTTTATATTCTGCTTGAAAAATAGGCAATCCCCCTTCTAAGCTAAATGCTTGCTAAATATTTAGCCTAGAAGAAGTCACTTGGCTCCATCAATCCTGAAAATCTCTTTAGGCAATCTGAGATCGTCCAGAAGAGCTTATGTGTCTCCTTTATTTCAGATGACAGCATTGCCAAACTTCCTGACACTGCAGCTTTCAGTAACAATAACCTCACTGTCCTTCAATCCCCAACCTGCAGTCTCCTCACAGGCCTTCCAGCACTCGTATTCATGTCTTCATGGTCTTTCCAGCCTCCATACACCAATCCCAAAGCCAATGCCACATGTTTGGGTTTTAGTTCCAATAGCATCCTGCTTCTAAGTACCAAATTATTCTGGGAAAAATTCACGGCTGTGCAAGTCCCTCCAAAATGAGTGATGTAAAACTACAACCATTTCACCTTGCTCACGTTTTTGTGGGTGAGGAAAGTGGGCAGGTGACAGTGGGAATGACTTCCATCTACACAATGACTGAGCCTTCTGCTCCAATAGCCAAATGCTAGGATGGTTGGGATGAGCTTAGGGAGTACACTATGCCAGGATCCTCAGTTCCCGACGTTACAGGGACTCCTCAAGGCTTCTCTATGTTGCTTCTTCCAGAACTACAATTCTCAAGGTGACTTTTTTTTTTTTTTTGTCTCACAATTCTGGTAGTTTGAATACAATGATTAAAACAACTGGGAAATTCTGGCTGCCTCTTGTTTTCCATTCAATCTCCCCTCTATCTAGCTTGGCCTTTTTCACAACATAGCAACCTCAGTATATACTGACATTTTACATTCTCTAGAATGAGTGTCCCAATAGTCCAGAAAAGTTTTCTTATGATCTAGCCAGAGAATTTCTAGTATATCGCTTCTTCCAAATTCCATTGATCAAAAAAGTCACAAAACCAATCTAGATAAAAGGGATAGGAAATTGGACTTTGCTTCTCGATAAAACAAACTATGTGCAGATGTCCTTAATCTACCATGGTGAATAAGAAGCTCAATTCTTAATAGGGTCTTTGTGCAATACTATGTACAAAGAGCATCGTCATAAAACACAGCAGCAAATGTATTGTAAAACAGATTATGAAAATTTCATTCTAATATAGTATCACATTCAGCCATAAAAAATACAGTATGTCTTCCCATTGGCTCTTGAGATGAATTTTAAGTACCTCATAGTAAAACGATCACTTTACTGAAAGTGGGAAGGGATACCTAATTAAAGGAATAAAAAGCATCAATGTTGAAATGAAGTTGGGGGTCATTAAATTTGACACATATAGAGCACTGAAGCTCCATTCCAATTAATAGCAGGTATTGTACTCTAGAGACAAACCTTGAGGCTCACCAGGCAGGGGCAGAATCCCTGTCCTAGAAGGAGCAAAAAGCCAGAGCACACTCAAATAGGTCATAAACCAAGGAAAGGAGGAGGAGGAAATGGAAGGCGAATAGAGTGGGCAGAGCCTTTCTAATTTCACAGAATTCAGCACTGATCTCTTGTATGATGCCACAGACTTAAGGTGATAAAGGAACCGCTCCCATCTCTGGGCCCAAACACAACAGAAACCTAAACTGGCCTCATCCAGACTAGAGTTCCATTTACAAGTCTACAAAACACAGAACATTCTGCATTCCCCAGAACAGACTGTTGACAAGGCCAGTACAGTACTGATTCTAACTGATGAGTGAGGTGGAGCCACTATGTTCTATGTGGTTGAGCGCCACTGATTTCAAGGAAGAGTTAGAAATCCTACAGACTGGTATTTGCATACTCTTCCTTGACTATTCTATAATGTAAAAGTATTAGAAGGATCATCCTGGAAACAAGTAAATTTTGACATCACAAAATAGTGTTAATCTTAAAAGATAAATTGGAGATATGATGATGACTAAGTAAGAGAGAATAGAACATTAATATAGCAGTAATATATTGATCCACCTAAATTAAGTACTTGGTCTAGGAAATAAATCTGGACAATTCTGGGATTAAAATAGTGTCACTACAAACTGCACATGGCTAAATGAAGAGATGTCAGTTGCGGGTCACATGTTGAGGATTTTTAAATGCTAGATAGAAATCACAGAAAAAGTTCAATGATGGCAGGAGCAAATGACTTAAGTTGGTCTTATGTGTTATCAGAAAAATGAGCCTGACATTCCAAAAAGAAAAGCAGCAGTTTATGCCCTGATGTGGCCAATGAAGAGCAATCATAAAAGCACGAACTCTCAGAATAATCCCATGGATTATTTAGAGAACTGACATCTAATAACAGGTTTTGGTTATTACTATTCAATGAAGCCATTTTATTTCGATACACATGCCAAATTTGCTTTAGTTACTGAAAGTTAATCAAATTACCCACAGATTTAAGCAGAATAAGGAATGGTACTATTGGTAGCATAGAATGGAAAGGATGTCTGACTGACAGTTCGTGCCCCACACTTGACTCCCTTGGACAAGTCACCTGAACTTGTCAGACATCAGTTTCCTCAATTGCTATAGGAAGTGGTTAAGCTCATTGGGTTCTTCTTTCTCTTTCCTTACCAATATAAAGTTTTTCTATCCTATTTTGTCTTCTCTCTCTTTCTCTTTTAGCCAGCTGTCTACCTCCTACATTGCATTATGATATTCTCAGATCTGGGATTTATTTTCATATAGCATGTTCAGATCAGGTAGGCAAAGCAGATTTTTTTACTAATTTTTAAAATTTATTTTAGTTGAAAGGCAGAGAGACACTCAGAGACAGGGATCTTCTATTAGTTAACTACCTGAATACCTAGAACAGCCAGGACTGGGCCAGGCCAAAGTCAGTAACCTGGGACTCAGTCCGGGTCTTCCATACAGATGGTAGGGATCCGAGTACATGGGCTATCCCCTACTGTCTCCCGGAGTGTGCAGGAGCACAACGCTGGATGGCGAGTGGAGCAGCTGGGACTCAAACCAGGCAAGGTGACTTAGCTGCTGCACCAAAACACCTGCCTTGACAGATTTTATCTCATCTTCCAACTCTAGTCAACAGATTCACTGTGTTGAGAAGACTCTGTAGACTGTGTTGCCGCCCAGCCATGTTTTCTGTAAGAGGAAGTGCACAGTTTCAAAGGTGCTATATATTTCCAATTTTCTGTCAAGACAGAAAAGAACCCAAACGAAGGCTTGGTACATGAGTGAACAATTTATAACTGCACATGTGTTGTGAGTCTTCATAAAATAAAAAGTATATCTATTGCAAAATGTTATTTTCCTAGTTTTCCTGGAGACTATGCCATTACTGTGTACAAAGTACAAGCTAATGCATAAATAAACAAAACTTTTCCAGTCTAGCTCTATCATTCTGACATAACTAAAGTCAGAAGTAAATCATGAAGCATAGGCTTAGTGAAATACATGAAGATTATTCCATTACCAATCATAATTTACTTGAAGCAAAAATGTCTGTTGTCTCTTCTTATCTGCCAGTGTTGCTTCCTTGAGCCAACCTATGGACCAGGTGTTATTCAGACTGTATTATATATTGTAGTATAGAACAGACTGCAGGAGAAAGTTGAGCTCTCAGAAGGACACGGAAGAATGTTCTCATAACTTTAATGGTGCAAGTGTAAATATCACCTTTGCATAAAAGCTCTTCTTAAAGCAGGTTTGTCATACTTTTACAAAGCTGTCAATTTCTGGAGTGAGCACCTGTTCTAGTGGTTAAGATGCTGGTTAGGACCCTTGTGCCCTATCAGAGTAGCTGAGTTCAGTTCCAGACTCCAGCATCCTGGTAATACAAACCCAAAGATGCAGCAATGATGAGTCAAACAGTTTGCCTCCTGCCAGTGAAGGGAAAGACCTGGATTGAGTTCCAAGTCCTAGCTTGGGCCCTGGTCTGGACACAGCTACTGTGGGCATTTTGGGAGTGAACCAGGAAGTGGGAGCTGGAGTTGGAGGATGAGGAAGAAGAAGAGCAACAGCAGCTGCTGCCACTAATTTCTAAGTGAGATTAGAATTCCCCTACAGTCCCTTCCCACTCTAGGCCCGGGAATTTTAGAAGGAATCACCACCTCCATTCTTCTAAGTGTGAGACGCTTTCCTCCTTGTATTTTCACTAACAGTTCGTAAAGTGAACAGAATGAAGTTGATGGAGATGAGTGTACTGTGTTTGCACTGTATGTATAAGAATAAAGTGGAAAAGTATTTAGAGAGAAAAATACATAACTACGCTAGTATTTGTATAGGCCCATTTCAGATATTCAGTATAAAACATAAAGTGTCTCACCATATTTTCTAACAGAAGACTTGAGAATATGATAATATATTTGTTTTTTCATGTCAGTATGCATTGTGACAAAGACCCAAATCAACAAATAATGGATGGGAAAGTACAGTAGTAAAAGCAAAAGAAAATAACTATTTTACAATTTGCAAAGAAACACTTTTCAACATCTTAATATCTCTAAAAGCACCACTTCATAGAGTGATAATAAAATGTTCTAGGAGACTGCATGTAAGAGTAAATAGGACCAACTTTGTGAAGGTATAGCCTTTGCAGTCACACTGGGTCCCGCACTGAGAAGGGTTTAACTCTTGTTGTAATGTTTGGTTATAGTCATCTTTAAATTCCTATTTTTTAAACTTGGGGCCCTGCACAGGGCCCAGGGATTACATAATCAGTTCTTGTGCTCTGTGAAACTTTTCTGAAAGAGATAAAAGCAAGGTCTTGACATACAAGATAGAATTTGGAGACCTTGCCAGGTCAAGGGGGACATAGTGGAGAGGGATTATATAGAGCACATTTTCCATTATAATGAGAGGCAAGATAGGCTGAGTACAGCCTCAAATGCAAGATTAAGAAGTTAGACTAGGGAAAAGGGAGTCGGTGAAGATTTTTGAGATGGTAAATTAAATCAATTTTAAAGATGGACTACCCTAACAATGGTACATCAGGTGGGAAAATATGAGAGATGAAGAAGTTGTAAAAGCTGGTTTGAAAGCCAGTATTAAAAACATAAATTTAGGGTCAGTGCCATGGCTCACTTGGCTAATCCTCCGCCTGTGGCGCCGGCACACCGGGTTCTACTCCCAGTTGGCGTGCCGGGTTCTGTCCCAGTTGCTCCTCTTCCAGGCCAGCTCTCTGCTGTGGCCCGGGAAGGCAGTGGAGGATGGCCCAAGTGCTTGGGCGCCTGCACCCGCATGGGAGACCAGGAGGAAGCACCTGGCTCCTGGCTTCAGATCGGCGCAGCGCCAGCCGTAGCGGCCATTAGGGGAATGAACCAACGGAAGGAAGACCTCTCTCTCTGTCTCTTTGTCTATAATTCTTTCTCTGTGTCTCTCTCTCTCTCTCATTGTCTAACTCTGCCTGGCAAAAAAATTAAAAATAAAATAAAAAACATAAATTTAGGAGTCAATGCAGCTGAAATTACTGCTAAACCTATATAAGCACACAAAAATAGAACATAATTTTCTCCAGACCAACCTGAGTATTGTGCTGAGTTAACAGTTTGATCTCTCTCCATATCTCCTCAAAGCCCAGATTCAAACATAAAGAAAACCATTCCACACTCCTCCCTATGTCTCCTCCACTGAAGCTAGATTGGATTGGACACTTCTTCAGAACAGAGTCTGTACCTGTATTCTTGACACTTAGTACAGCAGAAATGAGTATCTGTTGAATTAATTCATTATGTACTGAACAAACAATAAAATAGTAGTCACTCAAGACAAACTTTTGCCAATAGATATAATGATGCAAAAAGTCCAAGAATTGCATGATGTGATAAATTTTGTATACTTGTCTATTTTACACCGTTTTTAAACTTAGAAGCACCAGTTTAGTCCAGAAATAACAGTATAGGAGCCGGCGCCGTGGCTCACTTTGTTAATCCTCCACTTTGCAGCACCTGCATCCCATATGGGCACTGGGTTCTAGTCCCGCTGCTCTTCTTCCAGGCCAGCTCTCTGCTGTGGCCAGGGAAGGCAGTGGAGGATGGCCCAGGTACTTGGGCCCTGAACCCTCATGGGAGACCAGGAAGAAGCACCTGGCTCCTGGCTTCGGATTGACGCAGCACCGGCTGTAGCGGCCATTTGGGGAGCAAACCAACAGAAGGAAGACCATTCTCTCTGTCTCTCTCTCTCTCTCTTACTATTTAAATCTATCTGTCAAATAAATTAAAAAAAAAAAAAACAGTATAAAGGTCTAGAGCCCTTTTGCGTTAGTCGTGTATGTTGATCTTAGATAAATGGAGTTGGGCATTTGACACAGGGGTTAAGATGCTACTTGGGACACCCACACCCCATCATGGAGTTCCTGGTTCAAATCCTGGCTTCTATGCCTCCAATCCAGCTTCGTGCTAATGCTCTCCCTGGAAAGCCTGCAAGTTCAGGTACTTGGTTTCCTTCCACCCACATGGAAGACATAGCTTGTGTTCTGGGCTCCTGGCTTCAGTCTGTCCCAGCTCTCGCTGAAGTAAACCAGCAGCTGAAAGATCTCAGACTTTTATGTCTTTCCAATAAAATGAAAATAAATAAAAATTGGATAAAGGAGCATGCACTTACCTTGCCGCTAGGAAAAATAGAGTCAATACCATACAAGCAGATAAGAGATGTGGTTAAAGAGTCTAACACAAACACATCACCTAAGTGTGTAAATACTCTTATTAAACATCATAGCCACTAGTCTTATGTGTCTGCATCAGAAAGAACGCTAATGCGATAGCTGGCATTTGATTATTCATTTGATGTTCTTCCATACATCCAATTTTGTCATCTAAAGAATAAATATGTTTAAGCATTTTATCTTTAAATTCATTATAATTAGTCCCATATATTTTTGATTTTAATGGCTTCATAATTCCTAATCTTTATAACCAAGCTAATAGGCTGATCCCATGAATTTTTGTCTTTATGCCTATTACCTTATAGGATCCAGTTCAGATACCCTGCTATTCCAAATCCATCAATGAGTCATCAACTCAATTTCCATTTAAGCAATGGCACCAAGTTTCTGCATTTTTCTTAATACTCAAACATACATTATTAGAATATGTGCTGGAAATTAAATACCAAGATCTCTGGATTGAAATGTTAGAACCATCCTTAGCCATTTTAAGTTATCACTGTATTATTGGATATATTTATTATTTCAGCATAATAGACACAAATACCTTTATCAAATAGTATCCTACCTATTATCTTCACTAGGAGCAATTAGTGTTTCTATTTCAGATAATATATACAATTACTTAAGCATGCATGTTAGGTATCAACTGTTTTCTTAAGAAAAGGTTAAAACCCATATCATTAACTTAAATCCTATTCTGTGGTTGTGTTATAGAAAACAACTGTGAAAAAAAAAGATGCACATGTACATTATTTCTGTATCATGGTAAGGGCAATTCAAGCAAGTTATCCTCTGAGAAAAAGAAACACCATTCTGAAAAAAAGCTTTCTCACTAACTAAGATTTTGCATCAGTAACATTCATCATATATAATTATCCATGTTTCATAGCTGATACCCAGCTTTTTTATGTTAGACAAGATATTGCAAATTATATCTCACAGAACCCATGTGTTGTTACTTCTTTGCTGTGCAGAAGAGTGCTTTACAGTGTGTTTTTCAGGGGTGAGGGTGCTGGAAATGGCCCAAGAGAGCACCTAGAGAAAGTTAAATATACCCTAAATTTGGCCCCTGAAAGGGCTGTACCAGCAGTCATCTGATTGGGTCATTCAGCTTGAGTCCATTCTTTTTTTTTTTTTTTTTTTTTTTTTTTTTGGCAGACAGAGTGGACAGTGAGAGAGAGAGACAGAGAGAAAGGTCTTGCTTTGCCATTGGTTCACCCTCCATTGGCCGCTGCGGCCGGCGCACCACACTGATCCGAAGCCAGGAACCAGGTACTTATCCTGGTCTCCCATGGGGTGCAGGGCCCAAGCACTTGGGCCATCCTCCACTGCACTCCCTGGCCACAGGCAGAGAGCTGGCCTGGAAGAGGGGCAACCGGGACAGAATCCGGCGCCCCAACCAGGACTAGAACCCGGTGTGCCAGTGCCGCAAGGCGGAGGATTAGTCTAGTGAGCCGTGGCGCCGGCCCTGAGTCCATTCTTAAAGAAAACAACAGATAATCTTGCCTAAACATTCCCAGGGCATCTACTGTGTGTACAACATTCTGTTATAACCTGCTGCAATTTTAAGAGTACTTTAGACTTGTGAGGTATCTGCTAATAGTTCAGGCATATATGTTGTTCCCTTTGATTTCCTACAGACACTCTAAGTATGCCAATAAAATCACTTTTCCAGATTCCCAGAGCTAGAAGCTGTTGAACCAAGGTTTCAATTTGAGTCCTTTCAAATGTGGGAATACAAACATCTAAAATAGAACAAAGTACTTTACAAAGGAAATTGTCTGTGAGAAACACTGATATCCAGCTTTGTGAGGGAGTGAATGCGAATTAAAGAAATATTTCCCTTGGCTAAGATTGAAATTATAGGACCCTTCAAGAGACAATATTTTTGAAATGTTTGCTATGTGCCAGACACATAACTATGGACTTTATTTGCATTATCATATTATAGCACTGACAGAAGCTCTGTACAACAGGGTAATTTTCCCAAGTGCAATCCCTAATAAATAACAGAGCAGGAAGTCACACACTTTTGTGCCATTCTAGAACCCAAGTCTACCGGTTCAGTGATTTTTGGCCTGCTGTTTATCTAGATAGTCTTTTCCTGTTTTCTTTCTGAATTTCTTTTAGAGAGACAAAGAGTAGGGCCTGGAGACATTTAGCAGTCACAAAGAAGCAATAATGTAAGCTATTCATGTGTTTATTAGCCAACTTAATGGACCACCCCTGCACTCGTTCCCAGCTCTGCTCTGGGAATGCACAAAGTGGACCTTGGGAGACAGTTCTGACAATAGCCAGTGTTAGTTCAGAAATGTGAGTGAAATGCCATCAAAGCATGAACAGAAACAAAGCTAAGGAATCCTATAGAGGGTTCAGAAAGAATACCAAGGAGATGGCACTTAAGTTGTGTCTAAAAGTGTATTTCTGGGCAAAGAAATGAGAAAGAGCATCCACATCTTCAACAGAAATCTGTATGAACAGTCAGAATAATGGAAAGTATTCCTATGTAGGGGTGAACGGGAGATTGGTATTGTAAAACCACAGGATTCAGTTGCAGGAGGCAGAGTAATGCTCTAAAAGGCTTTCCATGTCAATAAAAGGAAATGGGACTGTATCCTGAGGGTAACAAGAGCCAGCACACAGTGACCATCAAAGTTAAATGAATTTCAATTTTTAGGAATATGACTGGCAGTCTTATGTTGAATGAGCAAGCCAATTAGAGTAAAAGCTAATGAAGAACTGGATGTAGATGGAAAGTCTTTTCTTGGTTTATTTACAAATCGTAAATAAAAGGCACAATAATCTAGTAAGTATTGGTCAACCAAGTAATGTAACTGGTGCAGCCAGGTTGTTACTCTCTGAGAGAGTAGGCATGCAACTTGTTTCTTGAAAGTCTTCATTTATTCATTCATTCAACAAATACTTATTGAGCTCCTGCTATGTGGCTAAGCACTGGTCTTGGAGATGTTCAAATAAAGCAACAAGTTCATAATGCCAAATAAAGCAAGAACAACAAAAAAAAAAGATGGAAAATAAATCAAGTATAAAAACAAAGAAGAAAGGAAAGTAACTCCTAAAACATTTAAAGTGACAATGAGGTTTAAGAAAGCAAGCATCTGATTAAAAAATCATTTCATTAAAAGAACCCTACAGTCTGAAGGTTTCTCTCTCAGGAACTGCACACTGTGGGCTGAGATTGAGTAGAATGGTTTCCCATGACTTCTTTTGAGAGATCAGTAAATCTACTGAAAGGGTAATTTAGGTTTATTGTTCAGAATCCTCTAATTTTATGTTGAATCTTTCCTGTTTAGGATTTTAAAAGAATGATGTAGATATAATCCAAAAAGAAGGGTTGGGCTCAAAATGAGGTATTTCAGCTCTTCACATAGTCTTGGCATGGAGATTATATTTATATATATGCACAAAGCTAAAGATGGATGATGGTGGAACTTTGGTCAGTTTACATAGCACCACACAGTACTAATTGCAGGAACCAAGTGGAAGAAACATGGGGAATAATCAATATCTCCTGTGTCTGAATTCCTTGGACTTTCATGTCAGTTTAATAAAATTTCTTCTTCATCCCATTGAGCTTTTCTTTCACTGTAATTACATGGAAAAGAAAAGTTTTTGAGACTTTTATCCAAGACAAAAAGAAATAATTTTGCGGTGAAAAAAGTCTGGAAGATGAGACAATAAAGCATTTAATTATAGAACTATAATTTTTCAAAGCAATTTTTCAAAATTGTGAGCCATTTTAAAAATGGCTTAAAATCAGTACTTTGTCCACTAAACTGCCATCAATAGGATTTGTGGCTTTAAACGATAAAAAAAATGACAAAACAAAAAATACAACACAACAAAAAAACAAACAAAAGACCAGACATAGTTCTTCCAACAGTGTTATTCCAGAAAAAAAAAATAATCAAAACCTCTCTGATCTTCTGGAACCTCTCCTGGGCTTTACAGACTACACATAATGACAAAGATACAGAAGCTCATTTGTACAGTATTAACTTACTGTTAATTTGAAACAAAATTAAGGTTTATAATGCTTATAGTTTCCTTTATTCTCCATAAAATAGTCAAAGTTTTTAAAAATCAATTTCAGATTTGAAAGAAGTGGACCCTTAGCCTTCCAAACCTGAATAAATGAATTTTGTTAGAATCTAAGAGTAACAACTTATCCTAAGGAAATTAGCAGTGTAGGACATTTACTGGACAAATATCACATTCCTTAAAATAATTGTTATGACATTTTAATGCATTCTCACCATGAAGCATTTTCTTGCAAATGAGTAAGCCTGACCATGTCTTAGCAATTATTTCACAGGAGAAATTTAGGCCCTTAGAAATTTCAATCAGAAGACTACCAGGAAGAAAATACAAAACAAATTAAATACCAGAAAGAAATGGTCTAATACATAGAAGTACAGCAGTTCATGAAAGAAACCTACATGTTTGTGTGGTAAAAATCTGAAAATGATTTCATCTTTTCTAAGAATGCCAAGGATAAAAAAAAGAATGCAAGAGGTTTCTCAAAATTAGTATTCTTTTCATAAAAAACATTGGTACGTTTCATATAAAGACAAACAACTAAATTCTTAACCATCAGAATACGCCCTCTAAGGAGTTATTTTTCTTAAGGATAACTCTTTCATTCCATTAAAAAATCTTTAATCTGGGGTTCTCTATTTTCATTCTTTCATGAGCTCAATCACTGTTGGAGAAAAGTTTTTAAAAGATGTCATTTCAAGATGTATGCTTTTTCCCTCATTTTTCTTTCTACTGCTACCCTGAATCTGGAAGGAGTGTTGGAGTTTGTCATTATCTGAACAACAACAACAACAAAAAAAAAAACACCTCACTGGTTATTGTAAATGCCAGATCTTTACATGATCGCAATAAACTCAATCCATCTTTCCTGATAGAGCAACTGAGAGACAGTGTTAAAGATTTGTACCAGGGCATGATAAAGACTAGTACATCTAAAAGTTACTCTCCCTTATCTTTATTGATCTTCTGAATGGTAGTTATTGCCCAACTATGTTCTAATCTTCTTGTTCTCAACAAGAATCTGGTATTTTGAGTCTCCTGTGTGTTCCATTTTGCAACTGCATTGGTTAACAGAGTCAGGTTGACCCTGCTCCCTGACAGTGGTGGTGATGGGAGGACTATACCTTGTTAAGTTACGACACATGGCTTTGGGGCTAGCAATCTTTCATTTGGTTGCCCACAGGGTACCTACATAAGGAACTACTCAATCAAGCCACATGAAATAATCTTTTGGCTGCTATCGTCTTATAATTAGTTTTCCACAAGTTGTTATTCTCTCAATATGACATTCTTGCCCCCAAAATAGGTCTGTGTCTGAATAACAAAGAAATAACCTTTGGTCACTGATTATTCTTTCTTTATTTTAAAGATGAATTTGTGCATATTTAGATATTTCTTAAATATCTTAGCTGCCAACTCTATGTAATAGTAAATGTCCAAAGCCCTTTATTATCAGTTGCTAAAAACATAATTTTTTTGGGTTCCTTAAAACAGGGCATGTTGATTTCTGAATCGTTGTCAAATAAATTTTAAGGTCAAAAATGGGCCCTTTGACTGAATATGCAAAGTTTCCCCTTAAACCACCTTGAACTAGGCAGATTTGCAACATTTTAAACTGGCACTTCATCCCTCTTTCAGCAAGCATCCTCTGCAGATTTAATGATCAGGAACATCCTTCTGATGCATGCTGGGAGATATGGCTGCAGGGTACAGACCACAGCAGACAGTGTGTCAGATGAGGCAGAACTTCTTGTTAGGGGTGAGTATGCTAATAGTGCAGTCTGAAGACATGATCACCATAAATTATCATACAAAGGAATTTCAATGCATGGACTTTGAGCACATCAGTACTGTGCATTTTACTTTCAGTTTTACAATATATGTCATTTCTTTGCTTAACCTTTTGCCTTTGAAAAGATTACATTGAAAATTGCTCCTTAGTAACAGACAAAACCTACAGATCCAGCTTCAGGGTCCAAAACACCTTTAGTCATAAGTGGTCACTAAATGTTTAACCAGTTTAATGCCAAGCAGAAATTCTAAGCAGTAGAGCTACTAAGGTACTCAGAATACTGAGCAAAAATGTGTGTATATATGTGTTTTTCAAATGCAAAGGCAGTAGAAAGTCCAGGCGGTTTATCCCACCACTAACTCATGAATGCTACTTCCAAAAAGAGGAAAACTATACATGTAAGATGGTGGCATTTGCAATTGTTAAGTAGCAGGCATTTTTAAACGTCTGAAAATGTCAACACACAGTCTGTGCAGCAATGACAGTTCAGTGGTTTCCAATGACAAGTCAGGCCACAACCTCTGCAATCGTATGAAGCTACATCTTATTTGAACTAAGCAAATGACTAGAGGACCCATCTCCTTCAACACAGTATAGGAAGTGCAGATACAAGGACGCATTTCTCCCTTTTTACCTCCTTCCTTCCTTCTCTTTCTTCCTTTCTTCTTTCCTTCCTTCCTCTCCTCTCCCTCCCTCGCTCCCTCCCCCTTCCCTCCTTCCCTTCTTTCTTCCTTTTCTGTTGTTTATTGACCTACTGCATACCTAAGACAGTTTCATAAATCATATTTACATACATGCACAACCCAATGAATAGTGACATAGTGAACACACCTGTAACTACCATTCAAGGAAAGAACTAAAACTTTATCAGAATCTCACCTCTTGCTTTTTGATCTTATGCAGTTACATAATGAATGGTATGAATATTGCATGCTCAGATCCTGTGTATAGTCTCTACAAATAAAAATGGTATAATATATAACAAGTTGTAATATTTTTGATTAACTGGTCTTTTATCTATCAAGGGCATTTTACAATTAAAATTTTTTAAATTTATTATTATAAAATTTTGAACAGTTAAAATGAGGCATATCACAAGCTTCATCATCTCTGGTTGTATATATCATCAAATGTTTATTAATTTTTGATAATTCATCCATTACTGATTCAAGTAAAATGTCTTTAAAGGAGCATGTATGTTAGTGGCAACTTGTCCATTTTTTGTGTTTGTTTCTGTTCAGAAGGCTATTTGTTCCACATTTTTAACAGAATGTGTATTGTATTTCCTTTATTATAAAATACTAAATTCTTAAAGTGCTCATCCTTTCAATACATTCCATCCCATTTAGCTAAAAATCTCTTCTGAAGTAACCAGGCTCATGGAACTGCAAGCACAAGACTGCAGTCAAATTTGTAGAAAATTGCCTTCTTCTCTTGGTATGGTCTGTTTTAGATTATGTGGATTTGTTTGTGTACTTGCCTAGTAATTTAGAATGATGCTCCTAAAGTTGGAGCTTTCCAAATCAGCATGACAATTTAAAGACTGATAACAAGAAACTAGGTATTTTTGCAGGACTATAAGGGACAAATTTAAGTGGCAAACTAACATTCTGCTTTGTAAGTAAAATTAAACTCAACAGGGTTTAGAACATAATCGCATTCGGCTTTTTCATGTTCTGCGCTTTCAGCCTTTGGCTTTATGCCTAGGAGATGATAAAATGCAAAAATTTGGAAATTATACCCAATAGCAATTCCAAACAGGTTGCCATTGTCTGAATATTCATGTAACATGCAGCTCAAGATTCCTCTTGAAGTGAATTTGATCAAGTCACCTATTTTCTGTTATATATTTCCATTAATTTCCTAATATTAGTAAAATAGGTTGCCTCTTCTGCCCACTTACCCTTAGGCAGATTTAAAAACTGAAACAAGGGTTTTCATTTTTCTTTTTTTTATTTGTTTAAATCTCATAATTGAAGGAAACTGGATGTTTGAATATTGACATTTTTAATGTTGCTTGTAAACTGATATTCAAAATAGTTACACTCCGCCAGTGTCCTTTCTCCCACTCTTCCATTCATTGCTTTGTAAACACAGGGCATCCTTAGAGTGCGGGCCACAGGGCCAACACTGAGTTCTAGAATGAGCTTTTCTAATGATGGCTAAAATTCTAGCAAAGGACATTTATTCCAGTGTGCACACAGAAACATGGGAACTATAGAAACAATCCATCATCTTCTTTTTTTTTTTTTTTTTTTTGGTAGAATGTCATCATTGGACTGTTTGGATAGTTCACTTTACTTGTATTTATCATGAGAAATATACTTGGGTGGTGAGAAATACATTCTTATGATTCTATCCCAATGGAGATCCAGGAGGAGAATACAGTCTCTTGGATTGATGAAGCTTTATTTTTTATTCTCTTCTTTTCCATTAAGGGTTTTCTATTATAAATCTATTGTACATCTTAACCAAACCCTATGATTCTTCTACCTTCCCCCACCAGCACACTAAATTGGTGCTCAGGGGTGAAGCTTAATGACCTCATCATTGCTTGTTTAAAATCTGAGTGTTTCTGAGTAGTAATGTTCCCTTCCACTGTCTCCATTCACTAATTTAAGGGCTTTCACTCAAATGCTTGTTTGCACTTTTGCTTTATTTTGCTTCTCCATGTTAGTGCTATTATTTACCTCTATTCTACCATTATCATCATTACCTAAAAATTGAATTTTCTATAAATAATCATCTGAAGCATAAAACCACTGGCTCTCACAAATTTAATCTTCAGTGAACCAGAACTATCACAGTATCATACATAAAGGGGAGAACCATAATAGAAATAATGAATATGTTAGCATAAATTATGTTTCTATAATAGAAAAAGAAATTGAAGCCACATATGGACATCTGAGCACAAGCTGAGTCACTTTTTTAAAGTGTGCTAAACAACAACACAGAAAGGAAATCTAAACAGTGCTATAAGGAACCTCTTTAAAGATGGGTAGAACTTTATCACGCTATCCAGGGAAACATAGATCATTAAGAGATAACCCCACTGAGAGGGATACAATTTATTAGGAAGTCATTCTGCCAAGCAAGATGAGAAGTGATCAAAGATCACATGAAAGGCTCCAGAGAAAAGAGTATTACTTATTATTTTTAACAGAAATCAATGTTAGAATGTTTCCCAAAACAAACAGAAGGGTAAGAAACTTAATGGTTCAAAGAATAAAATGTTCATTGCTAAGCCGGGAAAACAGGGAGTTGGGGCACAAGATCTTTGAATTCTACCCAGACGCAGAGGAATCAGGAAAAGTTACACTTTTCATACAACTTCTTTATTCATATTACTCTGCTTCTTAGTGAAAAAACAGGTTTAAAAACCCTAAGAATAGTCAAATGATTCAGTAATCTCTTGGTTCCTTTTGAATACATAGAATTTCCCTGATGTGGACATTTTCATTTCCTGAATTATAATTTACTAGACTAATCTAGTATATATTCAGTTGAATTTGCGAAGAATGAATCCAGTTCAGGAAGCAACTTGTTGGGAGACATCTAACTTACCTCCAATGGCCACCCCATCACTTTTTATTCCTGGCATAGGCTTCAACTTTTTAATCCAACTTCCTTTACCTTTCCAATCGATCCAGTTCCACTCATTCCTTGGATATTTTAATGTTATTCTCTCGCAACAGTGTTAGTCACTTTTCAGCCCCAAACTAAATCAATTGAAAGTCTAAATGATGCATCAATGAAATAACTTACCAGGTATTAGTTTATAATTTCCTGTTCATTTGTTCACTCACCATTCATTCAGTGCTTGCTCCGTCTCTGACAGAGTTCAGCACAGAGAAAGGAAGGGTGAAAATGCCAAGGTCTGAGTCCTCTGTGAAGTTCTACATCCTTCTGTCCACTAGTATGAGGCACCTTTGGAAGTGGGGTGAGAACATCAAGGCTCCTTTTAAGCTCAGGGCCCTGTGCAACTGCACCGCTCACACATCCATGAAGCCAGCTTTCCATAGTTATTAAATGTATATATTAATCTACAGAAACAAAAGGACTTTAGCAAAGGAAGAGGATATATTTCAGCAAAATGGTCACATTGGTCTCCTGTGTGAAGTTACTATAGCAGAGGTGGGCATTTGGTCTCGGGGTAAGCTGCTAGTTGGGGCACATGCATCCCGGATCAGATTGCCTGGGATTCAAGCTGAGGCTCTGCTCCATATTCCAAATTCCTGCCAATGAACATCCTGCAAGGCAGCAGGTGGCTCAAGGGATTGAGTAATCCAGGGGATAGGAGCATGCCCACTCTGTCTCTCTGCCTTTCAAATAAGGTGAATTAGAGCATAAAAATCTACATATGAGGGTTTATCAGCTTTTTACACAAAACGATCTTTTATTATTTTACTCCATAAGCCATATGCTTTAAAATGTTTTATTATATTGAAGCAATCATTAATTTCTGTTTCTATTTTAATTCCAAATAAAGCTTCCAATCATGAGAAATTGATGCTACCAAACTTGCCAATATAATTCCAACTGACAGCAAAGAAGTTTTATCTTTTATCTGTAGTGAAATTTTATCAGTTCTTTTTTTATTGTTTTTGTTGCTTGTTTTTTCAAATAGGAAGTAACCTAAGGCCACTAATTTCTACTTTTTTTAAACCAATTTGGGAACTTTTGATTAAGTACTCTCCAAATTCTCCCCAAGCCCTAAGTTTTTATTGATTCTCTCAAGCAAGATAGAAATATTTGATAATTTTCTTTTTGCCTTTGGAAAGGAGGTATAAACTATCACTTTCACAAAAACAAAGAAAAACTAAAACTCAATGAAGATGATGTATATTTAATGTGTTGTTAATTGGGAAATAAAGCAATATTAATGTATTCTGTTTTCACATGTCTCTCAGCAGTGTGCTGTTGATCCATATAGAGTCTAAATTGATATAAATGTCCATTTTTATCATCTGGCTACTTCAAAGTTTTCACCAGTATTTACACACGTATTTTTGGAAAACGGAATTCGCTTTGCTTTTCTTGTCCACTATTGACATAAAATTCAATGAGTTAATTATTTGGAGCCTGCACAGGCCTTCACACAGTGGAGTAATTACTTGGATTCATAACAGTCTGCTCTTCAGAAGAAAAAAAAGTAAACAGTTATTAAAATCAAAGTAGGATGTGCCAATATGTTGGATTTTGGAGACCAAGAGACAGCGGCAAATATTCTCAGTGCAATTCTAATCTTAGTTAATACAAGTCATAAATACATTTGCAAATAATCAAGTTTTAGAGAAAAGCAGAAGTGATTAGGTTTATAGAATTGTTTTTGCAATCAAAAAATCTTTGAAATCGAGAAAGTCTAATCTGTTTTATGAGAATATCCCATATCATTGTGGAAATACTAAGTCACTAGTAACAGTAATATTAGGTAAGATTATCTAAATCATGAATCTGTTGCTTTACCACCTTAGCCTTTTTCTACATTAGAATGGCACCTATAAAAATTTTTTTAGACATTGAGTAGCAGTTTAGTTTCTGTTGTCTCATACATTTCATATGATTGCATTATGATTTGTAGAACTCTTTAACAACCAACTAAAAGGAATATTTTTTGTCAATCAAGGGCTTGGGTTCTCTGTGGCACTTTTAGCTTAGCTCATTTAAGTAAGAGCTGTCGCTCCCCGTCTTCATGGGGGAACGACACAGGACCCTGCGCTGTTCTTTCGTCTGCTCGGCCCTCCCCGGGTTTGCTGCTGGTTCTTCCCGGGTTGGCTACTATCCCTTCCACCTCCGTGGAAGGGCAGTTCCCCCTGGCCGCATTCCCCACTTCCGCAGGGGAGCGGCACACCACCGGCCGGTTCTCTCGGGGGCTGCACGGGTTCCCTTAGATGTTCCCCATAGATGTTCCAGGTGCATGCCGTCTCTCTCCTCCTTTATAGTCCTCCTCCGCCAATCCCAACTCGGCTGAGTACGCTGCTCTCCAATCAGGAGCAAGTCCTACAGTTAATTGGTTGAACTGGAGGCAGCTGTGCGGAAGCTGTTTACTTCTCTCCCAGCGCCATATTGTGGGAGAGCAGATGCATAGAATAAGTCCTAATTCGAGTAACTTAGTCCAGTCCGGATTGCTCCCCACAGATCCCCCTTTCTTTTTATTTTTTAGCGTTGATACGCGCCTGTCTTCGGTGTCCCGCGGAACACACTCTGCTCTACTTGCTAGAGTTGCCACAGGCTCTTACAAGTCCTATCAATCAGGAAAACCGAATCCGGGTCCTCTCTTCGCCATTGTGAGGAGGTTTTTAGGCGCTGATGCATGCCTGTGTTCGGTGCCCTGCAGCGCATGCTCTGCTCTGCCCGCAGGGGCTTACAAAACCTATCAGGCAAACCGAATCCAAGCCTTCTCATTGCCTTATTGTGGGGGAGACTTATTAGTGTTGGTTCGTGCCTATCTTCGGTGACCTGCAGCTCATACTCTGGTCGAGCTTTGCTGGCGCTTACCGCCTTAAATCAGGCAGACCGAATCCAAGCCTCCTAATTGTTGCATTGTGGGGAAGCTTTACTGATGTTAATTCGTGCCTGTCTTCGGTGACCTGCGGCTAGCCGCCCAGGTGCTCATCGCCTCACTAATCGGGCAGACCGAATCCAAGCCTTCTAATTGGCATGTTGAGGGGAGGCCTTATTTTTCTCTATTTCTCTATCTCCGGGCATTCCTACCTCTCCCATTTCACTTCTATCTTCCAGCATTCCCATTTCTCTTTTACTTCACTTCCAAACTTCTGTTTCTCTTATCCCCGCAGCTTCCCGGCACCTCGCCGCTTCAGCCCGCGCGCCTCTCTCATCTGCGCAGCTTCCCGGCTTTGCGCGGCTCGGTTTCGCGCGCTCCGCGGGCTCCATGCTTAACCCTTTCGCGTCTGAACCACGGCCTACGCCAGCGTTCCCTATCTATTCACGCCCCGTGCTCTCTCTGCACGCGGCGGCTTCCGCGAGTAACACAGCGTAGCTTGCGTCTCCACCACTAGCATTCAATCCAAGTTCCCCGGGCTAGCCTGGCGAATTCAACCCAGCGTACGTCTCCGCCCCACGATTTGGCTTCCCGTCCTTTGCCTCCTAGGTTTCCTATCCGAGTCACGGCACCATTATGTCGCTCCCCCTCTTCGTGGAGGAGCAACACAGAGTCCTGCCTAGGCTTCATATCCGAGTCACGGCACCATTATGTCGCTCCCCGTCTTCATGGGGGAACGACACAGGACCCTGCGCTGTTCTTTCGTCTGCTCGGCCCTCCCCGGGTTTGCTGCTGGTTCTTCCCGGGTTGGCTACTATCCCTTCCACCTCCGTGGAAGGGCAGTTCCCCCTGGCCGCATTCCCCACTTCCGCAGGGGAGCGGCACACCACCGGCCGGTTCTCTCGGGGGCTGCACGGGTTCCCTTAGATGTTCCCCATAGATGTTCCAGGTGCATGCCGTCTCTCTCCTCCTTTATAGTCCTCCTCCGCCAATCCCAACTCGGCTGAGTACGCTGCTCTCCAATCAGGAGCAAGTCCTACAGTTAATTGGTTGAACTGGAGGCAGCTGTGCGGAAGCTGTTTACTTCTCTCCCAGCGCCATATTGTGGGAGAGCAGATGCATAGAATAAACCTTGATTCCAGTAACAGTATAGTCCGAATTGCTCCCCACAAAGAGCTGACCAAAGAAACCTGCCTGGCAGGAAGGATTTAACCAGGTTTCATACATGTACATGTATGCCTGCAAATACAAAATGAGCAAACAAATGAGTTGGCATTATATGCAGAACGCCAACTGATGGAAACAAACACATTCCTTATTTATTTTTTCACTAAACAAATATTGAGGGCCTGCTAGAAGCCAAGTTCCCTTTTAGATACTGATATTTTTATCAATTGACTGAAACATCCTCAGGTTTCCTGATGGGAGTATTTTACTATTTTCATTTCACTCTTTCATTTTGAGAAAAAATCTAATCATCTAGGTTTTAGCCCATACTTATTTTGACTCACATCTTTCCATTAAGCATTGTTGACCCATAGACTTCACCATTTTTTCGTATGCACCATTTTATTATTAAAATAATTGTCATATTGATGTAAGTTTATTGAGATAAATTCTTGTGTGGGGTTATGAGCAAATACTAATTTTGTTTATTGTTTAGTGCATCCCTATCTTATGCCAGGACAGTTCTAGCAGACAGGAGACAGAGGGTTGAGATGGAACTGAGCATATGGAATGGAAAAAGCTTAAATTTTATGCTTAATGTCATGGGCACTCATCAACAGACAAAAGCAGGTAAAGGATATGAGATCTGCACTTTAAAGAAAATAATTTGGGAAATGGCAGAGAGTGTTATACAGAGGGTAAGGCCAGAGGGCTTGCCGACAGATTAATATCAGTAATTCTGTGAAGACATGAGAAGAATCTGGAAAAAAACAATGATAATGGAGATGGGAATAAAGATACGTATTCAAGAGAGAGGCAGGAGACAAACTTCAGACTGCAAGGGCTCACAGGATATGAGAAAATGAGAAAGAAGAGGCCATGACAAATGCCAGTTGTTGCATTTAAAGGACTGGTTGATGGGAGGAAGACCATACCCTCCCTTTAACCAAGCAACTACAAGTTACACTGAGAATTACAGAGTCACCTTGACTCTCAAAATTTAGATGATCAATTATTTGGCCCTTCCTAATGAGGAAAGATCATGCAACTGTGATCATCCAAGATCATTTTCATGTCATCAAGCTTAGAGAGGAGATGTGGATTGGGAATAAAGGAACAGCACTTAAATAAGGAGTAAAACAGCATTTAAATAAGGCTGTCTGGAGAAAAAATATCCAGTAATCAAATAGGTTTGTGACTACAGAACTCACCAGAGAAATGCTGGAGTTGATATGTGGATTTGAGCACTATCATGGTATTAAAATAGAGTGGGAATGAAATTCTAGAGATAGTCTGTGAAGAGTAAGAAGGGGAATATCCTGGGGATGCAAGCATATCAAACGTGAATGTTAAGGAAGAGAAGGAACATATAAATAAGATTTTTGAAGTAGCTGCCAGAAACAGGAAGCTACTAGAGGAGGGAAAAAGAAGCCTAGATAAATCAATCGAGTTATATGGCCAGAGAGACAAGAGAATTTCAGGAAGGAAACCATGCACTTTTGATAGTGCTAATAGCAAGTAAAATTAGAAACAACATATGCCAATGGATTGAGCAATTTGGAAATCATTGATGGCCTTGGGCAAGGGCAAGTTCAGTGGGATAATGAGTCTAGTATCCAAATTACAGTAAGTTGAGAGAGACAAACAATCTATGAGGGGCAATATTAAGACATTTTCTTAAGAAAATCAGAGGCTTTTAGGTCAGACAGATCATATCACATCCCCACAAGTTCTTACCAGTTTTACGACATCAAACAGTTGTTTAATGTTAATCCCATATGCCCTTCATTTATTCAATTAATACTCCTACTTATCCGTCAAACATTTATAACGTACATAATAGGTGGCAGGCGCTGTGCTAAGAACTAGCTAGCAATGAACAACTTCTATTAGGGAGAGTGCTGTTAAACACATATGAGTGCTCTTTACAATAGAATGTGAGGAGTGCTGTGACAGAGACATGAGTAGCACATTTAACTCTCTAACCATGACTAGCAATAAAAATTGCTAATGTTTACTAAGCTCTTCTATGTCAGGCACTGTGTTAAAGGCTCCATATGAATATTTTCACTCTATTCATTTAGCACATCATATAAAAACAATGTGGAAGGATATTCCTTTAGTTCCAAATTACAGAAAAGTAAATTAAAGCACAAACAGTTTTGAGGGTTTGTTGTCACTGTAACAGGTGGAAGAACAGTGAGTGTAGTTGAAGCATACAGGCTTCAAATTTATAATTACTGCGTTGTCTTCCACTGTCAATTGCCATATTTTTCCATTTCATTCATTATTGTATTCTGTAGAACCATTTAACTCTTGAAGTGTTACAGACACTGAAAAACATTAATAAATACTGTGGAAAAAAGAAAAAAGGGAAAGGAGGGAGAAGGGAAAGAATGGGAGAGAAAAGAGGTAGTGCTGTTCTGTAAGAAACAGAGAATGAAGTCCCAGGCTTTACCTAGGCATCAGAGAATTTTTGTCAAGATGGGGATATATTGGCAGAATCTTAAAGAGCATGTGGTCATTTGCTAAGCCAAGAAACAGAACAGAGATGTTTTACATCAGCTTGCAAATACAGCACTTTCTCCTTTCTGTCTCCCTCTAAGGATAGGACTCATGCTTTTTATTCCTCTAAATTACCTAATATTGTAACAGGTGTATTTTTAAAAGTATGTATTTCTGGGGTACCATGTGATGTTTCAATGCATGTATATCTTGTGTAATGTCCACTCGGGGTAAATGAATCCAACTCCTCAAACATTTAATACTTATTTTTGGAGAAATTCCCCAAATCATATATTCTAGTCTTTTGAGACAGAAATATACGCTGAATATTAACATTATCTTCAGTTAGTCTATTGTACAGTAGAACTGTAGGATTTCTTACTCCTATATAGCTATAATTTAACTTTTGGCCATGTGATTAGACATCATATTGGTCACCACTTTCTGTCTCATACCTTGGCTTGAATGAACACTAACCTTATTGATAAGTCTGAACTTCTTCTGATTTCCATGTCTTGCCAGTATCTACACTGTCAAATTCCAATGATGGTTTTCTCAAGACATCTTGTGGGGTAACTAATCTAGATGCCCTAGGTTTTGATACAAAGGAATCACTTCAGGATAAAATGCCTCCAGGAATATTGAGCACCAATAAAAAATAGATATCTTTTTCATGATCTCTTTTCACTCTCTAATTTTAAACTTTCTATCACCTCAATCATGAACAAAACTCCTAGGTGCTTTCAAAGTGATTGATTTTCATTTCAGTTGCTGCAGTTCTTTCAACACTTTGATATTCTTTTTCCGGAGTACCTATATGGGTAAATTACAGAGAATCATGAAAACAAATTGGCCCTTAATATTAAGAAAGATTGTCTTAAACTCACTAATATTATTTAGTCAAAATATTATAAGTACATGTGTCTGTCTATTCATTTGTTTGTTTGGAAAAATCATTCGTTTGTTCACTTTTCATTTGTAAGACACGGCATAACCGAATTGCTAATCTCATCTAATACCTTGCCTTTTCGGTTTTCCTTAATACATTCTGTTTCCTTTGACTGTCATCTAGATTGTTTTAGCATTTACTTGACTATTGAGTAACAATATTCTCTAAGTGAAGCTTGAATATACAGTACTATACTGTATATCCTTATCGTATGGACAATTTTCAGTAATCCACACATGATCAACAAGAACCCACTATCCAGGTACAAGTTCTGCTGAATATCAACCAACGGTAGTCACATCTCCAGAGATGAAAGACTTGGTGAGTTCACTTTAGTTTCCATTCCGCTTTTGTTCTATTTCAGCCTGTATTTTAAGAGACTAGTTTCTTAATTGTTTTCTTGGTTTTGTGTGACACCCTATACCACGGAGTCTAGTGTCTGAATGATTCTTCACTGAACAACACACACTCCATGCAGATCAAGCTGACAGAAGTAGCAACGGTTGGAAGAAACTTTTCCTGACTTTCACCGCAGATTAAATTTTGTCCTCCCAAACACGTGGCAAAGGTAATGTCTCTGTTTCACTCAGTACTCTTTAATTTGGAATTACAAAGACAATTAGCTCCCTAATGAGTTAGAGCAAGTGAGGTGAAAGAGTAGGGAAAAAAACAGCTCAACACCAGATGATACCTGTTACTGCCAAGAAAAAAAATGTGTATTACCCCTGGTAAAAATCTTTCAAACTAACACCTGTTTTCATTTGTTTCAAAATTAAAATGTGCAGACATTATTGCTAAGTATGGTAAGATAAAATGCACACTATACGAAACATGAAGTTAGCAGTCATGAGTACATGGGTCTCTATTTGAATGATTTATCATATTTAGGAAACCTATCAATCTTTTTGGTTATCTAAAAATTGAAGATGGGGCAGAGCAAAAATATTTCCTAGCTTTAGAATAAAAAATAATTCATTAAAATTGAAAAGAAACTGTATAAAGTTCAAGCTAGATAGGCATGAGGTATGGAAAGGTATCTCAGATGATAAATCACATTAAGAAAATGCACAATTCATGAACAAAAGCTAGTGGAGAAACTGGTATGTTTGTGCTGCATTTGAAAAAAAAAAAAAGTCTTTTGGCTACCAGAGCACTCATCTAGTACTGAACCTGGTTCACAGCTGCTACTCAGTAAATGTTAGCTGAATCTCTATAACCCAATTTAAAAATAAATCAAGCTGTTTAAAATGCTTGCGAAAGTAATATGTTTACCAAACTAATATAGTGTGGCATTGAAAAGCTATCCAGGCTGTAATTTTCTCTCACTCTGGCACCAGCTAGATAACTATACCATGAGCAAATCATTCCATGTCTTTTGGGTTTAGTCTCCTCATTTTAACAAAGGGGAGTGGGGTTAATAACATTGAATTTCCTAGCTCAAATAGGAGATTTTGATGGCAGAATGCTTTGCAGAAAATTATAGATATCATTGATATTCTTAACTCAAGAGTAGATTTCCATTTTACTTATCTTTAAGATTATGGAGCCAACACACCGTTCTTTATAGAATGTGTGGGAAGGAAGAACATGGTCTACATGTATCCAAGAGATGATTCTCAGTCACTATTCATTGCCTGAAACATGAAATAATATTCTGATCATTTTATCCATCTTGTTCAATTACTATTTGATAATATACCCTAACGATTTTGACTGCTTCTCCTTCCTTACTTTAAGTGGTCTGTTGATAAGTTTGTCATGACAATGTGCTCTGCCAGTTTACTGTCATTGGGATAAACTATGAAGCACCATCAGGATCATCTTAGTATATTCAGTTAACTGAGCCAATGAAAACTTACATCAATTTCCTGAAGTGGATTGTGCACATTAATATATGTTTATATCATTGGGGACTCCATTGTGATGGCATGCCTCTCTGATAGCAATGACTATCTTAGGGTGCAAGGGAACACCATATATGAAAAACACTGAATTGCTTCAAGTACAGTTACACAAAATCACATATAAGACCAAGAAAATAAAAGTGAAATATCTCAATTATATTTCATTCATGATTAGATGTATAGACCAGACTATACTATAGAGGTCATAAATTCACAAGCATTGCCTTCCTATCAGTAATACTCATCAGTATCTGCGTATCTAATAATTATCAGTTTATCAGTAAGTACCAAATACATATTATAAAATTGAGTTAAAATTCAATATTCAACATTTTCAAAATGTGTCATTCTAAGAATGTTTACAAAGGACCCTGCCATAACTTCAGATTGCTGCACAACAAAACAATGAATAAAGATAGAGTTGAAGGCCTTTCTGAACACCACCAAGGACACTAAAAGATTTGGAAGTAATTGAGAAATAGAACAGCCACATAAAATACTTAGGTTAAAAAGGAAACAAATAATGTGAATGACTTTCAAGAAGTATACCTTAACTGTTAAGACAATATAGGTCAAAAATACAAAAATCTCAAAGGACATTTCTTTACAAACCACCTGAGTTCATCATCTATACAAAGTGCCCAAACCCTTGTTTGTCAGCATTCTAAGTGAAGAGTTCATTAATCACAGAAAACTACGGGATAAAGCTGGTCTATTTGAATCATGTTTTGTTTGAAAAGTTACTGGTTCATATCATAATTTTTTTCATGCTAACCAAAGAAATACAAGTATTATTACTGAATTTCATTTAAAAATCACTATTGCAAAAGCATTTAATCACCTGATCTGTATGTATCAGTAAATCAAAGCTCACATATTTGTCTTGAAACTTCAGCTAACAGAATGTTAAGTCAAGCTAATAAGCAACATCGATCATATCTCACTGAACAAGATAGTCATCATTACTGACTCCCTCCCTGTAACCCATCAGTTACATGAAACATCTGTTACAAATTATCAAACCACCAGGACTGCTCTACTTAAGTGTTTCTGAAAGAGGCCACTGTCTCCATTTCTCTAAATGAGTTAGAGGGTGGCATCAGGATTGTACCCAGCTCACTGTCACTACATGACAGAAGTCATCTTTCAGTCTGTGAGGCTCTCTAATGGTACCTTGCATAATGGCAAATGTTCTTCCCAAAGCTGTATAGCAAAGATCTTTGTAACATGAGCCAGCAGTAATCAAGAAACTAGTAGACAGTTCTTTCTCCATCATATCTCAGGCATTGTCGGAGAAGTTAAGCAATTAGGTAATAGTACTCATTCTTTGTTCAGTACTGAGTAGGCTTTCAATTTGCTCAGTTAAAATATGACTCTGAATACATGTGTGTCAATGTCTGCCTATTTCCATGACTATAAAATATGTTCAAAGTCTAGGTATTTTGTAGAACATATTGGTTTCCAGAGAAATCATGAAAGAAAATCTAAATAAGTGAGAACAAGTGAAAATTTATACTTAAGAAAAAATATTAAAGAAAATACCCTAAAGTTTAGTCCACAGTATTACCAAGGTGCATCTAAAAGAGAATGATTTTACAAATTTGTCTTCCCACTCTCTCACTGAAAATAATTCCAAATTTATGCCATATTGTATTTGTGAAAATAAGTCATAGGGATATATTTAACTTATTCATAAGTGGTGAGACAGAACAAATGTAAAAGACCATATAGGCAGACATTAATTTCTTGATCTTATTCTGCATCACAGATTTATAATGAGCCATGCACAATAAACCTAATGTTGGATTTATAAGAAGTTTTAGAGAAATATGGTACCTGGCATATTTAATACTCCATATGGTGTTTTCCAACAAAATTTCTTTAACTTGTCTATTCTTAGAATTTATGCTATACCAGCTTAATAAATGAATCTCAGGTTAGCATCTAGCTTGAGGTTTTAAATAAGTTGAGTATTTTTAATTATGCTTGCCCATTTGTAAAACAGACCCTCAAATATTTATTTTCCATTTCAGAAAGATCACCTTCGATGGATGGACAGTATAACTTTTATACTGGAACATATAAAGTTTGTACAACCTCCACTCGTGTAAACCTATATTAAATATTTATGCCTACTTCACCATCTGGAATTGTTGATTAATTTATCCTTCACCTGACATTTTGTGATAACTGACCAGGAAGTATTGGTATTCTTATAAGAAAGATCACAAAAAATGCTTTAAATAAACATTTAAACATAGTGTTTCGGAAAGTCTCCCACTGGCAATGAAATGCTTCAGCCGAAGATGATCCAAGTCATTTTAGCCAATAGCTTACTAGTTTGAGCCAATCACACACCCTCTGATAACTTGAAGGAGTCAGAATTCAATATTTCAACAACAAACACATATTCAAACAGTAGACTTAGGATAAATGACATCAAATTCCAATTTTATAAGATTGATATGATTTGCTCAGTTAGTTAAAATATGATACTAGTGACCCTAAATACATGTGTGTCAATGTGAGGACATTAGTGTGAGGAAGGCATGGTGTCAATATTTGGGATTTTAACCAGAATTTGTTTGGATTCTGAAAAAATTCCATACTTCTTAACCATTATTATTTTTTTTTTGCCATTGATGCACTCTGGAAAACTCTTTCCTTAATATTTATGTGGCTGGAGGTCTCTTTGTCATTTGCATTTCAATTCCATATCTAATGTCACTCACCTCTCACCTACACAACCTTCTTATTTTAGCTCCTTCATTGCATTATTACTATTGGAAAGTATTTAATTTTCTATTGACTTCTCCCTAGAATATAAGTGTCAGATGGGAAGGAACCTTCATTATCTTGTTTATTGCCTTATCCCCAGAGTCCAGAACAGAGTAAATGTATTCTCAGTATTTTGAACAAACTACTAAGTGTATCTATGAATAAATATGTACTCTTTTTCCCTAAGGAGACTCAGAAATTTTAAAAGTCAGAAAATTGTGGAAGAACTGAGAGATTATGCAACAGCAATTAAATAATCATTATAGGCATTTAATATTCAATGGTTATATCTTATAACATATTGATAAAGCAAAGAGACAGATACAGTGAAATAGATGGATGAAATATTTGTGGATAGTGGAGGTGGAAAGAAATTGTTAGGAATTTTCTTTCACTCTTGGTTCTACCATCACTACAGGCATCAGAATTTTGTAACAACTCCATCCACCTCCCATATCATGCCATTCTTTGTAGTGTATGTCTGCATACACACACAACATACACACCAGTAATACTGATGTAAATATTAAAAGCTAAATGGAAATATCAAGATTCTGAATTCTGACTTCATGTAGTATATGGGAAAGAAATTATATCAGAAAACTAAGGAAAAGGCATTGGGCTCACTTAGATTTTATTGGCGTGAATGGAATTTGCATACACCCAGTCAGTTGATATGCTCACTGAAAGCACAGCACCTTACCTTCCTAGCCTGTCCGATTTGCAGCTATAGGGGCTCTAATTTATGGCCCTGCTATGCATAAATGAGTATAGAACTCAAACTTGGGACATGAAACCTCTGGCAATAGCTTCTTGTAATCTTCTGCAATATGTGCCTCCCAGTTTTTAGTCATTCCCTTTCACATGGACTACGTTCAATTTGTATGATCATCAACTTCTCCTGATTTAAGTTCTACGTGAAATCCCTGAACTCCTTCATACCTCTCATGCCAACTTTTAAGCTTAATCACCTCTGTTTCCAGTCATGCGGGAACACGATTCTTCAAGAATCTAATGGAAAAGTTTTGACTCAGCCCCCATTAGATCATGCTTTTCACTTCAGTGTGCACCTGCCACATGGGTGGTAGAGATTCAACTATCTGAGCTGTCACCTGCTGACTGCTGACTCAAGGTCTGCATTGTCAGGAAGCTGGAAGTGAGAGCAGAATTCTATCTTAAACTTTGATATGGGATGTAGTGTCTCAAACAGCATCTTAACCTATGCCAAAGCTTTTATCTTTTCAATTCTGTTCAGGCTCCACTAGTCTCTCCCCACCTCTGTCATAGTACCAGGAGAATTAACTTCCATTGACATTAATTACATAAATAGCAAAAAAAGAAAAGTCTTCTGAAATCCTCCTCCAGAATCCCCTCTATTCTACCAATATTCTAATTCACTGAAGTATGAAATTTTTGGAATGTTTTATTCTGATTCTTTATTTTTCCTCTCTAAAATGTAATATATCACTGTAACTCCGCTCAAAAACATCAGATTCTTCAATGCCTACAAATGCAATCCAAACTCACTGCCTTAAGTTTCAGGTCTTTCCTCAGATTGCTTTTCTTTATAGATTCCTGCTACCATGATCAATCTTAAGGAATCTGTTTTCTCTCCAAAATGTCTTGATTTCTCTAGTTGCTTGTCATTGTTTTACTTATTTTTGCCACCGATAAAAGTCACCTTGTCCATCTTTAGTTACCATCCAAGAACAACTATTTTCTTGGAATCTTCATTGAAAAGCTATCCCTCCAGTCTTAATATCTGACAAACATTGTGTCTGAGATAAGTAGTGAATTTGTGACACTGGTAGAAAGTAGTAGGGCCTGCATGCTCTCTACTCAGACATTCTGCTTCATAGCCATCAAGTTTAGCTTTTTGACCTCATTTGGTAGTTTCTCCAACTCTTTTAGGCCTTTTCTGTTTCCCTTTTCTTTTTATGAGTGGGACACTATGACACAGACTTTTTGATTTTTCTTTGAAGTTATGTCTTTGATTTCCAAAACTTGGTTGAACTTCGTTGGTCATAGGAATATATTTATTATAACTGGCACCAATTTGAAAAAGTCCCAAGTCTCTATCCCAAAGTAATAATTCCATTATCCTATAGGCAGAACTTAAGTCATTTTAATAATTTATTTGCATTCTGTGTTTACCTACTTGGTTGGATGTTTCCACTTGTCCAGCTAGTCTGTCAGTTTTCCCAATTGATTTGTCATTTTTCAATTCCAAGGGATTTATTGCAATAATTAGGTATGGTTACAGATTCCTTTTTCAGGTTATTTATGCTAATATAATCAGTCTTAATAAAGATAAGGTATTATTGCAGTTTTAATTTTTCATCAACCATGGGAGTTTTCAGTTACTCTTTATATCCTAGGATGCTTGCAGGTACATGTAAAGACTAACGCAAATTTGCTTAAGCAATAAGGAAACACATTCTCCTTCATGACAGGGAGTTAAGGGTGATTTTTAAATTGATCAATCCAATGTCTCAACTTTTCCTCAAGGTCTCAAATTGATTTTATTTCTCCACTCTATCATCTACAATGTGAGCATTACACAAATGGTGATTCCCACTGTAATCACAGGCTGATTGGTAACAATAACAGAGATAAATGCTTTATTGCTCATAGAAAGGAAAGAACTAGTATCTTTTCCAACCATGGTACAAACATCCATTTCTTCACATGATTATAGCAGTTTATATCACCTGCATACTCCTAACCTAGCATAAGAAGATTATCATGATCTGATTGGCTTAAATCTAACTTCCTTAACCAATTGCTATTAAAGGCAGATGAGATTGCCAAGATTGATGTATGTTAATCAGCACCACCAATACAATGGGGAAAACTGGAGGGAATTAAACTTCCTCTACAACACTGAAACAAGTCAGGTGAATATTAGGGAGTCAAACACAAAGTCCACTGCATCTCCAGTATGCATTTTCTACCTCTAAGACCATTCTCAATCAATAAAAAGTTATTTGCTTTTGCAAACAATGGGTTTTAATCTATTAAAATCTACAGGTTCTGTCTGTTGAATTATGTGAAGAGGTCTACAAAACAATGAATAGCATGCAGTTAAAATTAAGATAAACGGAAATATATTAGAGTCAAACTCCACACCCGCATTTGGAATGCTATATGACATTACCTTGGACGAGTTACCTGAACTTCACTAGAATTAATTCTCCATTTGTGGAAAAAGGTTGTCAATACAAAGTTTCATATAAAGATCAAAGATTACATAACATTTAGCACAATGCCTTATACTGATTAGGGGCATTAAGTCATTATCATGGAAGCATTATCTTTCTGTGTTACATTATAAGCTCCCTAGAGGATGGGGATTATTGAATCTACTCTTGATAGCAAATGTTTTTCCGAATCAGCTTCATCTCTACCCTCATTTTCTTTTATAAAATAAAATGTAGTACATGGATTCTTAATTATATTGGAGAATAACATGCAGCATTGTAAGATTAAGAGATATTTTTACATTTATAGACTACTGAGAGGTTCAGTCAGTAACATGGACGTTTACAATTTACAAAGCTTCTTTTTTACACAGTGTCCTAAATAATCCCTACTATAATGATAAGATTAATATTATCATCCTTTTTATAATGAGGTTCAGAAACCTGCTTGAGGCCCCAAAGCTTTTACCTGGAAGTCTGCATTGAAATAAACATATTCCTTGCCCAAATCTTTTCTTTAGGTAATTCTCACTGATATATAGGATGCATAAAAATTTTCTATTTATCTTGTACAAAATACAGATTCTGGTGCTGCACTCATGGTAACTGAAAGTCAGTAACACCTGGATACTGCTCCAGAATTCTACATTCTTTTTAACAGACATGCAGTAATTTCAGTGCTTATCAAAGTATAAAAAATATTCAAAACCCATTGTTTTAATTTAGAAATATACTATATGCAGATGAATATATAATCAGTGGCATTTATCAAAGAGGAGAATGCAATATAATGAGAATCCCATTTTTAAAATATATTTACAGTCTCCTTTCAAAATAGCCCTATGATTTTAAAAAAATTAATTTTTTGTATTTTAATTGGTCAAAAGTGATAACAAGTACAAAAATTAAGTGCTAAATTGTACTAACCCATTAAGTTGACAAAATTATTTATTTGGTCATTTATTACAAACGTAAATGGCAACATGTTATGTTCTAAGCAGTGCACCAAGTACTGGGAATATAACGGTAAAAAACTTACAGGCACAGTTCCAATCCTATTGTACCTAAAATCCAAAGCAAACAGCCACTATTAATAGCAACACAAATAGGAAGTTTCAACTGTGATTTGCAGTACAGGTACACAGCACTATGTGTATAAAACAATGATTTTACCTAGGCAAAGTACTCAGGGTTGTCTTCAAGAAAGAAGTGAAGCCTGAGTAAAAATTCAAAACTTGAAGCCCAAACAAGTATTAAATAGGCAAAGTGAGGAAAGGCAAGAATTCTGTGTTAAGGGTATCAGATTATTTAAATGATAATCTAGATGGATAGACAATAGGCAAATGATAGATGACTTCATATAATATTGAGTTTCACTAAATCAATTGAAAATAAAATCACTTTTGAATAAAAAACCAGAACTGTTTATTTGTCATTTCCATCCTTGACTACCATGGGATTGGAAACAATTGGAAAGGGTCACTTCAAATTGGGCTACTAAATATAATTAGATCTAAGAAAATCTCTAAGTATTATGAGGGACATAGCTATGGCAAGGAAGTATCCACAGAAGGAAAAGGAATGATGAACTATCACTGGAAGTTGGATTCTGCGAGCCTAGTGTGGCAAGAGCTGATGGGGAAACATGTCTGTCAAGAGTATTGGGAGATACTTTCTCATACAAAAATAAATATACTATCAATAACACTGCACTTCCTAAATAAGGATATACCATAATTTTTCATATTTCTTTCCTAAGGTAAAAACTTCAGCAACAAGTTATGAATAATTATGAAATATTAATGTGCAATGTGCTACACAAAATCTAGCTACATTATTGAATATGTATTATTTGTTATTGAAACATTTTGTCCTTTCCAAAGAGTCTGCAGAAAGTGGTTTTTTGTACTGGATTATGGGTGGGTAAACTATATGACAAAAATAAAAACTTTTCACTGTGGCCTGGGATATTACATTTATTTGTGTACATTAATATAATCTTCCAGAGGACAGTCAGTCCTCCTCTTCATGGACATGGTTAGGACTTGACTTCCCTGAATGACTGCCATGGCAGCCTGCTTGTTTTACTACCGTTTATTCACGCATAAATTCAGAAGTAAAGGATGTCTTCCCTCAGGCCATATTTGTAGTCTTAAAAAGACAACTGATTTATGGCACCATAGCATATTTCATATCAGATTGTTCACTTGAAAACAAACTGAGTTGATTTATAATATAAAACAACACACAACAATCATGGTATTTGTTAAATGAGTAAGTTTTGGAATCAGGCAGAGAATGTGACATTATCTAGGTGTAAAAGAGCCATAAAAGGCACTTGACACAGATAATCAGTCTGCATTAGTAAAATGCTCCTCAGTATTCTTCATGAATGGGGGAACAGATACACAAAATCTGAAAAGCCTGCAGTTGTCTACTAGTGGTAAACAAGAGTAGGCAACCATTTCACAGGAAGTCAACACACAACCTGCTGGTAGGTACCACACTGATTTGTCACAATTTGACTAATCTGAGTGTTTGTCAAGATTAAAGTTTCTTTCTTTCAACTTTTATCCCTCCTCACAAGCAAGAAGATTTCTTTTGTTTTTTTTTTGTTTTTGTTTTTGTTTTTGTTTTTTTTAGGAGGAGGAGGAGGAATTTTCGACTTATCTGGAAAATAATATAATTGAAATAGAAGATATCAGTTCATTTAAAAATTCCAAGACTCTAACACATTGATTAACTACTACATGAAGATTAAGTCCCTTGTTCCATGTCAGTATAACAATAATACCAGTTGGGAAGTTACAATGTGATTCTACGGAACTTCAAAAAGTTCATGGAAAACTGACATCCTCTTTTAATTCCATTTTCCATGAACTGTAAAAACATATGCTAATATATATTTTATTCATTTTCTAGTTATAAAAGTCACTGGCTCAAGAGAAGAACATTTTCTAACTGAACATGATGTTATCAGCATCCCTGAGCCCTAGGTTGGCAGGGGGTCCTGACTGAGGATGGGCTGAATCCATGAAAACAAGGCTTCTGCTCAGGGCTCTGTGGTTGGTTATTTGCTCATCATTCTCAACATGAATGAAAGAACACACTGTGTCCACTTTCCTAGTTGTCTATTTTCAAATAAAATACTTATTTTAGTGATTTTATATAATAGCATTGTGCTTGAGGGGAGAGGGGTGGAACCTCCAGATGACTGCCCATCTGACACTGAGTCATTACTGCTAAGCATCAATCTAACGAGATTTCTACTAAATGAGTGGCAGCTGTATAACACCCAGGCACTAGCTACTGCCACACATTTGTCATCACTCAGACAGTTCTCTCTTATTAATCTATTTTCAAAGATGGCTTGTGCTAATTAGTTGCCAACGACTTTTAGAAAAACTTTTAGAATCTGTTAACAAAGAGACAGAAGGTAGAAAAAATAGTTCTACTGTTAACATGACTTAAAATCAAAGGTATTAACCCTATTAACATGTGAATCCAATTCACATCTATATACATAGAAGTTAATTGCAGCCAACATTTAATGTCTGAAAATATTTTTCCTATAGAGCACTAATGAGCCAATACTAATATAATAGCAGTAAATTTGCTTTTTTGCTTTTATTATGATTAATTTTTTTATGTTTAATTTCTCTGAAATTAAAGAATATATTTCAGAATAGCTTCACAACAATTTTTGTAAGAAATCTTCCAGATTTACAAAAGACCCTTTTTCATAGGGTATAATTCTTTCTAAGAAGCCTTAATATCAAATTACATGAAAGGCTTATTTTCTTCATTCATGTAACTACTTTTTAATTACTATTGCCATTTTATTCTTAAGTAAAAAGAGAATTGAAATGTATTTTTATTTAATTTTGATTTAAAAGGGGGCCTATATAGAATCTTTGTCTATATTTTAAAACATTCTTTAACTTGTTATTATGCAACATTGTAAACTCAAATTTAACTCTTCTTCCTTTCTTCACACTTCCTTATTTTTCTTTAATATTATTATTATTATCATCATTATTATTATATTTTAAAAACATTTGTTCAGGGCATAGCTAAATAGTACATACTTAGGATAACACATATCAACATATGGGGCTTTAAAATAATTGTGGAAGTAACAAATGCTTTTACCAATTTGGAAAATTCAAACAGTACTAAGAATACATTTTAAATCACCAATATCCTCACTAACAAGCAACAATTTAGTGCATTTCTTTCCAGTCTTTTCCTTGGCAAGTTAGTATTACTATATACAATATTTATGTACAACTTTACATTCAACTTCATTCATTCAGATTCTGAACATTTCCCATGTCATTAAATAGTCTTCAATATTAGGCTGTCTAATACTGTGTCATAATAATGCATAACATATATTACATAATTGTTGGAAAATTGTTGATTATTGTTGTTTTTAATTATAAATAATTTCATAGTCACAATCAGTACCTTGGTTACATAAATATATGTCCTTGTCACTGATTATTTTGCTAAGGGCTGTATTTTGGCAGACACACACCTAAAGAAGAGCACATGGAGATTTACTGATGTTGCAAATTTCAGTAATTTTCAAGGTTAAAGTTTTTAAAACTATTTGCAGTAACAATTAGCTATTATTAAAGAAATATAATTTTATTTAAGATAATTAATACTCAGAAAACCAAATTACATTACTTAGATTAATTATGTGTTTACTGCAGTGCCTCCCACGGGACCTTGCTCATAGGCAGTTGTTGATAAATGCTTTCTAAAAGGTTGAGTAGACAGAATGGATAAAATGAGACAGAATAAATGGGACACTACAAAAGAACTTAAATGAATTTCTTGGCAATCATTGCTATTTGAACACATTAATTTCAGGTATTTTTACAGAGCATTTGAGAATCCTCTGTATATGTCAATGAACTTTCAAAAACAAAGTATTTTGACAGCTATTCCAATTAGCTATTGCAGCCCCCAAACTGAGGAGCTTAAAAACATCCATCTATTATTTTCTTGCATGGTTTGGCAACTGACAAGTGTGACCAGGAAGTTCTAGGTTGGGATTACTCATGCAGACGCAGGCAGATGGTGATTGAAGCCGGATATGCTTCTTCCCTCACGTATCTGATGGGGGATCTGAAATGCCTAGACTAGTTGGGGAAAGTTGGTTGTCCGTCTCTCTTCATGGGTCCCACTAAATGCCCAGTTTGGACTTCCTTATAGAATGCTGGTCTCAGTGTAATCAGCCCTTTTACTTGACACGTGGCTTTTCCCATACGAAGCATTCCAGAAGACCTTGGTGAAACTGCAAAACTTCTTATGACCTTGTCTCAAAAGTCATGTGTGTCATTCCTTCCACTATCTATCCAGTGAGACAGCCATAGGCCAGCTCAGACTCAAAAAGTTGAAGACAGTAGCCCCACCTCTCTATGAGAGAATGAGTTTCAGGTACAGGAAGGAAGGATGTGAGGGTGACCATCTTAGACATGGGCTGCTACAAAGTCTTTAACACTTTCTTCGAATGTGCCCTTGCGTAGCACTGTATGCTTTCATCAAAGGAAGGTATTCCCCGGATAAACAGTGAAAGGTGCAAGACTCTGTACTTCTTGCTTCCTTCCTTCTACACAAAGGAGTTTACACTCAGATCTGTATTAAACTCTGAGCTTTGCCATTCACTAGCAGAGTGACTGAGGGAAACAACTTCTAACTTCTCCTCATGAATGGATACCCACTGAAACCCAGTGCCTAGTGTAATGCCTAAGATATAGGATGGGTTTTGACTAACGTATTTACTACTTATTAACTAAATAATCTCTTCAAGTTCCCCTTATGCCCCAACCACAATGACATGGAAATAAATGAACAAAATCACCTTTCAAAACAGTGGTTACAGTGGTGTAACCCAGTACAGTGCAGTGAGAATATGCTAGCTACTAGTACTATCATTATTTTTAGTATTCTCATCACTATCATACCATCACTATTACAGATAATCACCAACACTGCTGTCACCAGTGTAAAAAACTTGTTAGCCACCTTCTTCAGCATCTGGGTCTCATTTTCCTCGCCGCATCCTTAGCCACTATTATAAGGGCATCAACATTGCTATCTTTTATTCCAGTTTGACAGCACACCTCTGGCTTCCCATGACTCTGCAGCTTAACCCCATGTTACCCATTTCATGCTTGAAAACTCCTAACTGAATGGGCTCTACCAACTTCTTCCCGATCTTGGCCATGGCTCTCCCAATCTTGCTGAGTTAGTAGCCTCCAACCAAACTTGAACACCAATGCTATTCCAAACTTAATATTCTCTCTGCTATGCATCCTGCCACCTTGGCCGTGTGCCAGTTTCCCATCCTTCCTATTAACCTCTCGCCTCAGATCTCATTCTCATCGAATCACCCTCAACTAGTAAATGACTCACCTCAACAGGGAAAATGACGGTCTCCCAAAACAACCTCTTTCAACTGCTCCCCCTACCACTAAAAAGCTTTCTTTGCTTTGTTAGCTCCTGCTTCCATCATTTCACGTAGGGAAAACCTACCCCTTCTCAAGACCGCCCTTTCCCACTTTTCCTACAACCACAGCTTTCTGTCACTTCCCAATGAAATGGTCCCTTTCTTTTCAATTGTTGGCCTCTGCCATCGCTGCTGGTTCTCAGTCTGGTTCATTCCTCATTTCCTAACAGTAGTGTTTCCCCAGCGAGGGTTTTAAACTTTTTCTCCATCTCACAGTTCTTTCCTTGTTGCTATTCTCTGTTCAGAGGTCTTCATGAACTGTTCCCTCTCTTTGGCACCTAATCATCTCTCAACTCCTCACAGTCTGCGTCAGCTCTTACTCCTTACACCTCCTAATCACCAAGTGCAGAGAACCACCTGCCACATAAAGACAAATGCAGAACATATTTTTAAAATTTTCAGAATATAATAAAATACTTAAAGAGGCAGACATGTGAAACACTGGTTAAGAAGCTACTTGGGAGTCTGCAACCCTTATCACAGTGCCAGAGTTGGATTCCTGGCTCCACTTCTGACATCAGCTTCCTGCTTATGTTGCCTCCTAATGTGCACAGTGATGTCTCAAGTACTTGGATTCCTACCACACACGTGTGGGACCAGGCTACTTCAGCATGGCCCAGCCCCAGCTGTTGCAGGCATCTGGGGGAGTGAAACAGTTGACAGAAGATTGCTGTGTCTCCATCTGCCTTTCAAACAATTAAAAATAAAGATTCCAAAGAAAATACTTAATGGTGGAAGTTTTTTCATTCAATATAAATGCATTCTTACAACTTAAATTGTCTACACTATGGAAAAGAAGAATGTCAATAGAAAACCTGATGGTGCATTTTAGCCACTAAAATTATAAATTATTATTAAAATTAGTATAAGCTATTGAAACAGTTGTGCATGTTCTAAAAATGCCATTAGAAATCCCTATTCTTAAGAATAATGCAATAGCACATTCCTCCTCAAATTGGAGCATGATTGTTTCCTGAAGATGCAGATCATGTGCATGTAAAGTCAGCATCACTATTCTATTCCACTCTTTCATCATCAAAATAGAATTCATCAACTCATTCACCACGTCTCCATCCCTACAGAAAAAAGGAATCACAGTCTCCTCTGTACCCCACCCCCAGAAATCTACCTATGGGCTTCTCTTCTAGTAAATGTCCTTACTGTCTATCATGTTATTTCTGTAGTGTCTTTCATTCCTGTCTTGTTAGAGTCTCGGCTACCTGATAGAACACAGTAGTGTCTGTACATTGCAGGTTCTATAAACATGAAGATTAGCTCCCTCCACCTGTAGTGTGTTTTATTAATAGGATCACTTTTTTCCTCATAGCACTGCCTATCATTTTCTGTTGCTGCCTCTGTAAGCTGCAATTGATTTCAACAGCTGTAGCTGATATTGACATTCGTCTTCTTCTGTCTGCTTCTAATTATTTTTTCCTTTCCTATAAAACACAATGCTAATTGGTAGTTGCCTCCAGGCATAAAGCCTCAGAATAATATCAAGTCTATAATTAAGTACCCCCTCAAGAAATCTTAGAAAGCAACTTGTATCCCATAACTTTTTGATGTCAATATTCATTACTAAATACATATTTCATTAAGATGATTACATAGTTTGATGGGATCCCCATTGGAAATACAATTTCTCATCGTTCCTCATAACGAGTTGTACTGAACTTTACCATTGCCTTTCCTATAGGTCCCCCTGGTCCCCCAGGGGTGGTGATTGTGGAGGAAATCACCGAAAGCACGGCCACACTCTCCTGGAGCCCAGCAGCTGACAACCACAGCCCCGTCACCTCCTACAACCTCCAGGCTCGCAGCCCATTCTCCCTGGGCTGGCAAACAGTGAAAACAGGTGAGAGATGCTACGGCGACATCAGATATGACCAGAGCAGCTTACTATCTCATCGGCTCTACTCAAAGTCGCTTACATCACAACAGGATATTTTTGGAATTCTAGAAGCAGTCTGCTATTACAGTGTTGACCACTGTTTGTTTCTTGATATGAATTGGAGAATATTTCCTCTCTTTTATATTTCCAAAAAGGACCAAATCATGTTGGTTCCTTTTCTGTTTTAATTAACTTTAGATTCACAAAAAAGTGCAAAATTTTGCGAAGTAGTGGAGAGTTCTTGCTGACCTGTCCCAAAGCTTCTCCAAGTGATGACAACTTACATAGACATAGTTATCAAGTGTTCTTATACATATTCAAGGAGCCACCAAGACCACCAGGATCTAGAACTGCTCCAGTACTCCAATTTCTTGTGCTAACTACTACTTTCTAGAGTAAAACACAACTGCTTTCTTTAGAAAAAGAAAATCTAATATAAAGTTTCATTGTTTAAAAGAGTATCATTTTTACCTGCTTCTAAAATGATAGGAGGAGTTTGGATAATAACAAGGAGGAAGACAAGGGAGCTTATTAATTGTGGCAAATATATTATGAGTTGTTAATAATAGGGGAATAGGAGTGTGTTATATATTGAAATTGTTTATACTACTTCACAATTTTTGTTCTGTAAACTTAAACATATTCTGAAATAAAAAGTTAAAAAACATAAAAATAAAAATTTTATCCTAATAGTTTTCACTTCAAGTTATAACTGAAGTTACCTCTTTCCACATATGGCTGTCCAGAAGAAATATATAAAATCCAACTCCCTACATAATTATTAGACACTTATTTGAAGTGTACAATAAGCCTAGAAAATAAAATCTTCAGAAGAGTCGATTTTAAATTTGTGCTTTCAATTTATTTTTAAAATTGATTCACCAGTTTAGAAATGAAATGTACAAATCAGTAAGACATTTGTGTGCAGCAACCGTAAAACTTAACCAAAATATTGTAGGAGTGGAGTGGTCCATTTTATTGCTCAGGTCAATAAAATTTGAACAGAAACTTATTTTTGTATAAAAGTATACAAATGTGAGGAGAGCAAATATATTTATCTCATACATAATACAGTTCAGATTTTCTTGATATTTAGACCCCTGCATTAACTTAGACTGCACTATATCATTATATGCATGTGTACATATTTATTTTGAAATGTATGCAGTTGTAGATATTAGCCTCTTTCTTGGCTCCATTATAACCCTGTGATACCTTTGCAGAACCCGGAAGTTGGGGAAATATCAGGATTTAGAAAATACAGAAAGGCACAAATTCAAACCACACAAGCCACCCTACTCAACAATTCTTATAGCTAACATCCACCAATACTTTCATCTTATCCTTAATGTGAGAGCACAAACCTTAGGCTCTGCAGCCAGAAAGCGGTGTCACGTTCAGATCAAGGGTTATGCAGCACCTACACCTGCTCCTGCTGACAGGCTGATTGCTCTTGCCAGGGTACCCATACAACTTACTTCTTTGGCAGGTTTCCTTGCAGATATGTTGTCATACGCATATTCAAGCGAAATATAAAAAGTTCATGGAAAATGGATTGAAAAGACTAATTTATTTGGGTGCAAAAAATTTTGAAATTCATACATACAGAGTGTGTTTTAAAAGTTCATGGAGACTGCATATGATTTTTAAAAATCATGCATGGATTTTAAAAAATTTATACCAAAATAAACTTTTCTATTTTTCCATGAGTGGTCTGAAGAGCCTTGTATGTAACTTTACTCATCCCATGCCCAGGACACACCAGGACATGGTATCTTCCATCATCTGTTTCCATGTGCCCTAATTACATTTATTCTGATTCCAGCCTTTGGTTTGCTTTCTGTGTTCACCTGTTTCTACCTTTTGTTTATATATATTATAGACACATATGTATATGTACAGATGTGTGTATGTGTTTATAGAAGGCTTAGGTGTTTGAATTAAATGATTTTGCTTATTTGTTTAGAAGTCTGAACTATAAAGCTGCATCTATCTTTCTAATATGATATGAAAGTTAGAAACATTTTTTAGTTAAGAGTTTTTTAAAAATTTTAAATTCAGTTCAGCAAATACTTCATTTAAAAGCCCTAACATTGTGCTACATTTATAAAATGTATGGTTTTTTTTTTCAGAAATAGATTTCTATACTGATCAATTTTGTGCAGCCTTCATCATTCTGGGACTTCAGAAAATGTCCCTTCAACTTACTCCTTTTCCCAAGCCCTGTATTAGGTGCAGCTTAAAATTCCTATATACACCAAAATGAATATAAATCACAGAGAGTTCTAGTTTTTAACAACTGGTCTAAAGAGCTGCACAAGGGCCTTCTAGCTGGGAACACTTTATAATTAATTGATGAATACTGCTTCTTGCAAATGAGATTCAAATGGGAATGGGAATAATATAATTTTTTTTTTGACTGGCAGAGTGGACAGTGAGAGAGAGAGACAGAGAGAAAGGTCATCCTTTTGCCGTTGGTTCACCCTCCAATGGCCGCCACGGCCAGCGTGCTGCGACCGGCGCACCACGCTGATCCGATGGTAGGAGCCAGGTACTTATCCTGGTCTCCCATGGGGTGCAGGGCCCAAGCACTTGGGCCATCCTCCACTGCACTCCCTGTCCACAGCAGAGAGCTGGCCTGGAAGAGGGGCTACTGCGACAGAATCCGGCGCGCCGACCAGGACTAGAACCTGGTGTGGCGGCGCCGCAAGGCAGAGGATTAGCCTATTGAGCAACGGTGCCAGCATAATAATATACTTCTTAAAGATCCATAACAACTAAATTATTTTTTTCTTATAGACCCCTTTTCTATTCAAATAATTTGCTATTGATTTATATTCTTGACTTTCTTCATCGTAGTATTGGATAGCATTTGGTGATTGAGTTTTTTTTACTACATCTACTTAGGAATATCAAGTCACCTATAATCATAAAACTGATTGGTCTTTGTTTACTTCACTAAGTTTCTTAAATGTTCCTATAACATTGGATATGTCTTCTCTCTGTAGGTGTGTTTCCTCAGACTGATCAATTAATTAAATGTATCAATTGAACAGGTTTATTTAGTGTTTTATTAATTAAATTATTGGATAGGATTTAGTAGGGCAAACGTTTAAGTAAAATTCTTTCCCTGAGTCAATATGAGGGCTTCCACTCTGGTTGCTATTTTCCTTAAAACAAAATTTCCCCCATATTCTAGAAAAAAAAATTGTTCAAAGAGTGAGAGTGATGCCTGCAAATGTTTAAAAAATACTTGCTTTGGAAAAAAAAAACCCTCCATTAATCTAAATAATACTTCATTTCAAATAAAATGATCAATTTCATTTTTAAAAGTTTCTAATTTTCTATTACATGTTATTTCATATTAAATAATATCTTTAATTCACGCTTTTGCAATTATTTTATGGTCCTTATAAGAAACAATGAAATTTAAAGGGAAAAAAAGGAAGGAGGTAGGAATGAGGAAGGAAGAGAGGAAATTATGATTATTTTCCTGGTTATATCCAAGAAATTCATTAAATCTGTTTTCTTTAGATTAATAAAAAGTTTAAAAAATAAACAATGAATTTAGAATTCCCAAATGTGCCTTTTTTTACTTTAAATAGAAGTCCTAATTAAGGATGTTGGAGATGATGTGAGCTTGAGGAAGGAATCTTTACAACCTATAACTATGACCAAGTAAATATGTGTAGCCTTGTAAGAAGATTAATTATATGCATTTGTTTTTAACATAAATATGCATTTTTAATTTTTATTTAAAAATTTTCAACATATAAAAGTTCTACATATTTAGGGGTACAACGTGGTGTTTAGATAGCTTTATACACTGTGCAGTTTCCAACCAGGTAAATATATCTCCTTATACAGTTAACATTCTTTATGAAGAAAATACTCAAAATCCTTTATTCTTTTTTAAAATAGAAAAATGTAGTACATTTTCTATAGTTACCTTCCTGTGCAACAGAATCCAGAACTTCTTCTTCCTATCCAGCTATAACTTTTTTCCCATTTATCAAGATTTCCCCAGGCCTCTTTAATCCCTTCCCAGCCTCTTGTAAGCAAAAGAAAGCCTGCAATAATTACATCAACAAACAACAATTAACTTCAGCAATACTGATCAAAACAGGAAAATTGAACCATATTTTCATTCTTTCAACAAAAAAATCATTAATCATCTACCAGATAGTAGTCTAGGCACTTGATACACACTGATGAAAATAATAACCATGCCCTTGTGAAGATCTTATTCTAATGTATATGTACAAATAGTGAACAGGAAAAAATAATTGTTTAGTATCTTACAAGTTGATGTGTGTTGCTGGGGAAGGAGTCATCATGTAGAGTCCAGGGCTCAAAAGTAATGTGGCAGGGGCTATATGTTAGTTTGGGTTGTCATAGCAAAATATCATCAGCTGGGTGAGTTAAACAACTGATGTTTATTTGCATATAGTCTGGAGGTTGGAAATTACAGGATCAAGGTGCTAGTGGATTTGTTTCCTTGCAAGTACTCTATTTTTAGGGAGACAACTGCCTTCTTAGAGGATGGTGAGAGAGATCACTCTAGTGTCTCTTGTTACGAAGACACTAATATCTGATGTCTATCCAATGACTTTGTTCAACCTAAATTACTTAACTACAGGCCCCATCTAAATATAGCCATTTTAGAGATTAGAATTTCAACATATGCATTTCAGGATATAATTCTGCACATAAATAGGCAGGTTGCGATTTGACTTAGAGTAAGCAGACACGTTTGAGTGAACTTTGAAGGAAATGTAGTTTAGCAACAACAATATGTAGGAGGAAGTGGCCAGGTAAAAGGAGCAACCATGCAAAAGTATCTGAAGTGTTACATTCAGGAGCACTAGAAGACCAGAGAGGCACTGGGTGGAATGACTTTAGAGGACAATGGTAGAAGATGAGTTTGGAGCGACATTGGCAGGACCAAAGTCTTAAAGGACTTGGGATTTCATCCTGAGAATAATGGACACTAGAGACTGATGTTCTAAGTCATCTCTCAACATATCCATTCAAGCTGTATTGGAAATACACTCTGGGAGGGACAGGTGGAGAGTCACTAAACAGTCTGGAAATTATTGTCATTGAAAGGTGTTGATGCCTAAGAGCTATAAAAGTAGAGGTCATAAAAATGGTCAGAATTTGATAATATTTTGCAGATAGAACCCACAATATTGCCTGACATTGTGAATGAAAACAAAGTAAGTGAAAAATAATGCAAAGATAAGTAAAAAATATTTGGCCTTACCAACTCATGGTAGGTTACTGTATACTGACACAGAGTTACTCTTAACTGGCATGAAGGACATGTATGACTAGAACAGACTGGGGAGGAAGTGGGATAAGAAGCTCATCTTCAGACATATTAAGTTTGATAGATCTAACGGACATCCAAATGTGGATTTCAAGTAGACATTTGTATATAGGAGGCTAATGAAGTTATAGAGTAGGAATTATCAACATGTAAATTGTATTTAAAACCATAAAACTGTGTGGCAACCTGAAGACAATAAGTACAAATCAGAGGGGAGTATGAAAATCGTGTCCTGGACCACGACAACAGTAAGCTGTGAAGGGAAATCAGCCAAAAAAGAAGGGAAGCAATCAGCAAGGTAAAAGGAGAAGAAGAAGAATGTGATGCTCCAGAAGACGGAGGAATAAAGTCCATGAAGGAAGAAAGAGTAAAACACTGTGTCAAATGTTGAGACATCGAATAAAATGATGACTGAGAATTAATCAGATTTTAGCACACAAAGGTCGTTGGTGACCTTCACAGTAACAGTTTTAGTGGTGTGTTAGGCATCAACATCTGACAGGAATGGATTCAAGAAAGAATGGGAGAAAAATTAACAGAGACAACTCTTTGAAGAAATTGTGTTGCAAAAGGAACAGGAAAAATTAACATATGAGGGCACTTCAGAAGGTTTTTGGAAAAATGAATTAAAGTATAAATTTACTTTGGTGTAAAATTTTTTGAAAGGCATGCATGGATTTTTTTATGATACACATTTTATGAAGTTTTTGAGGCCCCTGGTATTTTGAAGTTGTAGATACCATCATTTACTTATGAATTAGAGGCAACAGGGTAAAGGATTCCAGGAAGGTACTACCATATCTGTAAAACAACAACTATAACTTCTGGAATAAGAATAATGCACGAACTTATTCAGAAAGAAAGACCTAGCAGGCCACTGGACATAAGAGTTTGGAGTCTAGGGAAGGTTCATGGCTGAAAGTATTGTGATCATCAAAATCTAGAGGGTGTTTAAAGCCATGAGACTACACAAGATCACTACAGTTTAAGAAAAAGGGAAGGAGTAGAACTATATTCCTTCTGGAAAATAAGAAGAAATCAGAAATGGAGACTAATATGTACTCAGATAAGACAGAGATGGGAGTTTTAAAAAGTGTTTGAAAGGGAAGAGAGTGATAAACTTCATCAAATGATGATGATAGCTCAAATAAGATGAGAAATAAACAGCTGATCATAAGGCTTTAATAACAGAGAACATTTGTAATTTCAGCTGGAGCGGGTAGGAGAGCAGGTAGAAAGCTGGAGTTAAGACCCTGATTGGAGCAGTTTCAGGACAGAATGGAAGATATTTGGAGATGATAGGCAAATAGCAAAAACTTCTCTGAGGAAGTCTGCCTATAGAGAAACCAGGCAACCGGAGTTATGGCACAGTGAATTAAGCCACCGCCTGCAACGCCTGAATGCCATATAGATCCCAGTTCAAGTCCTGGCTGCTCCACTTCCAATCCAGCTCCCGGCTAATGCACCTGGGAAAACAGCTGAAGATACCCAAAGACTTGGGCTCTGGCACTAACAGGGAAGACTCAGATTGAGTCCCAGGCTCCTGGCTTTAGCCTGGCCCAGCCCTTACTGTTGAAGCCATTTGAGAGTAAGCAGCAGATGGAAAATAGCTCACTCTCCCTCTCTCTCTCTTAACTCTGCCTTGCAAATAAATAAAATAAATCTTTATTTTTAAAAAATAGAGACTCTGAGGGAAGGCAGTAGATATAAAAAGGTATCTCTTAAAGGCATACAAATGGCCATGAAAAAGTGCTCAATACTATTAATCAAGAATATACAAAGGTCGCCGCCGTGGCCCACTAGGCTAATCCTCTGCCTGCGGCACCGGCACACTGGGTTCTAGTCCCAGTTGGGGCACTGGTTCTGTCCTGGTTGCTCCTCTTCCAGTCCAGCTCTCTGCTGTGGCAGGGAGGGCAGTGGAGGATGGCCCAAGTGCTTGGGCCCTGCACCCACATGGGAGACCAGGAGGAAGCACCTGGCTCCTGGCTTTGGATGGGTGCAGCACACGGGCTGTAGCGGCCATTTTGGGGAGGGGGAGGGTGAACCAACGGAAGGAAGACCTTTATCTGTTTTTCTCTCTCTCACTGTCTAACTCTGTCAAAAAAAAAAAAAAAAAAAGAATATACAAATCAAAGCCACAAAGAGAGCTTTGCTCTTTATTTTCACAGGAAAAAGTAACTGCATGCCCCTGACTAAACACCAAAGGCAAACATTCATTAGACAGCTGTAGGGAAAGAAGAGCACTGATCCTTCTCCCTAAGGTCTTCAGAAGGCCACCCCTCAGTTTGCATTAGACTGAAAATTTAGAGGAATATTCAGAGAGGAGATTGAATACAAAGATCTGGCTCATAGTATATCATGAATTCTAAAAGTCACAGTTAGAAGCACTTCAAGAATTACAAAGAGATACAAGCTAGATGGGTGAGAAAATCTGCAGAATTTCGTGTTGATTTGAAAAGAAGATATGAGGGATGGCCCAGATATGTAGAGATGTCCGAGGTGACGGACACAAGTACAAGCAAATGAGACAGTGAGAAGAATCCTGTGTGGAGCCACGACAAGTATTGGTCATCTGCTATAGGTTGGAAGCTGGAGAGGGCTGAATGCTGGGAACCTCTTCTTGACATCTATGTCTGGTAGGATAGCTCAGCATTTCATCAAAAAATAAACTCACCAATGGCACTTCCTGCTATGTCTTAGACTCCAGAGATTTTTCTCAGGTGCCAGTATAGCACGAGGGGACAAATTTTGTTCTCCTGTCCTCGTGTCACAGCTTAAAAATAAAAAAAAAATAAAAAATAAAAAAGGCAATGCCTACTGTGCTGAGAGATTTGTCAGGCAGCCTACACTGCCCATGATCTGACAATTTACCATTCACAGGGCTGTTAATTAGGCAATGTTCTTTTTTTTAAAAAAAGATATATTTATTTGAAAGCTAGAGATACACAGAAGGAGAGGTAGAGAGAGAGACACACAGAGACAGAGAGAGTCAATCTTCCATCCATTGGCTCACTCTCCAATGGCCATAATGGCCAAAGTTGGGCTGATCCAAAGCCAAGAGCCAGGAGCTTCTTCTGGGTCTCCCACGCTGGTGCAGGGGCCCAAGACTTGGACCATGTTCTGCTGCTTTCCCAGGCCATAGCAGCAAGCTGGACTGGAAGGCGGAGCAGCCAGGACTCAAACCAGCACCCATATGGGATGCCGGCACTGCAGACTGCAACTTTACCCGCCAGGCCACAGTGCCAGCCCCAGCAATGTTCTTTTGACACAACTCAGAATAGACTTCCATGGGAAACCCAAGATGATGTAATTCCACCCTGCCACAGTAAATATGAATTGATGTATCACACCCAGAGTTCTGCCACCCAGTCTCGGCTCCCAGCTTACAAAGCATCCCAGAACTAACAAAAATCCAGGGAATCTTTACATATCCTAAAGGAGGTTCTCTACATCTCTCCTTTCACCCCTGTGACAAACATTCTTCTAGAAAGATTCCCTAGGGGCTGGCACTGTGGCGCAGTGGATTAAGCCTCTTCCTGCAATGCTGGTGTCCCATATGGGTGCTGGTTCAAGTCCTGGAAGTACTTGGACATCCATGTGGGAAGTACTGACATCCATGTGGGAGATCCAGATGGAGTTCCAGGCTCCTGACTCCAGGCTGCCCCAACCCTGGCAGCTTCAACCTCTTGGGGGAGTGAGTGAACCAGCAGATGAAGACCTCTCTCTCATTAACTCTGCCTTTCAAATAAATAAATTTAAAAAAATAGATTTCCTAGACAGTAGAGATGAATGAATAAAAAAGGAGTCTCAAAAAGAACACACATGGTTATACAAAAGATATGTTCCTATGTGGTAACTGTATTGACAACAGTGACAATTATGCTGTGGTAACAATCTAGATGTAGTACCCAAGCCACTCCATAGAGAGTTCAGAATTTCCATAGAGCCCACAAATGATAGTCTTTAGTAGTAGGTTTTGAATTTTCAGCTTTTAACTTTGAGGGATTGAACAGCTTTGTCAAAACTGAGAGGGGCAAACTGTTTAAGAAATATCTCTAGAAATTAAAGAAAAACTCTGATTAAAGTAATTCTTGGCTTATCAGGGGCTGAGAGGTTAAGAACATAATTTTTATTGTAGAAAGTGGCAAATTATACAATGACAAGTTGTGTGTAAAAATGAGATGGAATAATTCCACGTATCCCCAAGAGACTCTGATGTTTATACATACTCACTTCCTGAAAATTGATTTTCATTTTGCAAATAACATGGGCAGTGATGTCATGATTGTATGTTATAAAGGATACAATCAGCTGCTGATTCTGTCAGTAGCTGCTATGCCCTTGATGGCTATTTGTAGCATGTGTTGTAACACCCTAATGGTATGAAATCTTCATGTTTATAGTTCCAGAAATAATAACAGGAGACATGGAATCAGCCATGGCAGTGGACTTAAATCCCTGGGTGGAATATGAATTTCGAGTGGTGGCCACAAATCCCATTGGGACAGGAGATCCAAGTACGCCATCTCGAATGATACGCACAAATGAGGCAGGTAAGAATTTTGAGACTTAGAATTTTATTTTATATGACACTAATCACTTTAAATGCAAGTTGAATTAACCATGGTTGCTTCACTGCTTGTCTTAGCATAATGTGTCCTGATTCATTTACCTAGACATCATAAAATCATGCCCTTTAAAGCAATTATTTCATTTTACTCATTCAGGACTTCTCTCTTTCCTTGCAAAAATACAGGTGTCTAGATACTTCCAGTTTCTCCCAACCCTTGTACCAATCTTCAAGTTACCATGAAATTAAAGCAGTTAATTTATTCATCTAATTATATACTCATTGAATAAGCATATCCATAAAATTCAGAATACATCAGCTCACCCTTTCCTCCAGTCATAACATTTTCACTTAATTACAGGCTACTTTCCTAGAAGTCTGTTATGTTGCTCTTCACCACTAAACCCATTATAAATTACAGTTTTCAAAGACAAATACGGTCTTCTTTGACCCCCTGCCTTCTTGAGGTCTTTGTGTAAAATAACTACCATCTGCTCCCAGACTTCAGAAACATAGAATTCTTCTGGTCTTTTATAATAAGTACCTCTGAAAATATGTTTCTAATAACCACATCAAAGGAATTAATAGCTTGTTAAAAACAGATTTTAAGATACTTTGCATATCCCCTGGAAAGAACAGGAGAATAAAGGAATTTTGGTAAATTTTCTGTTACTTCGGACAATGTCTTATTGAGATCTATCTTTTATGTTTCTATTTGTCTAAAACTTTGTGTAAAGAAAGTATCTGGTAAGAGACTTGCTTAGGGGAACAAAAACAATAATGGCAACAAGAATAATGTAAAAAAATATAGGAATGTTGCAGGGAGAGTGGGAATGGGCATCAGATATCAGGAGAAAAAAAATTTTTAAGTTTTTTATTCACTAATGTGTAAATTTCAAATAAAAATGCACCAAGAATGAAGATTTTTGTTTTGTTGACAGTTCTCTAATTGGACCCTCTAACAGGGTCTGACGCAGGTACTCAACAAGAACAAGTCCTTTTTTTTTTCTTTTTTTGACAGGCAGAGTTAGACAGTGAGAGAGAAAGACAGAGAGAAAGGTCTTCCTTCCGTTGGTTCACGCCCCAAATGGCCGCTACAGCCGTCGCGCTGCACCCATCCAAAGCCAGGAGCCAGGTGCTTCCTCCTGGTCTCCCATGTGGGTGCAGGGCCCAAGCACTTGGGCCATCCTCCACTGCCCTCCCTGCCACAGCAGAGAGCTGGACTGGAAGAGGAACAATCAGGACAGAATCTGGCGCCCCAACCAGGACTATAACCCGGGGTGCCGGCACCGCACGTGGAGGATTAGCTGAGTGAGCGGCGGTGCTGGCATCTAGTCCTTTTTTAAAAGGGAATATTCTTTTCCTTTCCTTTGTACACCTCTGCCCATATCAGTACATGGGTCAGAAACATAGGTATATTGAGGAGACAGAATTGCAGCCATTTTGTATCACAATTATCAATTGGGACTAAATATGATTTTTACTTATAATAAATTAAGCAAATCTTATAATTATTAAAATAAACTACACTTGGGAGGTGATTCTGTCTCTAAAACATGCTTTTGGTTTTTTTTTTAAAGAATTTCCAAAATGGTCAATTTATTTCATTAAGTCGAAATAATCCTACATAGATATTCAGACATTTTCCACATGAAAATTAAATAACCAAGAAAATAAAATATAAAATAGCATAAATGTTTGGAAAGATTCATCTACAGAAAATTCAACTTTTCTGCTTTTGTACTTTGCCTATTACACGTTGTTCTTCCTCTTACCTTTTCAATAGTGAGTTTTAAATTGAAGATTAATTGCCTGATTGGGTTTTCAGGCATCCATTAAATCAACCATGCTTTCATTGTGTACAGGTGTTCATTAATTAAGAGCAGAACAGGTTAGTCCTTCCTCATTTTATGTATGCAATATGCAGATATTGAAATGACTGCCAATAGTAATACTTACGCTCACATAATTTTAAAAAGCACTGCCTTACTTTGCATATTGTTAATTATGTTTAAACAAAGACAAAGATTACTGCCTAAATCACAGGTTCTCTATAAATATTCATATCAAAAAATAAATAATCCATTTAAAATGAGTAATTCTTTTAAACTTCTTATAATACAAATCTCCTTGCACTATTAAAAAGCATTTTAGAAAACCACTTTTACATTTCAAGCTAAATTCTACTCAGATGACTAATTGCATTCAAAGACGTCTTTGTCCGTTTCTGTAGTTAATTCAGCCATGCACTGGTTGTGTCTCCATTTTATCAAGAGTTCTATATACATGACATACTTTAGTCCATTAAAATCTTATGGAAGCGAAGAGAAATAGCATGAAAAATGCAGGAAGTACTCTTCTCTGAAAGTGAGTTGAGGAAGGCTTGTACTGCTTCTTGTACCTGGTATCACAGAGGGCTAGAGCTACTAATGGTGTTGAACCAAGTGTTCAGTTTTGTGCCTGTTTTGTCAGGCAGCACAGATTAAAAGGGACACCAATATCCTGAGAAACCCTCTCAAGCGACGTACTCTGCTGCTATTAAGCACATAGCCTCTATTTTAAAAGATGAGCCTGTTCTAATGGACCAACTAAACTTGGGAAATTGACAGGGCTGTTCCTGAGAGAAAAGGCCTCGCATCAACAAGGTTGAGCTGAACGTTTTATGCCTCTTTACAATGCTCTTATTTACTTGAATATCTGAAATTCTGACGAAATTCCACCTCAGAAATGTTTATTTTCCACATGCAAAAAAAAAAAAAAATCTTTCATTGCAGTTTTCTTCTAGGGTATATTTTGAATTTTCTGGTCATCCAAACACTCATGGTAGTCAAGATAAATTACTTAAGTTCAACTTCTTAGTGGTAGAATGCTAAAATAGTAATACAAATACATATTTTTTAATACATATATATTTATAGTGCAATTTTCTTGCAAGTTTAATTGATTAGGTAGATAAAACTTTCCTTTTCAAAATGTGTCATCATCAAAACAATACATAAGTTTGGGATAGGATAATGTAAATATTTTAAAATGTAGCACTCAAAAGAAATATGTACATTTTTAGGAAATTAATCTGAAATAAACACATATACATATATCGGAATGTAAAAATATATAGAATGAATACAGAACAGAAATTTATTTGTTTAATTGAATTTTTGTATTCTATTCATAATAAACTATTAAAAGATAAGTGAGGGGCCAGTATTGTGGCATAGTGCATTAACCTGCTGCTTGCAACATCACTATTTCATTTGGGACCAGTTCAAGTCCTGGCTGTTCGGCTTCCGATCCATCTCCCTGCTAATGAGCCTGGAAAGGCAGTGGAAGATGTCCAAGAGCTTTCATCCTGCATGCATGTGGGAGACTCAGATGAATCTCCTGTCTCCTGGCTTTGGCCTGGCCCATCCCTGGCCATTATGGCCATTTGGGGAATGAACCAGTATATAGAAGATCGTTCTCTCTGTCCCTGCCTCTCTTTGTAACTGCCTTTCAAATAAGTAAAATAAGTATTTTTGAAAAATAAATGAAATGGAGAGAAAATAGAACTAACAACATAATTTGTCAGAAAGGTTTTATCTTCTCTTTAGTATAAAATTTCTATTATATGCAAAATAAAATCTTAATATTTTTAATTTTATTATTTCAAATTTTAATGAACTATATATAATACAGATAGACAAACTTTTACCAGTAATTACAAGATCAGGATTAGTGCTTTACTATGTAATTTCCTAGCAATTTGAACATAAGCATGATCATCTAAGGCTCTGATTTTCACATTTATAAAATGGGGATAATATCACAAACTACTTCTGATTGTTGTGTTAAGGAAGATAATACATGTAAAAAACTCAGAATTCTGCATGGCTTGTAGTAAAAATCTCAATATAATTAACTATTTTATCATTATTACTATCACCATTGTCATTAATTTAAATAAGTTAGTATTTTATTAAATGGTAATTTATGCAATAGTAATCCAGTATAATTAACTTTTCATAAGGGGGAAACACTTTCAAATTAAAAATATTTGCATTGCTATAATAAGAAACATCCAGCTTCTGGTTGGCTCACAGTTCTGCATCTCCAAGATGCCCCTCCCAGGAGACGTCTCCATTGCAGGTCAAGGGCCCTCACACCCCTCCTTGGCCTGCCTGCATAGCTTGACAGTCATGAGAACAATTTATAGTCAGTGTGACACACAGTACAGAGCATGCATCTCCTCTACATCTCCTTGTCCACTGTGTGGATGGCCTTCCCTTGCTGCTGTTTCATTCTTCTCTAACAAATAATCAGTTTGTAAGTGAATGTTGATATTGCTCCTCCATGTAGTCATTTGTTTGGTTCTTATACACAGCAGGGCAAAAGTAGAGAAAACGAAATGCTGGATGGAAGATAATGCTTAAAATATTTTTTCCAAATTTAAACAATTCTCCATTTGCTTAGTACATTAATTCTGCCTATCATTCACTTTTAAGTCTAAAATGGAAAATGTCAAACACATATTGCAGGCATACAAGGAAAAATCTTGTTTCTACATTTAAGAGATCAGTGCTCCATCAAATGGGTATATCAAGTAGACAGTCAGATGAAAACTTTCCTAGTCTTTACATTCTCTGCACTACATTATAGTTCTATGTCTGGTTTAAAAAACATATTTTTCACAAACACATATAAACTCGATATTTCTGGGGTGTCATGTGATATTTCTATACATGTGTACACTGCATAATGGTCAATCAGGGTAAACATATCTATAAACTCTACTGTAGAGTTTAAACATAAAATAGTTTTGAGTCTTCTCCCACAATTGTTCTCTGAATATTTGCCAACTGATCTTCAGCCTCAGCCCCAACTGTGTTCTAAGGGCTTTCAGCTACTAAGATTGTCTCATTTTGCGGTTTTAAGAACTTTCAGTTTAATTTAAATAAAGAAGAAGTAACATCACATTAAATTTCATGCTCTCTCCTTCCAGTCTGCACAGGCCTGATCCAAGAGCTGTGACCTGTCTCTTTTCTCTCTTCTCCACTTCCTCCCCTGCCTTCTAACTGTTGCTCTGTTGGCAACTGTTCCCAGGCCAGCCAAGAAGGTGAAAACATCTATCCAGGTGGTGCAATGTGTGGTTCTCATATGGGTTTTGGATATCCCACATGATGGCATTTGTCCACAGTCTACTTTATTCTTGTGTGGGAGGCAGCAGGTTCTTTGGAGACACCCTAGCTTGAACAGACAACTTTTTGGGTGTGATTCCAACAAAGATGTTCAAACCTACCTTCCCTAATGTTCACTTGACCTACAATGACAGTTTCACATTCCACTTCTGCCAAATTCTGAAAATGTAGGGTATTCTTGTGAACTAGTTTGGCCTCTGTTCTAGTAGCATGGCTTGAGACTAGGGTATCCTACTAAACTCTGAAGCTCAGTTACATCCAGCTTGGCTGTCTTTTCCTCTCTTTATTTAACTTGATGGGGAAATGACACCCACTTCTCTATTGACAGCTGGGACTGGAGGGACATGCCAAGACATCTCCATCTTCTTAAACAGAAATGTCCCAAGACAGCATCCTTTGCTCTCTAACCCAATATGTATAAGCTGACAGAGGTAATGAGAACAGATCATAAAATCAGTTTCCATATTTCTTAATAAGTCTATGGTTTTTCTCTGGCCAAACTTACTTTAGAATCTGAGATTATACAGGACTCATTCCAAATTCAGAAAACAGTCATTTAATTTCCTATTACAATTTCCTTAATTTCACATTATTTTCTGAATACTGAGAAGATCTTGCTTTTTCACATTTATTTCTTCATAGTTCTTGTCCATGATAGCTATTTAGGAAATTGACTTACTTAGATTCAGAATTATGGAAAAGACACAGTAAAATACTATTGTAATATAAGATAAGCATACATAGGTTTTCTCTGGAAATATGTGGATTGGCTTGGTAAATAGCATTTAATGGGACTTTGATTGCTAGGCCAAATGGGATATAAGCAGAATTATTTCCTGAGGCCAGGCAGAAAATCAACAGTCATGCACTATTGTGTACCAAGAAAACGAATAAAGCTGTTTTGTTTTAAAAGATCTATTCAGGCTATGCTTCTATGAAAATGTTATACAGAAAGTATAAAGCATTCAGTTTGAATAATTGGGAAAACATAAAAGAAAATACTATTAAATGAACCTCATGGTTTTCTTCAACACAATAAGTAATTTAATTATATTAAATCAAGAAAATTATCCTAAGATTAAGAGAAGACAAAAATTATAGCAAGAAACAGACCCCTAAAACCAAATCTCAATTATCAGGGAAAAAAGATTAGAATATGGCTCATATAGTAGACAGTTTGCTTAACTCACGGAACCACTTTGGTAAAGACAAGTCTTTTCTACAAAGCATATGCAAAAAAATAGGTATTTTATTCCAGAAGCAAATGATAGTTTTGACAAATGCCTCTCTGAAGGCTTCCCAGTTTAATTTGGGGGCAGGTTGCTTTCTGACAAATAGCTTCCCTGCACTTCAGAGGTTCCAAAGAAAGAAGAATGAAGAACACACAACAGAAGTAGACGACCTGAGCATGAGAAGTATGGGGTAATGAGGAAATGGATGTGAAAGACTCAGGTCAGACCAGTCCTATCTTCCTAGTCCCCAACAGGTTCCGTGCTAAGCCCTTGCCCTTTAGTAGATTCTTTAATTTTCACATCAGCCCTCCAAAGCACTCTTCCACAGGACTGTTCATCCTAAGGTTACAGACAATAAAGCTAAATTACACAGTCTTAAAACTTTCACAAGGTCACCTGATAAATGACTGACAGAACTGGAATTCTAACTCAGACTTTACTCCAAAGATAATGCCTCCGAGTAATCTCTCCCTGCCCACCATCTTCTTGCTTTTTCCTTCTTTTTTACCATATTCATAGACAAATAGCATTCATGATTATCAATTCTATGTTTTTATTTCCTTTAAAGAGATTGAGCTGAGGTAAAAAACATGCATTCATTTATTGTATGTATTCACCTCTTGTGTTCTCGACTTTTCCTGCCTATAAGAAAGTTCATTAAGCAGAGAAATTTTAACATTTCCTGAAACATCCCAGCAATCTCTTTTTCAAACAAAAACTGCATATTGACAGGATTTCCAAATGAAAACAAGCTGTGCCCAAACAAAAGACATAATTCCTCTGGAACCTCTAAACAGTATTATTCAAATGTATAAAAAGAATATTGTAATTCAAGATTACATCTATGTAGACTCACATTGAACTCATAGTGTTTGTGACAGAAGATTTCACCACTTTCCCTTTTTCAAATCTAAGTAGATAATAACATTCCATAATATGCATTAATTTTATTTCCAGGTGCTGTGATAAATAATTAGGAAAACAACATTTAAAGGAAGGTTCTGTTATTATCTTCCTGAGACAACTGAAGGACAGAAGGTTAAAGAAATTTTTTTTCAGTGAAGTTGCTATAATTTTAGAACCAGGACTCAAGTACAGATCTTTCTCATTCCCTCGAGAGCACTTTCACAATGTGTACATGCCACCTTATGTAGCCAATCGATAAAAACAAGAGCATTATATGAACTTTTTAGGAAACATCATTGGTACTTCTTTTCATTTGGAAACTATTTAAATTTAACTCCTTATATAAACTGATTCTAAAAGATATTCACTTCATGGAAATATTTATGTATTACATACTTCAATTTAGGTAGACAAATAACTGCTTTTTAAATGTCTCTCTTGACGTTCACCTTGACAGTTATAAACAACCTTCCTTCCTTCTTTCCATTTTTCTGCACCTTTCTTTCCAAATTAGTTACGGAAAAGCCATTAAGCCCTATTCCAGACCTGTAATAAAGCCATATTATTCAGTGAGCCATGTAAACAGTCATTGTAATACAAATTGGAAATATTTTAGGGAAAAAAGCAAATGAGTAAATGATTTCTTCCTATTTCATTGAGTGCTGGTTAGAGAATGTTGTTTAAACTATGACACTTAGACTTCTTTGATAAGCAAGCAGGCTTAAAATAAAGTAGCACACTATATTTTGCTCATTGAGAATGCTTACAAGAATATTTCCAAAGTTTAAGATGAAAAGAGACATTAGTCTATATTTCAATATGCCCTAAAATAATTAGCATTTGTAGCTTATGGAGCAAAGTGTTAATCACATGATCTGTTTATGGAAGTGGTATTACTCGGGATGAAATTTAGAAGCAGAGTTTAACCTGCTAACCATGCATGCAAACTTGTTTTGATAAGTTAACATGCTCATGACATTTATCAGTAGCCAAATGAGGAAGAAAAGGGCTGCTTAATTAAAAACTTGGTTTGTATTAATTAAATTGATATAGTTGGATTTTAAGTAAATATGTGTTTCTTTGAACTCAAGGAAGTACTTTATTAGATTTATGATTATACAAATTTTATGCTTTTATCAAGAATTATAGAACTCATACACCAGAAGCGTTTTGAGATATTAAGTAAAATCCCTTCATATCATGAAAATATTATTTTATAAATTAAGGGAAACAATTAAAATCAGTAGACTCCACAACACTGACTACAGAGATAATAACTGTGTGTCACTAACTTGAAAGGAAATTAAAGAGCATGGGTTCCACTGATCATCTGCATGTAATTAGGAACTTCAAGCCAAATAGAACAGACAATCCAATCAAACACTGTGATCCTGAAAACAAAATACACTGCCTGAGTGCAGCAATGGAAGACTTAGTTCCTTTTATATCAGTAAGATTTTGTTTACTCATCTCAGCATAACATTACTATTAAACCACAATGAACCATAATGCTTTTTTTGTGTGTTATTACACATAAAAATCAGTGGTAGGGTGAGAAAAGGAGGATCTTAACTCTTTTTAAAGGATTTGATAAAATACAAAATTCTTTCATGAAAAAACCTTAAGCAAAATTAGTAAAGAAAGAAAATACCTCAACATAATCAAGGCAATATTTGAGAAGCCCACAATAGCCATCATATTGAACAGGGAAAAGCTGGGAGCATTTCCATTAATATCCGGAACCAGACAAGGATGCTCAATCTCACCATTGCTAGTCAATATAGTTCTACAAGTTTTAACTAGTGCCATTAGACAAGAAAAGGAAATCAAAGGGACATAAATGGGAGAAGAGGAAGTCAAATTATCCCTGTTTGCAGCTGAGATGATCCTATACAGAGGGGAAACAAAAGACTCAATTAAGAAACTACTGGAACTCATAAGAAAGTCTGATAAAGTTACAGGATATAAAATTAACACACAAAAATCAATAATCTTTGTATACACAGACAATGCCATGATTGAGGAAGAACTTATAAGATCAGTCCAATACATAATGGCTACAAAAAAGTTCAATAGCTTGGGATAAATCTAACCAAGGATGTTACAGAACTCTACAATGAAAAATTACAAAATATTAAGGAAAGAAACAGAAGGCACAAAAAAAGAAAAAAATCTTCCATGTTTATGGATTAGAAGAATTAATATAATCAAAATGTCCATACTACCCAAAGCGACTCACAGATTCAATGCCATTCCAATCAAAATATCAGGAAAGCAGTAGAAGGTGGCCTAAATCCTTGGGCCCTACACCCACATTGGAGACGAGAAAGAAGCTCCTGGCTCCTGGCTTTGAATCAACTCAGACTAGCCATTGGCGGCCATCTGGGGAGTGAACCAGCAGATCGAAGACCTTCCTCTCTCTCTCTCTTTGCCTCTCTGTAGCTCTGCCTTTCAAATAAATACATATTTTTAATAAAAAAAGATATTACTGGGCAGTTATAATCAAAACAGCATGGCACTAGCACATGAATGGACATGTCGACCAATGGAACAGACCAGAGATCTCAAAAATTAATCAACATACTTATAACCAACTAATCTCTGAAAAATGAGCTAAAATCACTCCCTAGAGAAAAGACAGTCTCTTCAACAAATGGTGTTAGGAATATTGGATCTCCACATGCAGAAGTATAAAACAAGACCCCTAGCTTACACATTATACAAACAAACCAACTCACAATGGACCAGGGATCTAAATCTAAGACCTGAAAACATCAAATTACTAGATGAAAACATAGGGGAAACACAGCAAGTCACTGACATAGGCAAAAACTTGAATACGATCCCAGAAGTACAGGGAATAAAGACAAAAATACATGGATATATAAAGAGCTCAAGAAACTCAACAACAAAACAAGCCACCCAGTTAAGAAATGGACTAAGAAAATGAACAGCTATTTTTTCAAAGGGTGAAATACAAATGGCCAACAAACACATGAAAAGATGCTCAGGGTCACTGGCCATCAGGGAAATGCAAATAAAAACCACGATGAGACTTCACCTCACTCCAGTTAAAACAGTTATCATCCAAAAATTTAAAATATTACAAGTGCTGGGAAGGATGTGGTGAAAAAGGTACACTAATACACTGCTGGTGAGATTGTAAACTATAGAAGACCAAATGGACGTTCTTCAGAAATCAGAAAGTAGATCTACCTTATGACCAAGTCATTCCACTCCTGGTAATTTACCTGAATGAAATCAAATCAGCATTTGAAAGTTATCTATACTCCCATGCCTATAGCAGCTCAACTCACAATAACTAAGATATGGAATCAACCCAGATGTCCATCAGCTGAAGACTAGATAAAGAAAGTGTGGTATAAGGTCAGCATTGTGGTGCAGCAGGTAAGGCCGCTGCCTACAATGCTGGCATCTCATATGGGAGCCAGTATGAGTTCCAGCTGTTCCCAGCTCCTTGCAAATGGCCTGGGAAAAGCAACAGAAGATGGTCCAAGTACTTTTGTCTCCTGCTACCCTCATGGGAGAACTGGAAGACGCTTCTAGCTCCTGGCTTTGGCCTGACCCATCCCCAAGCCATGTATCCCTCTCTGTGTCTCTTCCTTTCTCTCTGTAACTGACTTTCAAATATATAAATAAATCTTAAATAAAGAAATTGTGATATAGATAGATAGATGATGGAATACTATTCAGACATAAAAAGGAATGAAATCCTGTCTTTCACAACAAAATAGTTGCTACTGGAGAGCATTATGCTTATTGAAATAAGCCAGTACCAAAAGGACAAATATATTTTCCTTAATTGATGTTAACTAATATACCATGTACAAAAATATAATGTATATGAGTGGAACTGACATTTTGAGATTTGATTACTGTTTATAGCCCTTGTCGATACCACTGGGGAGCAGCAATTTTTTTACCTACTACTTGTCAAATTCTTTATTTAATGGAGGATTAAGTCTGTGATCATAAAGTAAACTGAATGTATGTCATTGTAAAAGTTAAAAGAAAAAGAAGGAAGAAGGAGGAAGGAAAGGTATGGGGAAAGCATCATTATTCTCTTAAAACTGTACATATGAAATATAATATTTGTTTTCTTTGTATAAATAAAAAGGTTTTAAGAACTATATATACATATGTATACAAACCCATAGCAAAGAATACTAGCAAACAAAAAGTGAAATAAAGATTTATTTTAAATGCAGTGTTACAGAGAGAAGGAGAGACACAGAGAGAGAGAGAGAGAGAGAGAGAGTGAGAAAGAGAGAGAGAGAATCTTTTTTCCACCATTTTCATTCCCCAAATGGCCACGATAGCTAGAGCTGGGGCAGGTCGGAGCCTAAAGCTTTATGTGGGTCTCCCCTATGGCTGGCAGGGGCTCAAGTACTTGGACCACCTTTTACTGCTTTCCCAGGTGCATTAGCAGGGAGCTGGATCAGAAGTGGAGCAGCCAGAACTGTAAACAGGACTCCTGTTAGATCCCAGCATCACAAGCAGGACTGGCTTAACTCCCTGTGCCAAGATGCTGGCCCCAGGATCTTACATTCAGTTGAATATGGGCTGTTTTGTCTTGAAATTAGAACCGGTAAGAAAACTTCAAAGACTGCTTTCCAATAATAAAAGAAATTTTACAGAATAGAGGCTGTTTATATGTAATTCCACTTGGAACTTATCTACACAGAAAACCATCAGTGGTAGTTGTTTGTCCTAACTGTTAAGATGCCATTTACAATATCCATGTCCCAGGACAGAGGGTCTGCATGAGTAACCAAACTATGCCTCCTGACTCCAGCTTCCTGCTGATGTAAACCCTGAGAGGCAACTGATAACAGACTGCTCAAGTGGTTGTGTTCCTGCCACCACATGAGAGAACTGGGCTGCAATCCTGATCCTGGCTTTAGCACTAACTCAGATCCACTGCAGACATTTGGGAAGAGAACCAGCAGATGGAAGTAATCTCACTCTGACTCTCTAGCTCTCTCCACCTCTCAGAAAATAAAAATAATAATAGAATCAAATCACAGGAAATCTTACAGTGCTTCCTTAGTTCTCCAATGTGGAAATTTTCCTTAAAATGTTCACAAGTTTCTTTTAAACCTTCTTTTTACCAACATGTTTAAAATTCTTCAAAATAAAACTTTTGAAAACTATGTTCTCTAAAATATAAAAGTATTAATGAATTCTAGAATGATGCTACCAAAATCTCAAAGGTTTTTTGTTCAGGTACTTGGATTTCATTCTACTCATGTGCTTTAAATGAGTATCTAGGGATACCCTTTAGAGTGCCTACATCCTGCTCTACAACACCAATTTAGAGGATCTGAGAATCCTTTTTATTTTTTTAAAAAAATTTAATGTATTTATTTATTTGAAAGAGAGGGAGAGATTCCTCCCACTGGTTCATTCCCCAAATGGCCAAAACATAGAGGAAGCAGTAACTACATCTGGGTCTCCAGCAGGAGCGTTAGTGACCAAGTCTTTGGGCTGTCTTCCAATGCCTTCCCAGGTGAATAAGTAGGGATCTGGATCAGAAAAACACCCAGCACTGCAATCAGTACTCCAATATGGGATGGCAGCATTGCAAGCAGTGGCTTAGGCTGCTGTGTCACACCACCTGTCACAGCATCCTCCCCTCATATAATGTTGGTGGCCAAGCAAAACAGAAAAAAAGGGGGCCAGAATTATGGTGTAGCAGGTAGAGCCACTGCCTACAGTGTTGGCATCCCATTTGGGTGCTGGTTCAAGTTCTGGTGCTCCACTTCCAATCCAGCTCTCTGCTATGGCCTAGGAAAGCAGTACCAAGATGATGGAATAGCAACAGGATAAGACTGCAGGAGAACCACAGTGAAAGATGCCCCCAGAGTAGTGGGGGTGGTCCAGACCCATGCTGGAAAACAAAAACAAAGCATAAGATCCGCTGATTTGGATTGGTGAGGAGGATGCCCACCCTAGCAAGCCAAGTCAGAGAAGGTTCCAGAGGCCCTCAGAACAGCTGATACATCTGGAGGGAAAGCTTAGTAAACTGCTACTGGAGTTCTACACAGATTCGCTACTGGTGGAAAAAAAAAAGCCGTGCATCTGTCTCCCTTCCCCTACATCTCTCTCCCTTCCCCTACATCTCTTTCCCTTCCCCTACATCTCTCTCCCTTCCCCTATCACCACTACAGCAGAGATCTGCAGCCAGCATGGGGAGAGATGACACCAGTGTTGGATACAGGCAGGGAGCAGTTGCCCCCTTTCCTATGTCAGCTGCAAGGGGCTGGTTGCCCAGAAACAGGAGGGAAGAGGAAAAGACAAATAAGGGAGCCTGTAACCTGCCCAGCACAACTGAGAAGCGACTGGAGCTGAATCCAGTGGGTACCTTGCACACTTGCAAACCATAGATTTAACCAGAGAGAAAAGAAGTCTACAAAGGCTGAGGAACAAAGCAAAAATCCAAAAATAAAAAATAAGCGAGAAAATATGAGGCTCCCAAAGAAACACTAAAACATTTTTTTAAGATTTATTTATTTATTTGAACGTCAGAGTTATACAGAAAAGAGAGGCAGAGAGAGAGGTCTTCCATCTGCTGGTTCGCTCCTCAATCGGTCTCAATGGCTGGAGCTGCGCCAACCTGAAGCCAAGAGCCAGGAGATTCTTCCAAGTCTACCATGTGGGTGCAGGGGCCTAAGGAGTTGGGCCACCTTCCACTGCTTTCCCAGGCCATAGCAGAGAGCTGGATCAGAAGTAGAACAGCTGGGACTAGAACTGCTGCCCATACGAGATGCCAGCACTGAAGGCGGCAGCTTTACCCACTATGCCACAGTGCCCACCCCATAAAAAAATTTCAATATTAGAATATGAAGATAAAGATACTGAGGAAATGCCAGAAAAGGAATTCAAAAAATTAATCAGAAGACTACTCAGAAGCAATCAAAAGCAAATTCACAAACTAAAGAAAAGGATATAGGATATGAATGAAAATTTTTCACATGAAATTGAGATTTTAAAGAGAAATCAAAATGAAATACTAGAAATGAAGAATTCAACAGATCAAATAAAAAATGCAGTGCAAAGTCTTTACATCAGAATAAGTCCAGTAGAAGAAACACTATCCAAACTAGAAGATAAAGCTCTGGAAATTTTATAGTCAGACTGTAAAGAAGAAGAAAGAAAAAAACTGAAATAAAAACTGTTGGAGATCTACAGCATACCATCAAACAACCCAACACACAGGTCTTAAGAATTTCTAAAGGCATGGAAAGAGAGAAAGAATTAGAAGGCCATTTTAGTAAAATAATAACAGAAAACTTCTCTAATTTGAAGAAAGGAAGGAACATCCAAAAACAGGAAGCACACATAACTCCCAATAGACGTGACCACAAAAGATCTTCACCATAAAACATTGTAGTCACACTCTCCACAGTAAAACATAAAGAAAAGGATCTAAAATATTCATGAAAGAAATGCCAGATAACCTTCAGAGGATCTCCAATTAGACTCACAGCAGCCTTTTCACCAAAAATCATACAGGCTAGGAGAGAATGGCGAGATAAAATCCAAGTCTTGAGAAAGAAAAAAAAAACTATCAAACCAGAATATTGTACCCTGCAAAGCTCTCATTTATGAATGAAGGTGAAATTAAGACCTTCCATAACAAATAGAAATTGAACAACTTTGTCACCACCCAGTCTTACACAAGATGATTTAAGATGTGCTTCATACAGAAATACAGAAGCATGATCATCACTACAAAAGAAGGTAAAGGCTGAAAATCCTCCACTTAAAGTACAAAGGAAATCAAAAGTAAAAAATAGGAATATTCATGGAAAATTGGCAGGGCAAAGTCATTACTATTCAACAGTCACCTTAAATACAAATGGCCTCAACTCTCCAGTTAAAAAACACCTACTGGCTGAATGATCTATTTGCTGCCTACAACAAACACATCTCACTAACAAAGATACTCGCAGACTAAAAGTGAAGAATGGGAAAAAAAAAAAAAAGATACTCTATGCTAACAGAAACCAAAAAGCAGCTGGTGTAGCCATCCTAATATAAGATAAAATAGACTTTAACACAAAAACTGATAAATGAGACAAAGAAGGGCACTATGTAATGATCAAGGGATCAGTTTAAGAGGAAGAAATGACTATTAGAAATGTATATAGCAGGGATGGTGCTGTGGCGCAGTGGGTTAAAGACCTGACCTGAAGCGCTGACATCCCATATGGGCACTGGTTCTAGTCCCGGCTGCTCTTCTTCCAATCCAGCTCTTTGCTATAGCCTCAGAAAAACAGAGTATGTCCCAAGTCCTTGGGCCCCTACACCCATGTGGGAGCCCTGGAAGAAGCTCCTGGCTCCTGGCTTCAGATCAGTGCAGCTATGGCCATTGCAGCCATTTGGGGAGTGAACCAACAGAGGGAAGACCTCTATCTCTGTCTCTACCTCTCTCTGTAACTCTGACTTTAAAATAAATAAAAAATATAAATCTTTTAAAAAAATAAAATAAACATATATAGCATCTAATTACAGGGCACCTGGCTATCTAAAAGAAATGTTAATGGATTTAAAGGGAGATATAGACTCAAACACATAGTAATGTGGGACTTCAATACCCCATTTTCAGGGATGTACAGATCAACCACACAGAAAACCAGCAAGGAAACAGCAGAATTAATTGACACTATAGATCAAATGGATTTAACAGAAATCTATGGAACACTCCAACTTACAGCACAGTATGCACATTCTTCTCACCAGTACACGGAATGTTCTCTAGGATTGACCACATGCTAGGCCATAAAGCAAGTCTCAGTAAATTCAAGAAAAAAAGAAATCATATCATGAAGCTCTGACCACAATGGAATTATGCTAAAATTAACAATTTAGGAATCTCAAGAACATATAAAAACACATGGAGAAACTGAACAACATGCTCCTGAATGAACAGTGGGTCATAGAAGAAATCAAGAGAGAAAAAAATTCTGGAAAGAAATGAAGATGAAAAAACAACATATCAAAATTTCTGGGATATAGCAAAAGCAGTGATAAGAGGAAAGTATATAGCAATTGGTGCCTACATAAAAAATTTAGAAAGGCTCCAAATAAATGTGCTATCAATGCATCTCAAGGACCTAGAAAAACAACAGCAAACCAAACCCAAAGCTAGTAGAAGAAAAGAAATAATTAAAATTAGAGAAGAAATAAACAAAATAAAAACCAAGAACACAATACAAAAGATCAGCAAAATGAAGAGTTGGTTCTTTGAAAAAATAAGCAAAATAGATACACCATTTGCCCAGCTAACAAAAAAAGGACGGAGAAGACCGAATTTAATAAAAGGAAATGTAACAACAGACACCACAGAAAGAACAATCAACAGAAATTACTACAAACAGTATGCCAACAAAATGAGAAACCAAGAAAGCAATGGATAGACTCCTAGACACATACAAATTACCTAAATTGAGTCATGAAGACACAGAGAACCTAAAAAGACACATAACCAAGATGGAAATTAAATCAGTAATAAAGACTCTCAAAGCAAAAATAAAAGCCCAGGACTAGATGGCTTCACTGCTGAATTCTACCAGACTTTTAAAGAAGAACTAACTCCAATTCTTCTCAAACGATTCAAGAAAATTAGTCTAAAGGGAGGGAATTCCCACAAATTCTTTCTATGAATCCAGCATCAGCTTAATTCCTAAAAGTGAAAAATATACAGTATAGAAAGAGTACTACAGACCAGTTTCCCTGATGAACATAGATGCAAAAATCTCCAACAAAATACTAGCCAATCGAATCCTAAAACACATCAGAAAAACCATTAACCTGGCCCAAATGGGATTCATCTCTAATATGCGGGGATGCATTTGCAAATCGATGTGATACATCACATTAACAAATTGAAGAACAAAAACCATATGATTATCTCAACAGATGCAGAGAAAGCCTTTGATAAAATACAGCACTCTTTCATGATGAATATGCTTAAGCAAACTGGGTATAGAAGGAACTTTCCTCAACACAATCAAGGAAATTTATGACAAACCCATGGCCAGCATCCTATTGAATGGGCAAAAGTTGGAAGCATTCCAACTGAGATCCAAAACCTGATAAGGATGCCCACTCTTACCATTGCTAGTCAGTATAGTCCTGGAAGTTTTAGCCAGAGACATTAGGCGAGAAAAATAAATCAAATGGATATAAATTGAGAAGGACGAAGTCAAATTATTCCTATTCACACATGACATGATTCTATATATAGAGGATCCAAAAGACTCCATCAGAAGACTACTGAAACACATAGAAGAGTTTGTAAAGTACCAGGATATAAAATAAACACTCAAAAATCAAAAGCCTTTGTATACACAGACAATTCCACAACTGAGAAAAAACACCTAAGATCAATCACATTCACAATAGCTACCAAAAAAAAACCTTGGAATAAATTTAACCAAAGATGTTAAAGAGCTCTACAATGAGAACTACAAAACATTAAAGAAGGAAAACTGAAGAAGATATAAAAAATGGAAAAACCTTCCATGTTCATGAATTGGAAGAATCAATATCATTAAAATGACCAAACTTTCAAAAGCAATTTACAGATTCAATGTGATCCCAATCAAAATACCAAGAACATTCTTCTCAGATATAGAAAAAATTATACTAAATAAATAGAATTAAGTGTCTGGTAATAATAATAGAATTAAAAAGGAGAGAATGTTACAACATGGGAAGCAGGCCACACAGCAGACTCGTAGAATGATAATTACTTTAAGTAACACTAACTTCAGAGTCAGCCCTTAAATCTTCCTGGTCTGGCTGAAAAGCCCATGAGAGCATTTCAGGCATGGAAAGCCAAGACACTGTGGCAAAAAATGTTCTATGTGAAAGAATCTCTGTGAGTGACACCCCAGCAGAAAGAAGTGGCCATCAAACAAGGATGTACTTTTCTCTAAAGGGAGGAGAGAACTTACACTTTGCTTGTGGCCTTGACTGAATACTCAGAGTTTGTGAACTCAAAAGGCTTCCATAGCCTAGGCAGCTCATGTCAAGAGCATCGGATGGTCACTGACATCATACATAGGAGTGTTAAATTGTTAAATTAACAACAAGAACCACTGTGCACTAACTCCTCATGGAAGGACTTCTTCTTCGATGAGTTGTATCATGAGAATTAACTGTAAAACTAGTTCTCAAACAATTTTTGTGTGTGTATGCAAATTTTTGAAACTTTTACTTAGTATAGAGTCGGTCTTTCATGTAGAAAATCTCATTGAAAATGAATCTTAATAGAGCATGTGACTGGGAAGGGGAGAGGAAAAAGGAACAAGGGTAGAAGTGTATGTATATTATTCTCAGGTATGCTGAGAATAATAGCTATATTCCAAAATTGTACTTATGAAACTTGTATTTTTTAAAAGATTTTATTTATTTTATTCAAGAGTTAGAGTTACAGACAGTGAGAGGGAGAGACAGAGAGAGAGAGGTCTTCCATCCATTGGTTCACTCCCCAAATGGCCACAACAGCTGGAGCTGCGCCAATCTGAAGCCAGGATCCAGGATCCAGGATCCAGGAGCTTCCTCTGGTCTCCCACATGGGTGCATGGGCCGAAGGACTTGGGCCATGCTCTACAGTTTTTCCTAGGCCATAGCAGAGAGCTGGATTGGAAGAGGAGCAGCCGGGACTAGAACCGATGTCCATATGATGCTGGTACCACAGGCGGAGGATTAACCTACTGCGCCACTGCGCCATCCCCGAAACTTGTATTTCTTAAAAAATTAATTGAAAAAAAAGAAAGTAATATGGATACAGAGTAGATCATGAATCGCTAAAGTATTCTTTAAGACTTATTTTATTTATTTGAGAGAGTTGCAGAGAGAGGTAGAACCAGAGAGAGAGAGAGAGAGAGGCCTTCCATCCACTGGTTCACTCCCCAAATGACTGCAACAGCCAGAGCTGAGCTGATCCAAAGCCAGGAGCCAAGATCTTCTTCCAGGTCTCCCATGTAGATGCAGGGGCCCAAACACCTGGGCCATCTTCTACTGCTTTTTCAGGCCATAGCAGAGACCTGGATCAGAAGTGGAGCAGCTGAGACTCTAACTGGCCCCCATATGGGATGCTGGCGCTGCAGGCCGTGTCTTTAACCTATTGTGCCATTGCACTGTTCCCTAAAGTAATCTTTAACAACAAAAGAAAGTCAGCTGGAGGCACCACAATACCAGATTTCCAAATGTAATACAGGACAGTCATAATCAAAACAGCCTGGTATTGGTACAGAAACAGATGGATAGACCAATGGAGCAGAACAGAAACACCAGAAATCAATCCAAGCATCTACAACCAGCTTATCTTTGATAAAAGACCAAAATCAATCATGGAAGCTAAGATAGTCTCTTCAACAAATGGTGCTGGGAAAACTGAAGAATGAAGCAAGATCTTATACCTTATTCAAAAACCCATTAAAAATGGATTAAAGACCTAAATCTATGACCTGATATCATCAAATTATAAGAGAACATTAAGGAAGCACTTTGAGACATTGGCAAATGCAGAGTTCTTGGAAAAGACCCTAGAGGCATAGGCAATCAAAGCCGAAATTGACAAATAGGATTACATCAAATTGAGAAGTTTCTGTATTGCAAAAGAAACATTCAACAAAGTGAAAAGGCGACTAACAGAAAGGGAGAAAATATTTGCAAACTATACAACTGATAAAGGATTAATAATCAGAATATATAAAGATATCAAGAAATTCAACAACAACTAAACAAACAACCCAGTGAAGATATGGGCAAAGGATCTAAATAGGCATTTTTCAAACTAGGAAATCCAAAAGGCCAACAGGTACATGGAAAAATTCAGGATCACTAACCGTCAGAAAAATGCAAATCAAGACCACAATGAGCTTTCACCTCACCCCATTTAGAATGGATTTCATACAGAAATCAACAAACAATAAATGCTGGGGAGGATGTGGGAAAAAAAGGTACCCTAATCCACTGTTGGTGGGAATGTAAATTGGTAAAGCCACTATCTGAACATATTCCTACCATATGACCCAGCCATCCACCCCTAGGAATTTACCCAAGACAAATGAAATCAGCATATGAAAGAATTATCTATATCCCCATGTTTATTGGAGCTCAATTTGTAATAGCTAAGACATGGAATCAACCCAAATGCCTATCAACTGAAAACCTGATAAAAAAAATTATGAGATATACACACCATGGAATACTAGAGAGGCTAAAATAAAAATGAAATCCAGTCATTTGCAACAAAATGATGCAACTGGAAAGCATCATACTTAGTGAAATAAGCCAGTCCCAAGTGGACTAATACCATATGTTATCCCTGACCTTTGAAAACTAATAGAGCACCCAAAAGGCAATCTGTAAAAGTGAAACTGACATTTTGAGAAGCAATGACTTTGAACAGTTCTTGTTTGGACTGTTGAGGGATACTTTGCCCTTTTTTTAAATTCTTTCTCATACTATCTGTTGAACTTTTACTCAAAATAGAGATAATCATATGTGTATAAAGTTAACTGAAAATAGATCTTATTAAAAAAAAACAAGAATAGGAGTAAGAGAGGGAGAAAGCAGGAAGGGATTTGGTGGGAGGGTGGGCACAGTGGGAAGAATCACCATGTTCTTCAAGTTGCAACTGTGAAATGTATGAAGTTTGCAGCTGCAAAACTGTAGAGTTCATCATACATTCCTAAGGACTTACTTCTAAGGGTACAGTTTAAAATGTTGTACCTGAGTGAGTGCAAACACAGGAGCACCACACACACACACTGATAAAATTTTCTGGTTCTTTATTGCCAGTGGTGGAGAGCAAGCTCACACCATAAAGAACTCTTGACCTCAAAGCCCAAAGAAACAGGGTTTATAACGGCAAAAACCACAAAATTGGGAGGGGACTACATGTTTATTGGGGTCAAGTGACCTAAGGCCTATGTGATAATAATATTAATTATAATCTTAACAATACCAGTTACAATCTTAATAATTTCAATAATAAACTTGACATAATCCAGCTATTGGCTTAAATCATATGTAGGACATAGATAAATTACATTTTTATCATTAATCCAGGTGCAGCCTATCCATTTCTAAGCTTGATTGATCATGCTAAGGGGTTTCTATGCTTTGCCAAATGTGATGTAGTGGACTGCTATTGTCCGAGTGTTTCAGATCATAGTTTCAGACCAGAGTCTCATGGAGGAGGGTGTGCTTTCTCAAGATGGAGGCTCAGGTGCTCCAAAATGGGGTCCTACTGTCAAGGTGTTACTTCAAAAACTTACCATGGGACCCCAAACCTCCTAAAGTGGGTGATAAAAATAGCATTTTGAATGTTACAGTGAGCATGAGGGAAGGATAAATTGATAAAGTGATCGTATAGATAGGATTAAGTGTAAAAGTGATTGTATAAATAGGATTAAATATTTGGTAATAATGATAGAATTAAAAAGGAGTGAATGCTCCAACATGGGAAGCAGTCCATACAGCAGACTCATAGAATGGTAATTGCTTTAAACAGCACTGTAACCTCAGAATCAACCCTTAAGGCATTCTGGTCTGGCTGAAAAACCCATGAGAGCACTTCAGGCATGGAAAGCCAAGACACTGTGGCAAAAAGTTATCCTATATGAAGGACCTCTGTGGGTGAGACCGCAACCGAAAGTGGTCATCAAAGAAGAAGGTATTTTCTCTGAAGGGAGGAGAGAAATTCCACTTTGCTCGTGACCTTGTCTAAATTTGGAAGGAGTCTGTGAATTCAAAAAGCTTCCACAGCCTAGGCAGCTCGTGTCAAGAGCATCGGGTGATCACTAACAACATAAGAGTGCTAATTATTAAATTAACAACAGGAGTCACTAGGCACTAACTTGCAGGACCTCTGTCCTCAAAGAGCTGGATTATGAGAGTTAAAAGTAAAACTTGGCTGCAAAGATTTACCTCATTTTAATGTATTAAGTGGGCGATACCATCTATGTATCATAAACTAGAGCAATGTCTAAGTGTTTGCAAAAGAAGCACCATTCTTGGATTCTTTTCCAAAGTTAATTTAAATACATGCATACATATATGTGTGTGTGTGTGTGTGTGTGTGTGTGTGTATATATATAAATTAAACCTCAGAAAGGTTTACTTTTTTAAAAGAACTTTATTGAGGCCAGTGATTTGATATAGTGGGTAAATCTGCTGCCTTCAGTGCCACCATCCCATATTGCAGCCAGTTGGAGTCCTGGCTGCTCCACTTCCAATCCAGCTCTCTGCTATGGCATGGGAAAGCAGCAGATGGCTCATGTCCTTGGGCCTCTGCAGCCGCTGGAAGTCTGGAAGAAGCTCCTGGCTCCAGGCTTATGATCAGAGCAGCTCTGGTGGTTGTGGTCATTTGGGGAGTGAATCAGTGGATGGAAGATCAATCTCTCTCTCTCTCTCTGACTCTGCATCTCTGTAACTATGCCTTTTAAGTAAACAAATTAATCTTCAAAAAAGTACTGTCTTTCCTTATTGTGAAAACAATCCTGTTGTTGTTATATTGCACAGTAGGGTAATAATAGTTAACAATAACACACTTTACTTTTCTAAATAGCTAGAAGAAAGCCTTCTGAATGTTAATACTACAAAGAAACCTGGAATATATGAAGTGATGGATCCTAATTATCCTAATTTGTGCATTAAAATGTATACATGTATCAAAACACTACATTCTACCCCATAAATATTAACAATTATTGTTTGTCAATAAATAAAAAAAGAAGATGGCCCAAGTCCTTGGACCCCTGAACCCAACTGGGAGACCTGGAAGACGTTCCTATCTCCCGGCTTTGGATCACTGCAGCTCTGGTTGTTGCAGTCCTTTGGGGAGTGAACCAGCAAATGAAAGACTGATCTACCTCTCTCTCTCTCTCTCTCTCTCTCTCTCTCTCTCTACCTCTCCTTTTCTCTATGTGTAACTTTTTCAAATAAATAAATAAATCTTTTAAAAAAAAAGTTTTTTCCCCTTCCTGGAAGCACAAAAATTCCACTTCAGTTCTTCTGGTCTATGAAATGCTGTTTGAATATCTAGCAGTAATTAACAGCCTTTCATGCAAGTGGATAATATATGGGAGTGAATGTACTGTTTATGAGTATATCAATATCATTAAAAAACTGTACACTGGAAAAGAAAGGCAACGCTGAAGTGTAAAATTGCTAATGCAGGCTCATAGCCTGGAAAGTGATTTCTTTTAATAGTTTTCTTCATTTAACAGTTCTTCATTTGAAAATGTTCCAATTTCACTGCAGATTTTGTGGTTTGGTGCAGTGAAGAGGAAATTTATTCTTTTGACACATTTATTCTTCTAATAGTTATAGAATTTCACTGGAAACCTGTATATTTTTACAGTGTGCAAAGAGTCTTAATCTTAACAGTTTCTTTAAAAAATATTTATTCATTTAGGTAGTGTCTGACTCCTTACAATTGTTGCTCAGATTTTTAAGCTGGTTTCTTTGGGAGTTTCTGTTAACACAGTTATGCTAGCATTGACCTGGAGGATCTACAAGCAACAGAAAAGAGCCACATGGTTAGTAAAGAGACAACAATTTGACAAAGAAAATTTACTTAACTATTAGATGTCCTTAGCTATAGTGTTAATTATTCTTCAGATGTTGCAATCATGGAGTATCTGCAAGAGGATTGGTTTGGGCATATAGTACGTGGTAATGAAAAAAACATCCAATTTTCCCACATATATTTGTAGATAAGGCATCTATTACAAATGTTTTGTTTCTATATTTAATGTAACCATTCTAACTTCAAATGAGGAAGTTTATGATGTGTTCTCATTGTAAGGAAATTACAAATCTACTTATTCTTTCCACTATTGACCCATTTCTATCTACAGTTCCAAAGACAGCACCCACCAATGTAAGTGGAAGAAGTGGTCGAAGGCATGAGTTAGTGATTGCCTGGGAGGTAAGAAAGTCACTACTCACATGTCAGATTTGGTTAATTCTCCAAACACTATGCTTATGTATAAAATCTGTCCCTGGTACAGATAGGTCAACTTAATTGTTATTGAACAATCTGCATTACTCAGATGAGTATTGCCAAAATCAATCTTTCTCATTTTCATACCACACCCAGATGACTTTTCTCCAAGTCTCCAAGACACAGTTTGAGTGCCTTCTTTGAATGGGGATTTTGATACACAATTTTTGTTCTTCCATCTACCTGGTCAAATGACCTCTAAAGTATCTTTGGTCAAGGGAAAAAGAGTTGCGGTAGAGATGATATGAAGAGTACTTTTTTTCCATGAAGTTATTTTCCTTTTCTGTTAAATAATCATTAGAAAATACAACTGTGTAACTCATACACTATGCCTTAAAATCTTTAAAAATGGAAATATTTGTTAAAGAAAATAAATGCCTTGGAATCTCTACGAACAATGATAAACGATACAGAAATATTATCCCATTAGAAATCTTCTATAAGCACATCAACTGTCCTGTTCTTCTGTCCATTACCTTTTTTTTAAATAAAAACTGCTGTCTTGGCTTTCATTTCTCCATAAGTGTTAATTACCCAATAATTGACCTTGTATGAGATCCAATCTCACTAAATAAAACTGTCTTTCCCTATAAGATTTGGTATAGTAGGCTTTGCCTTTTTCCACTCACTAAACTGTTTTCATCAAATCAAAATTCAAAAGGGGAAAGAAAACACAACTACTTAGCAATTATTTATTATCTACTATATGTCAAGCTCTGTGCTAATCATTAGCTGTTAACTTTGCTCTGCTAAGTAGTCAATCATGATTACTCCTCTCTGTATTTGTAGTTGAAATCCATGTAACAAATTTAAATGTAAATCATATACCCCAAGAAGTTTCTTGAACAAATGCTATAGTCCAGTGCTTTCAAGTTAGTGAAGCACAAAAAGCCATTGAAAAGAGCATGAGAAGAAAGGCATTCCTTTCATACCACCTAGATTTGCTGGGCAGAGTGCTCTGTAGAGCATTTCCAATGACAAGATATTCCCAACCTCCAGATGACCGTAAGACTTTTTTCCCAATATGTTAAATTCTAGTGTAGAATGCAAGGATCTTCGTTTCATATGCATGCCTAATTGAAGCAAATTTGTTTCAGTACAAGAGTTTGCAGTACCCTTGAGAGGTTTCTTACATGCCAACTGATAGAATTTAATTTTTCAGCCCTTCCCTTTAAAATGTTTTAAATTTCCAAAAACTGCCAAGTGATTGTATTAAGTTAGCTTCCAATACAGTGTAAAGATTCTCTTTCTGTAGCTGCCAACAACAAAAGTTGAAGATTTGGTTAAAGTGTTTGTCTTATTCAGTCATTTTGCTGATAATTAGTTGTATTTTTCTTCTTTAGCCAGTATCTGAAGAGTTTCAAAATGGGGAAGGCTTTGGCTACATTGTGGCTTTCCGACCCAATGGAACACGTGGCTGGAAGGAGAAAATGGTGACATCCTCCGAAGCCTCCAAATTCATTTATCGAGATGAGAGTGTCCCTCCTCTTACTCCCTTTGAAGTGAAAGTCGGCGTGTACAACAATAAGGGGGATGGGCCTTTTAGCCAAATTGTGGTCATCTGTTCAGCTGAAGGAGGTCAGTTTCTTTCTTTAATGGTTTTATTCAGCATTTAATATTTTATTATTTGAATTTGCTTCTTTTATTATATGGATAATGTGACATCATTGTACACATATTAGGAAATACATACAAGCCAAAAGAGAAAATAAAACTCATTCATAATGCTGTTATGCTTTGCAAATATATTTTCCCAAACTTTTTCCCATCTCTTGTTGAAAAATGGTCATTTCACATACATTGCATTATATTCTTTTCTCCTTAACATATGGAAATATTTTTCCATGGTAATAATAATGTTTGTAGTTTCTATAGTGATGCTATTCCCTTGACGAATATTTAACAAATGCTCTTTTGTTTGAAGATTAGATACTTTTATAATTTAACAATATAAAAAAATAAATTTTAATTAAAGATTCAATTTATGTAGCTAGTAAACTTTTATTTCTAACCCCACTCAGCAAGCAATGTACTGATAAAGAAGTATCAGTACAAGTATCTGGTGGAAGCATTTTATATACAACATCATTAAATCCTCATGGAAATCATGTGGAATTGGCAGTATTTTCCCCATTATGCAGAAAGAGAAATTCAAGTACAGAAAAGTTAAGGAGCTCGCTAAAGTCCACACTCCTGATATTTGAGGATTAAATCCTGATCTGTCTAACCATTAAATTCTTGCTTTTTTTTAGCATGCTGCTTTCATCTGCATGACCTCATTTAATTTTCAGGATATAAGTATTAGGTGGGCAGTTTACAGATGAGAAACTTGAAACCATGCATTGCATGTGGTTATAGTCAATATGTGGTAAAGGTGAAGTCTAAATCCTGTTGCCTACATCCAAATCCTGAGTCCTTGTAAGTTTTCATACAAAAATGCAGTCTCCTGAGTGAGACAAAGAGTGGAAGAGCTAACCTCTCCAAAGTGAGCTTTTCCATTCTGTCATTCTATTCAAGGGCAGAATTTCAAATGATTCTGCAAGTTAAAAAAAATTGCCTTAGATTACCTAAACTCAAAAATTACTGAAAAACTCTCCCCCCAAAGGCAGCACTCATTTGATCTTCCAAATAAGTAAGGTCAATGCAAACTGATACACTGTCTTGCCTGTGTACACACACCTGTGAGCAGAACAGCTGAAGACACTTTTTAGTGATGTGAGTTTCATAGGGGAAAAGAAATAAGATCATTTTAATATTAAACAAAAAAGGCAATATTTGACTTAAATACAATGTTAAATACAATACAGGTTTCTGATGTGTTTTCAGATATGGCCAGTATACTACATTACTTAAACGAGGGTACAGCACAACCTTAGTGGAAAGTGAATTAAAATGCCACCTTATTTGGGGGCAAAGAAGGTGAAATCCATGAGCAGTTTTTCTATAAGAATTTTCTATAAACTTTTTGAATATCCTCCATATTCATCGATTTCAAAATCTTTTGAACCAAAATAACTTTATATTTTAATTCAAGTTTTCCATAAACACTATGAAGTGTCTTCATAACACATAATTTAACATTTAAAGCTGAAGATCAGGTTGGAATCTGAAACTCAAATTTACATTACAGGAAATTAAGTCAGAAAGGTACAGAGTTGTAAACAACAATAGCTAACTTACAGAGCTGAGTTACAGGTCTCTGTAACTCCAAAGTGCTTGCTTAAAAAAGCATGTGATACAGTCTGGCCAGGAATATATACAATAATGTTTTCTATTTATTGTTCCACAGATTTACTTTGAAGTACATGTTTTATTCAGCAAGTACATATTCTTGTTGCTGTAAAATTATTTCAAACTAATTATCAAGCACATAGACCCAAAGGTCATACGAGATGAATTGGAGAAGTCTGTGAACATGTTTTGTATGGCAACACCAGTGCTGCCTTTAAGAAATCCAGCTTTGTAAATTTCTTGTCAACCTTTCCTTTGAAATTAAATTATAACAGCCACCATGGATTTTTTTTAGTATTATTATTCTGTTTCCTGAAACTTGAAATGGCTTGCCTTTGGAGATTTCTCTTTCATGCTAGATAGAAAATATGCATATTTTATTTCAAAGGCATGAAGGTTGTTGCTGTAACATATTTCATAGTAACACTTCATTTATTTTAGTAGGCTGAAATATGAAAGACACTAGGCAAATTAAGTCCAGATAGAGTTTGCCTTTGTTCTGACAAAAAAATTCAAACATATACTTGGCATTTGCTCACTAATTAAATTTACAAATTTGGAACTTTATGTAAAAATATATGAGTAAAGTGTTGATATCATCCAATTGTGTCAACCAAGGAAGGTAGGGCAAAAAAACAGGAGAGTGTTTTCTGGGAGTTCACGGTGCCTGAGTTGAAATGTGGTCAACTTAACCATCTGATTGTGGTCAGTTTATTCACCTGGCTGGGTCTTATTTTCCCCCATTTAAAAAAAAATGAAGGTATCAAAATAGAATGCCTCCAGAAATCTATACAAATCTAAAACTGTTATTCTGTCAATATATTCTCTGTTAAAGTATTGTTAAGCAATTAGCCAAGAATAGGTAGCAGTAATAGATCAACGTATGCTATATCATAAAAAGGGGAGTCAAGCATCCCTTTATAATAACATTTCAAACTGCTTTACATAAAAGGAATAAACATTTTAAAGATTAAACCATGTTTTAAACCCGTCATAAACTCTTAAAATAGAAGGTCTTGTAATTGTACAAGTGCAACCTCCCTCCTCAATGTCTGCAGTAATCATACAGATCCAGTGCGCTCTTTATCATCATATTCTTGCCCAAAGCGCAAATGTTCTGATGGAGATCATATTCCTCCAAGTTAAAATCTGCTTCTTCATTCTTCTAGTAACGCTTCTATGTCCACTTGTTCATCATCTCAAAATTTCTCCATGTTATTAGAGGTCATAAAGAAGCAGAATGAGACTGCCTCTCAGTGCACTGGCTTAGTTCCTCCACATATAAAGAACACTAACTATATACCTGGAGCACTACGGAAAAGCCAACTTCTCACAGCTGACACCAAGCTGGGGCTGGTGGGGGAGAATATCAAGTGCAGTGGACAGATTTTATGTCATTTGGAATGAAGTACAGAACAGAAGGACTTCCAAAGTGTATCTGATAGTACTATTTTTCAAACTCAGTCCCAGTGGAGGATCAATGGTGGATGAGTCACATCCCAAAGCACACTTCTAAGAGGCTTCGTGTGTATTTCCCATGCCCTTCATGCTTTTATTTTCCTCTTGAGGAAGCTTATTGGAATGTGTATGAGAATTACATTATTCTAGGTGAAACCTTGAATCGACCTGTTATTAAATGGAGTTATCACTTAAAAGTACTGATACTCTGTAAACCACTTGGGATATGACCTTGACTCTCAATTCTGAAGTTGACTGTTGCTCCAACATACTATCAGAAAAGTTTCAAGTGTTTCCTCTGCCAACATCTTTGAGCCTTTGGAACCTTTCAATGTTTCCACAACAGAAGTAGCTTTTAATGGCCATGTTAATGCCAAGTAGCATCTGACATAAGCCTGGGAGGAGAGATATTTTCCTGCCAGGGTTTCCATACATCCTGTACATTATGTATATACCCTTTCAACCAAGCAAGACTTAAAGGATTCCTGACTCTGCTTTGACTTCAGACCTCTAGGGGATGATGTAGTCCTACCATTAGCTTCATTCTGAAAACAAGTCCAGTGTTTTTTGAAAGAATAAACAAGTTTCATCATAAGTAATTTTAAAATGAATACCAAAAAGTGATATTTTTCAAGATAAAAAATATCAAACCAACTTTCACTTTAAATTTATAAATTACTGGAGTCAAACTGATATCTGTTTTCTACTTAGTTCTTCCACCACACTTTGGAAAAAGGAAAAAAAAAATAACAGGACATTCAATTGTACCTAACAGGAACAAATAAGGAAATTTGAAAGATTTTAATTACATGTTGAAAATTTTATTTATTTTTGCTGTGTTTTATCCCTTTCTAAGTTTTCTGGCATTTGCCTTGTGTGGAAAAAAGTGCACTTCTTTTATTTTTATTAAACCCCCAAAGCCCAATCTCATTTGCAAAAATTGATATCCAATTATACCCTTGCAAATGGAGCTACCACAGCTCAAATTAAAACCCCGCATTCATAAGGTGTTGTTATCCAAATCAGTTCTTTGCTGAAACTGAGCTCAGTGGGATTTATGTGAACTTGGAAATTAATAAATTGGCATATTAGTTATAAAATACAAGGAATAATTTCCTGTCTTTGCCAGATGATATATTTGGATTAGTGCCTATAAAAGTTCAACTACAGCTGTCTTCACTGAATTTTTTAAATAATGAAACCATAACCCTTCTCCCAAGGAGTTTATTAAACTCTCCTTTGATTAATGCTGTTGTTCACCCCTCCTGGGAAGTCAGATGTATAATCAATATTACAAGCACATCCCCCCATATTACTAGGAGAACTCCAGCTGCTAGGGCACTTAATAACAAATGTATCATCTAAATTCATGAACATGGTAATGCATTAGAAATTTTTAATCTAACAGAAACTGAAATCTATCAATCAGTCTCTCCACTTCATATTCCAAGACTGGAGTGAAGGAGTTAGCCATGGCCTAATTAATATTATCATAAATATTATCCTTAAAAGGATCCTTTTAAGTCGTTAAGCATACTAGATATAGCACTAGCATAATCTCAGAAATAAGTTCCTGGACTTCCATCATGTAATCCAAATGTAATAGACAGAAGTAAGAATGACAGAAAGCATTCTGTGGTTCAGAGATCAGGAAAGTTTCAGATTCCTACATATGGAATGTAGGAATGGAATCCATTCATACATGATCTATGAGGAAGACATCAGCTGTTGTTGAAAACTGTCAAAGTCTGCCCCTTAGAAATAAAGGGACTTCATAAGAGTCCTATAGAGAGCTGAATAGGTTAGGTTGGAGATCTGGGTGTTTTCTGATAAGACCTGGAAAGTAGAGAGCCTAAGGAGGGAGCCCAACAACAGTATTCTTGGGAAGGGTTGTATGGAGGACAAGGGGGAGAAAGAGCAATGACAAAGCATGAAGCAGTGACAGAGAATGAAGCACTAGGTGGCTCTACAGACAAGCACAGAAACAGTGAAGTGGTGGTTGGGGCTTGTGTGCCTGTGTTCAAATCCTCCCTCCACTATTTGCAGCAGTGTGATCTTGATCCAGTTGTCTAACCTTAATTTTCTCATCTGAGAAATGCTGATAATAATATGATTGTTGGGAGGAAGAATTAATAGATAAGGAATGAAGGACCAGATTTACTGCCATTTATTAATGATTTGCTACATTGTAACTATGATCTTGAGTTCTTACCTTAATCTATTCCACCTCTTTTTTATGTGCTTGTTCCTAATCTTATTCAGAGGAAATTGGGCAGCAAGAGAATGAACTGTATATGTTTCCTGTAAAAATCCCTTTGTGCCTAAAATTCACTCTTAAAGATGAAGACTGAGCTAGCCACTTCCTTGGGGCCAATATAAAAACACAGAGAAGAACATTTGAGACATGAGTCCTACTACAAGCTCTTTCAGAGCTAGAACCAGAGTTTGGATAAGTCAACTTTTATACATGTAACTTTTCTCACCTGCAAAATGGGGGCATGGATTTATAACACAGGTCTGAACTCAAAAGCCTATAGGGGTGAGGCAAGAAATACACATAAGTATTCTCAGTATAAGACAATAGGGAGCAGCAGGGACTCTGATAAACTGAGAATCTCATGCCTTGGTTGAGGAACCAGATGCTAATCCTCATCTGCCAACATTTAACTCAAAATTGGTATCTTGGTTGTTTTCTTGGCTCATTTTGTTTGTTTTCAAGAAAAGCCAGAAATCACCATGTTATATGAGTGTTAGAATTTCAGTGTTGACTTACATTAACATACTGTCTAGACAAAAGATGACTGAAAACTCACTGGCCATTTATTTGTGGCTTTTGATCCACAACTTCTGAGTTGTGATCTTCCATCCTTTAGGCACAATGGAATTCCCAAGCAGAACAGTTGATTCCCGTAAACCAGACATTCTGTGAACCAGTAAATTACCCTTGTCTTCACACAAACTTCTGGAACTATTTGCACATGTTTACCTGACCAGAAATAGTACTTACTAAAACTTCCGGAACGAACTAACTGAAGTCACTTTTTTATGCTGAATTTTCCAATTCACGTCAGCATGGGTCTACTTTTGATACTATTTAGATCCAGAAGGTGACACAAATTAAAATGACTGTTCCATTCTTGTTTGATGCATTCACCCTCACTCAACTAGATGGGGGTCTAATGTGCAGCCCACAAGAATGTAACTGTCAAATATCAAGCTGGATCTCATCCTCACTTGAAATACTCAAAGCCTTTAAATAGAATGAAGGTGTTTGTGTGGGAAGCAGGTTTCTGAATACTTTTCATTTGCTTTTCTTTCATTTTTTACTTCTTCTAACTTTCTATTTAAGAAGTACTTAAATTTTGTAATTCTACTGAAAGCTGACAGAGACATTATTCCTTTCTCTAGAGACAAAAAGAGATAGAAAGTCTTCCACGCAAGTACATGCTTTGTGCTTCTGAAGTTATTTATCCCCCTGTAATCTTCTTTGACAAAGATATAATTGCTTCAATAATATAAAAGCTGAAAAAAGGCATTTGGCACACAAATCTCTGTAATGCATTCATTCTAAGGACAGCAAATGCTACCGAACAGCAAATGATGACCAACATGTATAGTTCTCTTGGAAATATTTCATACCTTAAGTCCTAGATGGCAAGTTGTACATGTCTCAAAAACATTGGCATTTCTTTCATTTACATGAAAAATCAAGAATATTAACTTCTATTAAATAGCAATGAAAAAATATTAGTTGTAAGTCTGCTGATTAGACTTCCAGAATGAAATGAAAGTAGCTTTCCTCAGAATGCAGTTTTTAAAAATTGGGTAGATGCACAAAAAATATAGAGTTGGAAAGTGGGATGAGGAGAACCACCAAGCAAAAGAAAATGATTAAAAGATATTCAATCAATGACAGAAGGAGAAAGTACAATTTATAACATGGCAGGAATTAATTTCAGCTTTTGTATAAAGATGTCAATTGCCCATAGCCCTCTGTATCAACACAATTACAGCATGTGAACCTAACAAAGACAAATCATTGCTTGAACACAAACATGTAGCTTTGAAAAAGTCTTCCATGGATTTCTTTTACAACACCAGAATAGATGTTCATGACATATTTCTCAATAATACACAAAAGCATTCCAAATAGATGTATGACCACCTTCCATGAGAAAAGATATCAGAGAGTGGTTATAATTCCTTCAATGTCTGTATTTTTGCCTTTAAAAATCTTATATAGAATTTTATCTTTCCCTTATGGTTACCTGAATTATAAATATTAATCTGAACTCATCAGTGGGATGGGATTAGTATTAGTCTCTATAGTCTTATGGAGTAGGACTTTTTAATAGGCCTTGTATAGAGCTGCTTGAACTAATGTATGGCCTTCATTCTGTAATTTCATTTAACATGTGTTTGTGATGGAATATTTACAATTCAGCCATGTCAAAGCTAGAAATATTTTGTTCTCCACATAAAATGCAACCTCAAATAAAGTGCACCTCTTGATGGATGCCATTCAGACATTGTGTATTTGAAAAAAAAAATAGTGCAAAAGGTCACTGAGCATAGAAACAAGTGAAAAGGTAGTTTTGAGCAAAAAACACTGAGACCTTCTGGGACTTTCCTTTTCAGCCTGCACCTGTCTTAAAAGTCAATGCATGCCTTTTAAATATCATGATTCATAACATATTCTTTATATAAGCATGAAATGTAGTTTTGTGGCTAGAACAAGAAATACCTCAAAAAGTTACTTTATTTATGTCTGCAAAGAGTAAAAACTAACGTGATATTTTGTGAAAATATATTTGAAGCATCAAATATGGCACTAAATATTTTGTAAGTATTATTCATTAGTTTAAACTAACCTTAAAAATCTATGAGATAAATACTCTGATTATGCACATGTTGAACATAGGGAATGAAGGCTCAGAATAAGGTAGAGCAACATGGCTACAAGTAAAAAAATATAAATAGTTACTGAAAGTAGAGCTTAAGTCCCTAGTTATTCTTTTGATCATTGTGATAGGCTGGCAGGCAATTTCAGTCAGTTACCCTTCCAGATTTGTCCTCGCTAATCCAAGGATAAAGATCTTTTCTTGCCATGCTAAACCCATTAATTGTCATTGGTAAGCTATTGATGAGATGACCCAAGTATAAAAATCCGAAGATCATATTTTTATCTTGTGTTTGCCGTGACTATCACAGCACTTCATCTGAAATACAAAGGAAGCTGACACCTGACAGACTCAGGTGCAGTGCTTTGCTAGACATAACTTAGTACAATCATGGTTTATTATTTCCATTTTCTTTTACACAGAACCCAGTGCTGCTCCCACAGATGTCAAGGCTACAAGTATGTCTATGTCAGAGATTCTTGTTGCATGGAAACATATTAAAGAGAGTCTAGGAAGACCACAGGGATTTGAGGTATGAACAGAATTACTGAAAATAAGCCTTGTTATTTCTACCGGCACTGTATCCTCCCAAAGAGATGGTTTCGTGACACTTCCACAGAATTACATTCCTTTGAAACTTTATTCTGTGTTAAAGAAAGTGAAAAGCACTGCTTACCTGAAAAGTATTATTTTGCCCATTAGCTGGTTTATTTTCCAGTAAGGTAGTTTCTTTAGCAGTGTGCAAGAATAAAAGTGATGTGAAAACAGAGCTTTATATAAAATCAGGAGCTACACGTAAATATTGACTGGTATATAATTCATTGGTAATTTTAAAATGTTGTCTTTCAATCTAATAATTTATTTTATTTTAGCTGACACATACGAATGTCCAATATTTATGAGGCACTAAGTGATGTTTTAAGGAATGTGTACATTGTCTAATGTCCCATAAGGGTAAGGCTATCTATCTCCTGAACAATTCAACATTTCTTTATGGTGAAAATACTGAAAATCCTTGCTTCTATTTTCTTCTTTTTATAGAGAAATATACAGTGTATTGTCAAAATCTACAGCCACCTTGCTGTGCAACAGAACACCAGAACTTCTTGCTCCAAATAATTTAATGTACAAAAACAAGTTATCCTCTCATATCTTCTTAGCATGTCTTACACATAGTGTTGAATTATCCAACTTTCCCTGGAATTCGATCATCTGTATCAATTTATTCAAATGACTCTTTTGACTCTTTAAATTTTATATTTTTAAGCGAAGGCTATGCCACTCTTATAATGGTGAGTATTTGCTAGCAATTCATTGACTTCAATGAAATTTTAGTGCCCACAAGTACTAGTGGATGGTGGGTAGTCTGAAAACTTGAATATTCTGGGGTAACAAGATCCCTGCTTCTCATACAGCTCTTCTTCTCATTCTTGTCTTGTTAGGCCAATCAGGGAAAGTAACTGGGAGAATAATTTATATAAGACAAAAAAGAATTGCCATTTGACCCAAGGTCTTAGCTTTATTTTAAAGTTTTACTTCTTATCTTTCCTCTATTTCAACTCCCATTAAGAGAAAAAGATCTTGTTTTTTGACAATAATTATAAGATTGTACATGTACATGATTTACTGGTTTAAAATATATATTTTAATTATTTAGTCTTCTTCAACAATGTCTGTTAACTATTTGGCATATGTTAGATAAGATATATGTCAGATAAGATTGCTGTAATAAAGCATTTTTACAGTCTTTCTCCAATTTACAGCAAGCACCATTTGTAAGAAACCACTAGCTACTGATACACCAACATGGGCTTATTTCCACAACCTTGCTTCAATGCATTATTTGCAGTGATAATTCAATAGGTTTCATTTTATCATTTCATGTTTGTTTAATATCTCTGTTTCTCCACATCCACACTGCAGTGACCATGTCTATTCATCACTGAATTTCAACAACTGATAGTATATGGCTGGTGATGTCTGTGTTGAATGAATGCATGTCTGTGTTTCACTGTCAATCTCCTTTAAGACAACTGGCCATGTCATTGTGGAGGCCTATGCAGCTCCCCTCCACCCCATGTGGGTGGCAGGGACCCAAGTATTTGGGCCATCTTTCTCTGCTTTCCCATGCATATTAGCAGGGACCTGGATCAGAAGTGGAGTAGCCAGGACTTGAACCAGAGCTTATGTGGGATGCTGACATTGCAGGCAGCAGCTTAACCTGCTGTCTCACAACACTGGCCCCAGATCTGGCACATTTTACAAATCTCAGTGCAGTGGTTGGAGAACAGACTATCAGGGAGAACTGTGAGGAGTCAATTGTTCCAACCCAGTGCCATTGAGCCTGCTTTTTACTGGAGCAGAGACAATGGAGTTAAGAGGTGCACCTCCAAGATATATTTGAAGGGAGGTATGACAGGATTTCATAATGAATTGGAAATGAGCTATGAAAAAGAAAATTAAAGGTAATTCCAGTGATTTTTGGACCAATAAACAAGATGACAGTGCCATTCACAAATCGGAGAAATACAGAAAGATGAGTAGGTTTTAGAGTGAAATCAAGGATTCTTATTAGGTATATTAAATGTTATAAGCCTTCTGTAGTTCTGAAAGGATTTGTCAAAATGATCTTTAGAACATATAGAAAGAAAGAAGAGATGAAGGGAGGAATATCATATTTTTAGAATTATATCTATGAACCATATTGAATCTGTTCCTTTGTATTAATATCACATGGACATGAAAAAAAATTATCAGATGGCGAAAAAAAAAAAAAAAAGAAGATGCCCCTTAAGAGAATATTGGGGGGTGGAGCTATCAGTCAAAATCATCGGTATGTAAGAGTTTTATGCATTTACTGGCTGAGATGCCCGAGAATGGTGCTCTGTGGTGCTTCACCATCAGGAGCTCCAGAGAGGAGGAGGGCTGGCCAAAGAAACTCAAGGCAGAGACAGTGAAGAAATCTAGATGCCAGCAGAATTTCGGGGTGGAGAGAATGTTCTACATAGTGAAATGCTGCTGAGAAACCAGAAAGCTGAGGCTTGAGATTGCTAAATGAATATGGTCATGTAAGACTGTATGACCTTGATGGGAGAGGTTTGATGGAAAGCTGCTGATCAGTGTTTGACTGCAGGTCAAGGTCAAGACCACTCAAGGGTGAAATATGAGAGTATGAGAGCATTTGTTTTCCTCAACATTTTTCATTCAAAGCAACAACTTGCGACAAGAAAAAATGGAATGTCCCTAAGAATAGAAAGTTAAAGGGAAAAAGTTAAATTCTGAAATCATTATCCCAATGACCACTTTTTTTTTACATAAAATCAATCAATATAAATTCAGTAAATTAATTTTATACATAGAAACAGGGCAGAATCCATGGGAACAGTGACTATTTTATAGTGCATTGGCGTTACAGGCTTTAAATTGCAGCATCTTGAGGCTGGAGTTGTGACATAGTGGATAAAGCTGCTGCCTGCAGTACTGGCATACTATATGGGTACTAGTGGAGTCCCCACTGCTCCACTTCTGATCCAGCTCCCTGCTGGTGCACCTGGGAAATCAGTGGAGAATGGCCCAAGTGCTTGGGCTCCTGTACCTATGTGGGAGACCTGGGGAGAAGTTCCTGGCTCCTGGCTTCAGATCAGCCCAGCTATGGCTCTTGAGGCCATTTGGAGAGTGAGCCAGTGGGTGGAAGATCTCACACTCTCTCTGTGTCTCTCTCTGTGTCTCTCTTTCTCTAACTCTGCCTTTCAAATAAATAATCTTTTAAAAAATCAAAATAAAATGAAGCATCTTATGAGAAAAACTAACATCTGGTTAATTGATAAATGTTTTGTACAATCTAAAAATAGTAAAATAGTATGAAATTCATTGGCCAAATGATATTAGCTGTTATTTCCTCTGAAGTACACTTACCAAAGACTATTTTTGATTTGTACATTCTCATAACTAGGTGGTTGCATGTAGATTTCAGACTAAATGTAATATTGATAAAATCTGCCAGCATCTCTCCCATTCTTTCTTTCCTGCAATCTTCATCCCCTTAAAAAAAAGTTTGAGCTTTGCCCCCTCATCTCACCCTGGAACTCAGTGAACCCACCTATTTTCCCCTACTGAAAATGTCAATTAGTGAAATATCTACTGCTAAAATACGACAATTCCCTAAAGCTTAAAATTTTATATTGTTTCAATCTCACTCTTCTACCCTACCTGTACTATCATGTGTCTACCTACCTAGCGTCTATCACTCTGTCTACACACACACACACCAGCTACCTTTACTAATGATAATAGTAAATTATTAGAATTCTGAGCATGGTGACAGAAAATAAAAAGCTATTTGAATCAAGAAAATTTGTCACTAACATCAATGAGATTGGTTTGAAACTCCATGTACTTGTATCATTGTGAGTTACTTTTCTTGCCATGATTTCAATTTTGCCTGCAAAATCTGAAGGAGCAAGTTATTAGTAAGGTACTTCATATCCTTTGAAAATAAAGAAAGTAGTGTTTTTGGCAGTCCCTCTTATATTTACTGAACTGGGATGTGTGACTAAGATATAAGATATTCTTCTCTTATGAATATTACATCCTAATGGGGAAGATAAATTTTACAAAACAGGAAAATAAATGATTAAGAAAAACTCAGATAACAATACAAGCAGAAGTTCAAAAGTAGAACAGACTTGGTCCTGTGAGGAACAGAAAGAAGCATAGTGAACATTGGAATGAAAAGCAAAGAAGCAAAGACAGGGTTGTGTATGGATAGTGGTATACCAATTGTTGAAAGATTTTGTACTCTATTTCAATAGCAGAAAGTCATTGGGACTTTTAAGGTGGAGAGGAGGAGAGGGACAATGCCTTATTTACATTTAATAAAAAATCATTTTGGCTGTTCTTAAGAATGAAAGCAGTAGTGGATGGGGAGGTCAGGGGTCAAAGTCAGCTTAGTTGAATAATCCAAGCAAGAAATGATGGTGACTCTGAACCACAGCCATGGAGCTGGAGAAAAGTGGTTATGCTTTAGAAATGATGCTATCAGGATTTGTTGCTTGCTCCTATGTGGAAGAAAGAGAAGTGATCACTGTTGCATCTTGGGATTGGTCAACCGGGTAATTGGGCCATTTGCCAAAAAAATTGGGGGAAATTGAACAAGGAACAGATTTGAAGCCTGGAAATCAAGAGTTCATTTTTGACCAATTTGAGCTGCCTATTTGGGATCTAAGACTGCAAATCAGGTAGCAGTAGGACACGTGAGTTTGTAGTCTAATCGAGAGATTAGAACTAAATAGAGAGAAATGGCATTTTAGCCATATTTAGTGATAGTAACCTAAGGACAAAATTGCAAAAGGAGAGGACAGAGGAAGAGAGAAGGGGAATAAGGAGGGCTATGCTGTGTCCTAGCACACTCAGCATTTAATAGTTTAGCTGAAGAGCGGAATCTGCAAGGAGAAATCAACTTGCAAAAGGAAAACCAAGTATGAGGTAAAAAACTGAAACAGCTAACTAAAAAGAAAGACATGGTCAGCTGAGCTTATTGCTGCTAAGATATCAAGAGAGATGAAAGCAGCAAAAAATGCATTGTGTGTAGACATTATTAATGATCTCAATTTCCATAATCAAATAAGTGATTAATAAATTATATTAATAAAGCAAATAAGTGATCATCAATATCACTTATGTTAATTTGCTGCAGGTTTAATATCCCTAATGCAGTCCAAACAATGCTTATTGGCAATTTGAGAAAAGGAAACCTCAATTTAGAGCTTTCAGCCTATTGTCACTTTCACTTGGTGTGCAATGTCTAAATCTCTTGTCAGGATTCAAAATCAAGATGTCATGATATTTATGAGAATCACCAGTCTCCAGTGTTGATATCAGATATTGTTAAGAGCAAGTCTCAAAATCCTAAAATATTTTTGTTGCAAAGTTTTTGCTAAGTGAGTTTAATTAATCACTACAGAAAACCACTTTAGCCTCGAATGTAGTTAAAAGAAATGAAGATTAGGCCAGCACCGTGGCTCACTAGGCTAATCCTCCGCCTGCGGCGCCAGCACCCCGGGTTCTAGTCCTGGTCATGGCACCGGATTCTGTCCCAGTTGCTCCTCTTCCAGTCTAGCTCTCTGCTGTGGCCCGGGAAGGCAGTGGAGGATGGCTCAGGTCCTTGGGCCCTGCACCCGCATGGGAGACCAGGAGGAAGCACCTGGCTCCTGGCTTCGGATCAGCACAGGCCACAGGCTGCAAAGCGCCGGCCATAGCGGCCACTTTGGGGGTGAACCAACAGAAAAAGGAAGACCTTTCTCTCTGTCTCTCTGTCTTCTGTCTGACTCTGCCTTTCTTTTTTTTTTTTTTTAACTTTTATTTAATGAATATAAATTTCCAAAGTACGGCTTATGGATTACAATGGCTTCCCCCACATAACGTCCCTCCCACCCGCAACCCTCCCCTTTCCTATTCCCTCTCCCCTTCCATTCACATGAGGATTCATTTTCAATTCTCTTTATATACAGAAGATCAGTTTAGCATACATTAAGTAAAGATTTCAACAGTTAGCTCCCACACAGAAACATAAAGTGAAAAATAATAGATGATTTTTTAAATGATGATGAAATCAGATCAGACCTATTGTCATGTTTAATCCCAGCGAGAGTCAAGTTTGGAATTGCTATTGCTAATTTCTTCTTCTTTTTTTTTTTACAGAGGATCAGTTTAGTATACATTAAGTAAAGATTTCAACAGTTTGCACCCCCATAGAAACACAATGTGAAATATACTGTTTGAGTACTCGTTATAGCGTTAAGCCTCAATGTACAGCACATTAAGGACAGAGATCCTACATGAGGAGTAAGTGCACAGTGACTCCTGTTGTTGACTTTACAAATTGACACTCCTGTTTATGGCATCAGTAATCTCCCTATGCTCCAGTCATGAGTTTCCAAGGCTATGGAAGCCCCTTGAGTTCTCCGATTCTTATCTTGTTTAGACAAGGTCATAGTCAAAGTGGAGGTTCTCTCCTCCCTTCAGAGAAAGGTACCTGTTCTTTCCACTGGGATCTCACTCACAGAGATCTTTCATTTAGGTTTTTTTTGTTTGTTTGTTTGTTTGTTTGTTTTGTTTTTTTTGTTTTTTTTTTGTTTTTTTTGTTTTTTTTGTTTTTTTTTGCCAGAGTGTCTTGGCTTTCCATGCCTGAAATACTCTCATGGGCTTTTCAGCCAGATCCGAATGCCTTTAGGGCTGATTCTGAGGCCAGAGTGCTGTTTAGGACATCTGCCATTCTATGAGTCTGCTGAGTATCTCGCTTCCCATGTTGGATCACTCTCCCCTTTATTTATTCTATCGGTTAGTGTTAGCAGGTCCTTTCATTATGATCAATTGTGAACTGAAATTGATCACTTGGACTAGTGAGATGGCATTGGTACATGCCACCTTGATGGGATTAAATTGGAGTCCCCTGGTATGTTTCTAACTCTACCATTTGGGGCAAGTCAGCTTGAGCATGTCCCAAATTGTACATCTCTTCCCTCTCTTATCCCCACTCTTACGTTTAACAGGGATCACATTTCAGTTAAATTTCAACACTTAAGAATAACTGTGTATTAATTACAGAATTAAACCAGTCATATTAAGTAGAACAGACAAAAAAAACTACTAAGAGGGATAATGTATTAAGTTGTTCATTAACAGTCAGGGCTATGCTGATCAAGTCACTGTTTCTCATAGTGTCGATTTCACTTCAACAGGTTTTCTTTTTGGTGTTCAGTCAGTTGTCACCGATCAGGGCAAACATATGGTATTTGTCCCTTTGGGACTGGCTTATTTCACTCAGCATGATGTGTTCCAGATTCCTCCATTTTGTTGCAAAACACTGGATTTCGTTGTTTCTTACTGCGGTATAGTATTCTAAAGAGTACATATCCCATAATTTCTTTATCCAGTCTACCGTTGATGGGCATTTAGGTTGGTTCCAGGTCTTGGCTATTGTGAATTGTGCTGCAATTCGGATCAGCACAGGCCACAGGCTGCAAAGCGCCGGCCATAGCGGCCACTTGGGGGGTGAACCAACAGAAAAAGGAAGACCTTTCTCTCTGTCTCTCTGTCTTCTGTCTGACTCTGCCTTTCAAAAAAAAAAAAAAAAAGAAAGAAAGAAATGAAGATTAGACTCATATAAGGGAAGTTTCCCTTGATGTACTAAGTACAATAGAGGAGGTAAATAAAAATAAGGAATCATGTCTGAAGATTTATTTCCTTCCAGAGTGTTTCCTGTAAATGCATACTCATCTGCTACTTCAGTAGTGACGACTGTATCTCTGGAACACATAGTGTGGTGTGTTAACTAATGGTAACACTTCTATGCATTCTCCTTAATAAATAAGGAAACTGGAAACAACTGGCTCTGAAATCTTTGCATTTGCTCCTCTGCTAATGGAGAGAGGCTACTCTTGAGCAAGGGTTATTTACAGAGAAAGTGGCAGTGAAACCCTAAAAGCTGTTATTCCTCACCTGACCTCCCCACGCAAGTCCCCATCCTTGGAGCCTCCCTCCCCAGTCCTGATTGCGACTGAAGATGCTCCTGAATTTGGTTGCAGCCATACTCTGTGACCTGGGTAAGCAGTCACATTTTACCTCATATGTCCTTGATAACTTTCTGTGTGTTTCATCTGAAGCTCATTTATTATTTGTTCAATTAATAATTATTGAGTGTCTGCTACATTTTGTTACAGTGCTTAGGCTAAAACATTAAGTAAAATGACAGAATCTCTGCCCTTATGCATTTCACCATCTATCAAAGAAGATTCTGTTTCTATTCCCTTGAGTTTGGGGTTTCATTTCCTTTACTTAGTAGAGGGTTAAGCTTATGATTATAAAATAAACTGAAAGTAGGTCATTGTAAAAATTAAAACAAAGAATAGGAAAGGAAGGAGGAGGGTGGGAACATGGGTGGGAAATACTGCTATGCTCCTAAATCTGTTTGTATGAAATACATGAAATTTGTTCAAATAACTTATATAAATATAAAATTAGAAAAACACAGAATTATTCCGACGTTCACAGTTTTGTCCAGAAGAAATTTTTAAAATTTCTTCTAAATATAAAGAAAACATTCCGCAGGAAGGGTTCCAAGAAGATGATACTTCCTTCACTCCCCCTCCCTTGACCCCTCCCTTCTTCCCCTCTCTTCATCAGTTTTTGCAAAGACATAATTTTAATCCACTCTTTATTTACAGGTTTAATTCACCACTAATCATAATAGTCAACAAGTAAAAAGCAGGAAGACCACAGTTCCACAGGAGTATAAACAAGGGCTAAAAATGACAATCATATGACAAATTGTCCATTTCACTCCTACATAATTTTTGTATTCTATATTAACTGCCACCTGGAAACCATTATGCTTAGTGAAATAAGCCAGTCTCAGAAAGATAAATATCATGTTTCTCTGATAGGTTTTTCATTTCTTAGTTCTCAACTGACTTGGTATCTAGCTCCTAGCAGCTCCTTTTGCTGATGACTTGGGTTTCATATTCTTTCTCCTAGTGCAGCCCTATAGGGCAGCAGTAAGGATCTCAGCTGAAGGCTTCCCCTAATATCATCTGTCAATAACATACTTAAATAGGACGTTTTTTCCTTTTGCTATAAAGTTTCCATTACATCTTAGTTTAAGAAATAAAGATCTAAGTATTTTATCTTAAACCTAGTTTCATCTGCAACTAACTCGACACTTCCTAATAACATTAATTCAAATTGAACAGTGACTGATTGATAGTAAATTGATTAAATGCTCTAATAAAATACTCAAAGCAACTAAGATGATAAGAACAGCTGTGCAAAAGGACAGAGAATGAAGACAGCCTATAGCCCACTGGGCAATGCCCACCAGGCAGTATATCAATGGTAAAGGACTTTGGCCCAAATTACTGTTATCAGCCCTTTCCATTTTTAAGTGCATCATATGTGACATTTCTAAATGTCACCATTAGGCTAGATGAGCATTATTCTGTAAAAAGAAAAAAAAACATACTCTTCACTTTTTGACAATGCTTTAAGTCTGCCTTCTTTAAGGAGGAATATATCTCATAAAAATGAAGAAACAACAAAAGAAAACAAGTATAGACATGAATCCAATTGTACTTCATCAAACTTGGAACAATTCTGTCAACTTTCCCTTACAATCACCCATTTGAGAATTTTGGTTGCTTGCATGAAAGTCACTTGAGGTTTTGTGGCTGCAGAGATTAAATACAGAAAGAACTGATATTGAGATCTGTGAAATTTCTAGCTTATGATATGCAGCATGACTGAAAGTTGAAAATGGGCTATATTTATTGAACAACATTGATTCATGAATAACCATGACTATCCCATCTGGATTGCCATAGCTGTCACTAGCCCATACTAGTAAATTATAAGGCTCTGTTTTGAATTTTATGAACCCACCAGCATTAAGGATCCTGTGAATGGTAATCCCTGAATTTTAGAGTCTCTCAAGTTTTTCAGAGCATACTAGGAATTTTATGTGCATACAAAATCCGAGCAGATGCCAATCTGGCAAGAAGAGAGAGAAAGGATAAGGCCAAACTTTGTAATTTTTTCTTTGACTTCGCCAAATCAGGAAGAAACATGGAAGAAATTGTAATAATAGAATGTTAGATGATTCCATTTTGCTTTTCATTCCTTCACTCATTGAGCATTTATTAGGCATCAGGCACTGCGCCAGGCAGAGGGAATATGAAAATGTGTAAGATCTAGTCGTTGACCACAAAAAGTACATGGTATTGGCTAATGGAATTTCATGGGAAATTTAAGCAAAAAGAAAGACATTGGAACAATACAATTCTTGTGTCTATAATTACTACAAGATTCCTTAGCATCCCAACCCTCTAAAGAAACATTAGTGAGACTAAATCCATGCCAATGCTCAGTATGAGTGCAAGTTTATCTGAGCATATGCTTCTGTGCCTAAAACAGCCTCCATTTTGCTAAATAAAGTCAAGCAATGAGTTTTATTTACTGAATGAAAAAGGAAAAAGACTAGTTTTCACTACACATAATTTTTTAAAAATTTATGAACTTCTGGGGCCTGCATTGTGGCACAATGGATTAAACCACAACCTGCATCACTGGCATTCCATTAGCACACTGATTCAAGACCTGGCTGCTCCACTTCCTATCCAGCTCCCTGTTAATGCACCTGGGAAAGCAGAGGAAGATGGCCCAAGTACTTGAGCCCCTGCCACCCACAAGGGAGACCTGATTAGGGTTCCTGACTCCTGGCTTTAGCCTTGCCCAGCCCTGGCTGTTACAACCATTTAGGGAATGAACCAGAAGATGGAATTCTCTTTCTGTCTGTTCCTCTGTCTCTCTTAACTCGGCCTTTCAAACAAATAAGTCTTTTTAAAAATCATTCATTTTTCATCTATTTCAAAGGGAGAAAATAACAAAGACGGGGAGGGAGGGAGCAAGGGGAGAGGGGGAGAAGGGAGAAAGAGAAAGAGGGAGGGAAGTGGGTGGTAGGGACAGATATCTTCCACCTGGGGGGTCAATCCCCAAATGCCCACAACAGCCATGACTGGGCCAAGTCATAGCCAAGGAGCCCAGAATTGCATTCCAGCCCCCACCATGGGTGGCAGCGCCCAAGCACTTGAGCTATCATCTACTGCCTGCCAGGATCCCAGATTTCACGAGCAAGAAGTTGGCTTGGAAGTCAAACAGCTGGGACTCAAGTTGCCACTTTTTTTTTTAAAGATTTTATTTGAGAGGCAGAGTTACAGATAATGAGAGGGAGAGACAGAGAGAAAGGTCTTCCTTCTGCTGGTTCACTCCCCAAATGGCTGTAATGACCAGAGCTATGCCAGGAGCCAGGAGCTTCTTCCAGTCTCCCATGCAGGTGCAGGGGCTCAAGGACTTGGGCCATCCTCCACTGCTTTATCAGGCCACAACAGAGAGCTGAATTGAAGAGGGACTAGAATCGGTACCGCAGGTGGAGGATTAACCTACTGTGCCACGGCGCTGGCCCCTCAAGTTGCCACTTTGATATGTGATACAAACATCATAAACAGTGGCTTAACCACAATGTCCAAACTATATTTTTTTTAAGGATTTTGTTTATTTCTTTGATAGGTAGAGTTACAGAAAGAGAGGGGAAGACAGACAGAAAGGTCTGTGGTCACCACGGCCAGAGCTGGGCCGACCAAAAGCCAGGGACTTCTTCCGGGTCTCTCATGTGGGTGCAGGGGTCCAAGGACTTGGGCCATCTTCTACTGCTTTCTCAGACCATAAGCAGAGAGCTGGATTGGAAGAGGAACGACCAGGTCCCACATGGGATGCCAGCACCACAGGTGGAAGGCTCAGCCTGCTACCCCACACAACAGGCCAGCAGCCCCATAATTTTTAAAAATATGATTTTGTATATTCTGCCTGTAGAGCAAAGTCCTCCATGACTGCCAAGCTGATGTGCTTGTATTTATTTTTCCCTTTTTAACAAAAGAATTATAAACTACATGTTTATCTTTTTGATGATTGGAATCCTTTTAACAATAAGCAGCAGCATGTATTTTTGTTAGCAGGGGGACAAATGCATAAGATCCTAGTTTTGTAGTGTTTATTACTAAGAGAAAACAAAAGACAAAACAACCAGTCCCATCTCACCATTCCCACTCAAAGGCACCCCCAGCAACTCCTTTCCTGGGCTAAGTGCAAGACTAGCATGCATTCATTCTAAACCTTCCAGAGGATATGTAACTTAGAGGTTCATTTCAGACATGTCACTAGAGCCATTTCCACTTATTGATTCCACTGAAAAGACAACAATTGTGTTTTGCACTACAAAATAAGTTGTGGTGGGAATTTCTTAAGGGGAGAAGGGACAAGATTGTTGTTGTTTTCTGTTTTATGACCTGATTCTGATCATCAGAGCAGGAGACAAAAACAAATGGGCCTCACTGTTTGTCTGACCATAACTCATGCTAGGCAGATTGCATTTAGTTTGTATAGTGGATGAGGGAGGGTCTATGTGTGTGCATGAAAACAGAATTTCAAATATAAGTTAAAGGGGAAAAAGAAATGAAAATGAAGCCGGTCACCAAAAGGCTGGAAGAAGGCTGTTTTATTCTCCACATGGTGTGTGGGTAGCAGTGGTTTACAGATTCTCTTTGTCTTTTTACTATGACAATGGAAAAAGGAGAATATAAGAAACTAAACTGTGAAAAGAAAATAAAATGCCATTTCTACTCCATTTTCTGAAATTCTGTGGACCCTGATTTAAATCAAGTAGCTTTCATGACCTCAATATTAATTTTTCTTCTTGGTTTATTTTCATGGATTATGAGGCTAAGTAAAACTGTTTAGATTTCTCAAAAGTCAGATCAAAAGGAAACTGAGGCAGTAACATTTAAGTTATCTCGTGTGTTCTTCCCCTCGTCCTGTTGAAAAGCAGCCTTTCAATAGAGTTCCTTGACAGAGCATTGAATTGTGCTTTTGTTGCAGTTATTTCTATATTCATGACTTCGTGAAGGAAATTCTCTAATCCAGACCACTTTTAAAAAGGTTTTTCTACTTAAATTTGTACATGATCCATTTTATTTTCAAGAATATTAGAGTCGCTGCTTAAATATACTATATTACAAAAAGAATAAAAAAGTATTGATTACATCTTTATCATATTCAGAAGCATTTTCTAAGTTTTCAGTCCTCAGCGTAGAGGTGAATTTAGTGCACCACCTGTAGAAAGGAGTTCTCTCATCCTTTAACCAAGGCATCCATGGGCTCAACAGGCACCCAACCACCATCTCACCCTCCATTACAAAATTCACATTTACAAAAACACAGCACCCATACAAAATTGAAATAAAAACTGTAGACATCAATTCCCTTAATTTTCCTTCATAAATACTGGATCGTTTTTGTTACCACTCTTTTAGAAGCACCAATTTTGATGTTTGATGTGTGCAATGAATATTAATTTCCAATCCATGTCCTTTACTCCTCCACAGACAGAAACACTAAGGTAGCATTGTGTGCAAGTAGAAACAGAATTCATTTAGCAGTGCAGGAATAAATACACATTCACGCGCCGAGTGTGGGCCCTCCACACAGAAAAATGCCCAACATGAGTGGGCCAAAGCCAGTAATGAATGAGAAAGAAAAACCAAACACAGTACCTTTAAGCAAGCAAAGAGGTCCATATGAGGCCGGTCCACAGAGCGAAGAGACAAAATAAGAGCGGTAGCTGTGACCGCGGTCCATATCAGAAAAACAGCTCTCGCTCACCTTCCACCTCATTTTATAAGGAAATGGGTCTGAGCATGTGCACTGTTCCTGGGTCTGGCAGGTACATTCTGGGATGGTGGGTATATCGAACTGAGTTAAAGAGAGAGAGGGTTACATTGCAGGGCTACAAGAGCTTCCAGCTTGCCATCATCTTAACTGATGGCCTAGATAACACCACATATATTTGTTTTTTTTTTATTTTTTATTTAGTAAATATAAATTTGCAAAGTACAGTTAATGGATTACAATGGCTTCCCCCCCCATAACTTCCCTCCCATTCACACCCCTCCCATTTCCCACTCCCTCTCCCATTCCATTCACATCAAGATTCATTTTCAATTATCTTTATATACAGAAGATCAATTCAGTATATATTAAGTAAAGATTCATTAGTTTGCACCCACACAGAAACACAAAGTGTAAAATACTGTTTCAATACTAGTTATAGCATTACTTCACATTGGACAACAAACTAAGGACAGATCCCACATGAGAAGTAAGTACACAGTGACTCCTGTTGTTGACTTAACAATTTGACACTCTTGTTTATGGCGTCAGTAATCTCCCTAGCCTCTAGTCATGAGTTGTCAAGGCTATGGAAGTCTTTTGAGTTTACCGACTTCGATCTTCTTCTGACAGGGTCATAGTCAAAGTGGAAGTTCTCTCCTCCCTTCAGAGAAAGGTACCTCCTTCTTAGATGGCCATGTTCTTTCCACTGGGATCTCACTCGCAGAGATCTTCCATTTAGGTCTTCTTTCCCCCCCCCCCCCAGGGTGTCTTGGCTTTCCATGCCTGAAATACTCTCATGGGCTCTTCAGCCATATCTGAATGCTTTAAGGGCTGATTCTGAGGCCAGAGTGCTATTTAGGACATCTGCCATTCTATGAGTCTACTGTGTATCCCGCTCCCCATGATGGATCATTCTTTCCCTTTTTGATTCTATCAGCTAGTATTAGCAGACACTAGACTTGTTTGTGTAATCCCTTTGAATCTTATACCTATCAGTGTGATCAATTGTGAACTGAAATTGATCACTTGGACTAGTGAGATGGCATTGGTACATGCCACCTTGATGGGATTGTATTGGGATTCCCTGGCATGATTCTAACTCCACCATTTGGGGCAAGTCCAATTGAGCATGTCCCAAATTGTACATCTCCTCCCTCTCTTATTCCCACTCTTATATTTAACAGGGATCACTTTTCAGTTAAAATTTAAACACCTAAGAATAACTGTATGTTAATTACAGAGTTCAACCAATAGTACTAGAACAAAACAAAGAGAAAATACTAAAATGGATAAAGTATTACATTGTACATCAACAGTCAGGACAAGAGCTGATCAAGTCACTGTTTCTCATAGTGTCCATTTCATTTCAACAGGTTTCTTCTTTGGTGCTCAGTTAGTTGTCACCAGTCAGGGAGAACATATGATATTTGTCCCTTTGGGACTAGCTTAATTCACTCAGCATAATGTTTTCCAGATTCCTCCATCTTGTTGCAAATGACTGGATTTTGTTGTTTTTGATTGCTGTATAGTGTTCTATAGAGTACATGTCCCATAATTTCTTTATCCAGTCTACTGTTGATGGGCATTTGGCTGGTTCCAGGTCTTAGCTACTGTGAATTGAGCTGCAATAAACATTAAGGTGCAGACAGCTCTTTTATTTGCCAATTTAATTTCCTTTGGGTAAATTCCAAGGAGTGGTATGGCTGGGTTGAAAGGTAGGGTTATATTCAGGTTTCTGAGGAATCTCCAGACTGACTTCCATAGTGGCTTAACCAATTTGCATTCCCACCAACAATGGGTTAGTGTCCCTTTTTCCCCACATCCTCTCCAGCATCTGTTGTTGGTAGATTTCTGAATGTGAGCCATTCTAACTGGGGTGAGGTGAAACCTCATTGTGGTTTTGATTTGCATTTCCCTGATTGCTAGTGATCTGGAACATTTTTTCATGTGTCTGTTTGCCATTTGGATTTCCTCTTTTGCAAAATGTCTATTGAGGTCCTTGGTCCATCTCTTAAGTGGGTTGTTGGTTTTGATGTTGTGGAGTTTCTTGATTTCTTTGTAGATTCTGGTTATCAACCCTTTATCTGTTGCACGGTTTTCGAATACTTTTTCCCATTCTGTTGGTTGCCTCTTCACTTTCCTGACTGTTTCTTTTGAAGTACAGAAAATTCTCAATTTGATGCAATCCCAAATGTTAATTTTGGCTTTGACTGCCTGTGCTTCTGGGGTATTTTTCAAGAAGTCTTTGCCAGTACCAATACCTTGCAGAGTTTCCCCAATGCTCTCTAATCATTTGATGGTGTCGGGTCATAGATTTAAGTCTTTAATCCATGTTGAGTGAATTTTTGTGTAAGGTGAAAGGTAGGGGTCTTGCTTCATGGTTCTGCACATGGAAATCCAATTTTCCCAGCACCATTTATTGAAGAGACTGTCCTTACTCCAGGGATTTGTTTGAGATCCTTGATCAAATATAAGTTGGCTGTAGATGTTTGGAAGGTTTCTGGTGTTTCTATTCAGTTCCGTTGGTCTATCCATCTGTTTCTGTACCAGTACCATGTTGTTTTGATTACAACTGCCCCGTAGTATGTCCTGAAATCTGGTATTGTGATGCCTCCAGCTTTGTTTTTGTTGTACAAGATTGCTTTAGCTATTCGAGGTATCCTGTGTCTCCATATGAATTTCAGCATCATTTTTTCCAGGTCTGAGAAGAATGTCTTTGGTATCTTGATTGGTATTGCATTGAATCTGTAAATTGCTTTTGGGAGAATGGACATTTTGATGATATTGATTCTTCCGATCTATCAGCATGGAAGATTTTTCCAGTTTTTGGTATCCTCTTCTATTTCTTTCTTTAAGGTTTTGTAATTTTCATCGTAGAGATCTTTAACGTCCTTGGTTAAGTTTATTCCAAGGTGTTTGATTGTTTTTGTAGCTATTGTGAATGGGATTGATCTTAGAAGTTCTTCCTCAGCCATGTAATTGCCTGTGTATACAAAGGCTGTTGATTTTTGTGCATTGATTTTATACCCTGCTACTTTGCCAAACTCTTCAATGAGTTCCAATAGTCTCTTAGTAGAGTTCTTTGGGTCCCCTAAATAAAGAATCATGTCATCTGCAAAGAGGGATAGTTTGAGTTCTTCCTTCCCAATTTGTATCCCTTTAATTTCTTTTTCTTGCCTAATAGCTCTGACTAGAACTTACAGAACTATATTGAATAGCAGTGGTGAGAGTGGGCATCCCTGTCTGGTACCAGACCTCAGTGGAAATGCTTCCAACTTTTCCCCATTCAATAGGATGTTGGCCGTGGGTTTTTCATAAATTACTTTGATTATATTGAGGAATGTTCCTTCCATACCCAGTTTGCTTAGAGTTTTCATCATGAACCAGTGTTGTATTTTATCAAATGCTTTCTCTGGATCTATTGAGATAATCATATGCTTTTTCTTCTGCAGTCTGTTAATGTGGTAAATCACGTTGATTGATTTGCAAATGCTGAACCATCCCTGCATACCAGGGATAAATCCCACTTGGTCTGGATGGATGATCTTTCTGATGTGTTGTTGCATTCTATTGGCCAGAATTTTATTGAGGAGTTTTGCGTCTATGTTCATCAGGGATATTGGTCTGTAATTCTCTTTAAATGCCTCATCTTTTTCCAGCTTAGGAGTTAAGGTGATGCTGGCTTCATAGAAAGAATTTGGGAGGATTCCCTCTTTCTTGATTGTTCTGAATAGTTTGAGAAGAATTGGAGTTAATTCTTCTTTAAATATCTGGTAGAATTCAGCAGTGAATCCATCTGGTCCTGGGCTTTTCTTTGTTGGGAGGGCCTTTATTAATGTATCAATTTGTGTCTCAGTTATGGGTCTGTTTAGGTTTTCGATGTCTTCCTGGTTCAATTTAGGTAGGTTGCATGTGTCCAGGAATCTATCCCTTTCTGATAGGTTTCCCTGTTTGCTGGCATACAGGTCCTTGTAGTAATTTCTGATGATTCTTTTTATTTCTGTGGTGTCTGTTGTTACATTTCCTTTTTCATCTCTGATTTTATTGATTTGGGTCTTTTCTTTTTTTAGTTAGTTGGGCCAATGGGGTGTCAATTTTGTTTATTTTTTCAAAAAACCAGCTCCTCGTTTGGCTGATTTTTTGTAATGTTTTTTTGGATTCAATCCTGTTGATTTCTTCTCTGATTTTAATTATTTCTCTTCTCCTACTAGATTTGGGTCTGATTTGCTGTAGGTTTTCTAGATCCTTGAGGTGAATTGAAAGCTCATCTATTTGGTGCCTTTCCAATTTCTTGATGTAGGCACCTATTGATATAAACTTCCCTCTTAACACTGCTTTTGCTGCGTCCCATAAGTTTTGGTATGTTGTGCTGTTATCCTCATTTACTTCCAGAAAGTTTTTGATTTCTCTTTTGATTTCTTCTATGACCCATTGTTCATTCAGGAGCATGTTGTTCAATCTCCATGTGTTTGTGTATGCTCTAGGGATTCCTGAGTTGCTAATTTCCAACTTCATTCCTTTATGGTCTGAGAAGCTGCATGGTATGATTCTAATTCTTTTGAATTTGCTGAGACTTGCTTTATGGCCTAGTATGTGGTCAATCCTAGAGAAGCTTCCATGTACTGCTGAGAAGAATGTAAAATCTTTAGCTGTAGGATTGAAAGTTCTGTATATATCTGTTAGATCCATTTGGGCTATAGTGTCATTTAAATCTACTGTCTCCTTGTTGATCTTCTGTCCTGTTAATCTGTCTATTTCTGAGAGTGGAGTATTGAAGTCCCCCAGTACTATTGTATTGGGGTCTGAGTCTCCCTTTAAGTCCCTTAACAAATCTTTTAAATAAACCGGTGCCCTGTAATTAGGTGCATATACATTGATAATTGTTATATCTTCCTGTTGAATTGATCCCTTAATCATTATATAGTGCCCCTCTTTGTCTCTCTTAACGGTTTTTGTGGTAAAGTTTATGTTGTCTGATATTAAGATGGCTATGCCCGCTCTTTTTTCATTTCTGTTGGCATGTTATATCTTTTTCCAGCCTTTCACTTTCAGTCTGTATGCATCTTTGTTGGAAAGATGTGTTTCTTGTAAGCAGCCAATAGATGGGTTTTGTTCCTTAACCCAATCAGCCAATCGGTGTCTTTTAACTGGACAGTTCAGGTCATTAATGTTCAATGTGACTAATGATAAGTGGTAACTTTGCCCTGCCATTTGCCAAAGATAAGTTCTAATATATGCTTTGAATTCAATGTGATCTTTTGCTGTGAGGTTTCCTTCCTTTACCTTCTTTCATACTGATGACCGTGTTTCTGAGTTTCTGTGTGCAACACATCTTTAAGCATCTTTTGCAGGGCTGGATGAGTGGCGACAAATTCTTTCAATTTCTGTTTGCTATGAAAAGTCTTTGTTTCACCTTCATTCACAAATGAGAGCTTTGCAGGATATAATATTCTGGGCTGGTAGTTTTTCTCTCTTAGTACCTGGACTATATCTCGCCATTCCCTCCTAGCTTGTAGGGTTTCTAATGAGAAGTCAGCTGTGAGTCTGATTGGAGATCCTCTGAGAGTAATCTGACGTTTCTCTCTTGCACATTTTAGGATCTTTTCTTTCTTTTTCACTGTGGTGAGTTTAATTACAACGTGTCGTGGTGAGGATCTCTTTTGGTCATGTTTACTAGGGGTTCTATGAGCTTCCTGTACTAGGATATCTATGTCCTTCTCCAAACCTGGGAAATTTTCTGCTAGTATCTCATGAAAAAGGCATTCTAATCCTTTCTCCCTCTCCATGTCTTCAGGAACTCCTAGAACCCGAATATTGGTTTTTTTAATGGTATCCTGAAGATTCCCTACAATATGTTTTAGATTTCTAATTTCCTCTTCTTTTCTTTGGTCTGACTGTATCCTTTCCTGTTCTCTGTCTTCTAAGTCCGATATTTTCTCTTCTGCTTCACCCATTCTGTCTTTAAGGCTCTCTAATGTGTTTGTCATTTGATCTATTGATTTCTTCATTTCATTATGATTTCTTGTCACTATCACAATTTCATGTTCTACTAGTTGTTTCATTTCATTTTGATTCCTCCTTAATATTTCATTTTCACGAGAAAGATTTTCTATCTTGTCCATTAAGGATTTCTGTAGTTCAAGAATTTGTTTTTGAGAACTTCTTAATGTTCTTATCAATATTTTGAGATCTGCTTCTTGCATTTCTTCTATCTCCTCATCTTCATAATCTTGATTGGGGTGTCTTTTTCATTTGGGGGCTTCATAGTGTCTTCCTTGTTCTTATTACCTCAGTTTTTGCATTTGTTGTTTGGCATATTGGAGATATTCTTTGGTTTCTTCACCATAGTGACTATGACTCTAGATTAAGTGGACTGTCTGTTTTTGATGGAGCCTTAGAGGCTTGAGATGGGTGTGGCCTGAGAGCTCTGATTGGTTCCTCAGGGTTAAAGGTGTGCCAAAGGTGACACTCCCAGGTTAGGTGTGGTAAATCTCTTTCTTTCTTTTTTTTGATTCAAAAGGGAAGTAATTCCACACAGCTGAATGGAATTGGAGGTAGTTAGCAGGCAAATGATATACCCACAGGAGACAGAGATCGGAAGCTCTTTCCCAAGGACCACACAGGGAATCTGTCCTGCCCTCAGTGTGGGCTCAAATTCTCCTCCTGCAGTCTCCCACTGGGTTGTCAAAGTGACTGAATTGTAGTGTCTCTGGAGAGTACTCACATGAATTCCGTGAGTTCTCTCCCCCACCGTCTCTTTTTTCACAGTCTCAGTTCAGTAGCACCACCCATTCACTAGGTCCTAATCTCCTGTTAATTCCCCCCCCCCCCCCCCGCCGCCCCAGAGTTAGGTTTTTCTGCTAGGCTCAGGGCCGGTGCAGACCTGAGGTCACCCTGTTTATGACGTATGTCCAAGATGGCGCCTGCTCTTTGTCTTGCTGACCTTTGAGAGGTGAGCAGAGAGACAGAAACTCGTGTCCGTATCAGTCACTTTTTTTTTCTCTCTCTCTCTTCTAGTTGGCCTCACCAGGCTTTTCCCCACGGGGTCGTTCCCTCTAGTCTCCTCTTTCTGCTTGCCTGCTGGTGTCTCGGGCTATTGAGGTTCGGCTCACCTCGCATTCCAGTGCTGGTGTGTTGAGTCTGCCGCTGGTGTCCTGAACTGTGGGCTCCCACGCTCTCCACGCAGGTCCACTGTGAATCACGCGTTCCGGAAGAGTTTCCTGTGCTGTTTCTTCCCCTACTCTTCCTTGAACCTGCAGTATCTCCACTTTTATTAAACTGTTTCTCCCCGGACTATCAGTGTGCTCCCTTCCTATTCCACCATCTTGCCGCTCCCCCCAACACCACATATATTTGAAGTTAACTAAATTGCAACAATCCTCCTGAGTTCTAGGCTTTTACCTTAAGCACTTGGCAATGTACTTGCCACATAGAAGTACAAAGTCAACAAGTATCAGCCAGATAGATAGACATGGGCTTGTTCAAAACACTAAGAAATAGAGAAATTTTATAAAGTACTTAAGTACAATAAGAAAAGTAAACTTTACAAAAGGCATACTTAATAACATTGACAATTACTTATTCACTAATTGCCAATTACTTAATGACTAAGACTTTTTTTCCCAAAGTTGAGGTTAATTTTCAATTTTTAAATCTATGTACAGAAGAATACACAAATCATAAACGTGAAGATCAGTGAATGACAAGGAAGTAAACTCATGTGTAACCACACCCAGGCCACACAACAGAACATGATTAAAACTCAGACTCGCATTGTGTCTCCCACAGGTGCTATCCTTATTCTCACTCTGTCTGCCCTGCCAGCCCATGCGAATTCACTGTCCTGACTACTATCACAGTGATTGATTTTCTAGCTTTTGAAACCACATGAAGCTTTTTATGTATTGTATTTTTCACTCAACATTGTATCAGTAAGACCCATGCAAATTGTTACATGCAAATAATTCATATGGTCTCCTAAACCATAGTGCATGAATATCCCATAAATTACTGATCACTCTGCCATTGATATGCATTTGGTTTCAGTTTTATGAATAGTCCTGACTATATGGAGCAATATCATCAGAATTATCCACTTTACAATATTGTCTCCTAATTTACGATCATGAAAGTTCCTGTTTTTTGTCTTTGATCTATATTTATTTAAATTTTACAAATCTTTTCTTAGACTTGTTTTCTTTATTCTTTATGTATAACTTTTATCCTTGTTTTTAATTTAGATTACTTCAACTTCATATTGTTAAATATTTTTAAATATGTGAAATATACAAAAGAGTAGAGTGCACTTCAATGTACTCAACACTTACCTTCAACAATTATGAACTCATAAAAAATCTATGTAATGCGTAGCTCCACATAATACCCTTGTGTTATGTTGAGGCAAATATCAGCTACTACATCATTTCATCTGACATAGTTCATAAGAAATCTTTAAGATATGAGGGAATTTCACAGAGCTCATGGGGGATGGAATAAAAAGATAATGCACATTGCCCTGGAAATTTTTTAAGGCCCCTCATTTTTAGATTTAAAATTAAAGCAAAATGTTCTTTTTTGATCCTCTTTAGATATATTGTTTTTGGCTTTCATTCTTTTCTAATATATAAATTAAGGCTATACATCTTCAAATTGTTCATTCCCAGCATCTCATAAAGAGTATGTCATCTAATATTATGAATTGCTTGACTTTTTTTAAGGATTAATATTCTTCTACCTGAAAGTATTACTGTCAGATTAAAACTTTTATACCTTCATTTAATTAATATGTATTAAGAAACTATTCTGTTTACAGATAATCTGACAAAACACATTGAAGTACATTACTTACAATAAATTCTCCTAGAATTTCCTCCATTCATAAGGCTTTCTTTTAGAAAATTTGAATAAAGACAATGTAGAAGGGAACTAGCATTTGCAAAAGACCTACACAGCATACATATATTAGGAACAAATTCAATTATATTTATAGCCAATCTTTTCTTTAGATACCAGTGACAGCATCTAGGAAAAACAAATACAAATTTATTCAGCAAGTGATATTCATTATTATGTTCCTGCTGCCTTTTAAACTTCCTCACCTCATCTCCTCTAATCACTGCTGAACTGCCTCATAAATATTCAGGAGTTTAACCAGGCATTGTTTATTTATCTTATTTGATTCATTAAATTGCATTCTTTATAGTAAAATTACCTCTGGGCACAAAGCAACTAATACGCATGCAAACTAAAACTACTGACTTCCAGTCTATCTCAGAGTATTGACTGTGAATAGCCCACTTAATAAATGCACCTTACACTAAGCTCTGGAGGTTAGAAAGGTGGGCATTGATGAAACAGACAAGCAAGGACTTTGCCAATGGAAATAAATTCATCTTCCATGGGAAATATGTTCCCTTATATAGGATTTTTCAACAGAAGGACATGCTGATCTTACGTTCCATAAGAAAAGAGGAACGTAAAAGGTAATGTAAGCTTTAGTAGGAAAAAGGTCTTTCTGCTCCAAAATATGTCGGAAGCTAAGGAACTAGCAAAGAAAGTAGGCTAACAGTGAAATGTGTGCCTTCTTACGCTCAGTTTACATTAGTCACAATTTTGCTATTTAGGAATGACAGTGAATTGAATGGATGAATGCAAAACCAACTTCCCTTAATGTCCCTGGAAGTACCTATGCAACCATAAGAAGAGACAATTCTCACTGCCTTAGTGAATGGTATGAGACAAAATTAGTACAGTGTTTTCTGGGTTTTTCTTTCCTTTCATCTTTGTGCAATGACCCAACCTCAAAATCCCATTTTCTAGGTTCAAGCAAGCAGTGAAATAGCCTCTGGCCTCCTTCTCCTTTATCTTTTCATGAAGCAAACTGCAGTCATGCATATGAAGCTTTGTGTCTGAGCTCAGACCTGGGTAGATTTGTGTTGCTTAGAGAGTATGAGTGGAGGCTTGCTCTAAAAACCAGTAATCTATCATCTACCTACACACCATAGGCCACTGGGCTGGGAGATACAGTCTACAGCTGAGTATTTCCCTATTTAAATAAGCCTTTGATTCCTTTATAGAACACCTGAAAATCAGTTAGGTAAGATGGAAGTGTAATTAGAAGAAACATAAATGAAAGAAGGAAACAAGTGGTGAGACTCTAAAGGAATTCCTTTCCCTATAAAAGATTTTTTTAATTAGAAGAAAAATTTTAAACATATGGTTCTAGATCTCAATGAGATAAATAAGAACTCTTTCATATTTAAAGAGCAATTCAGGATACGAAGATAATGCAATGAAATCAAAACCAAAGTAACTAAAATAAAATATTCACAGGAAACAAGATAGAAACTTGATACTGCTAAATATTTAAATCAGCACTTCAGAGTAGGTCTGAGAAAGAACCCTAGAATGCAAAGTAAATGAATGGGACATTGTATTTTCATATGAGAGAAAAGATGTCAGGCTTGAAGGGCAGAAATTCGGTCTATACATATTAGGTACCTGCAAAGAAGGCAGAATGACAGAATGTATAGAGCAAAAGCAAAAACAAAAAGAAACAAAATTTAAGTGAACAAAAATCCAAAACCAAAGCTACTAATGAAATCACTATCTTCAGTTAGAGAAGGGGCTGGCATTGTGCTACAGCAGGTTAAGTTGCAACTTGCGCCACAAGGATCCCATGTCAAGCACTGTTCAAGTCCTAGCTGCTCTACTTACTATCCAGCTCCCTGCTAATATGCTCAGCAAAGAAGTGGCTGTTGGTCCAAGAAGTTGCAGTTCCTCACTCCTGGATTTGGTCTGGCCTGATCCAGCTGTTGGTGCCATTTAAAGAGTAATAAGCAGAGGTGTCTTTCTCTCTCTCTCTGTCACTGCTTTTCACATAAATAAATAAATAAATCTTATTTTAAAAGAGAAATTCCATGGTTTTCAGGAAATATTAAAATCTTAGCAACTTGCTCTTTGTCAACCCTATAACTAATCCTTGCTATCATGTCTCCTGATTTTATCCTGTAAATAATTCTTGACTTCAGAGGCAATTTCCTGTTCACCACCATCACCCCAGGTTAAGCTGTCCCCATTTCTTATTTAGATCCCAGCAGTGTTTCCTAACTGTTCTTCCTGTCTCTACTCTGGCCCCTTTCCAATATATTCTTCATATCGCAATCATTTATTCACCAAGACAAATTATTGAGTCCCTACGTGTGCCATTATTAAAAAAATCATTAAACAGATAACTGAGAAAATGCTCATGTAGTGATCATTATAAGAAATAATGATTATAGGAAAGCTCAGAATAAAATTGGAAGAGTCACTAAGGGAGGCATGATTTCTGTAGAGAAGCAACCAAGGCGAGCTTCTGAACACACTGCTCTCCAGACCGCACACAGCCCTCTGCCATCCTTCCCGCTGCATGCTCAGCTCCTCCTCGTCTCTCAGCCTTCCTCTCAACTGTCTGCCTTGATGAACATTTTCCTGTGCAGCCTCTCCCTTCTGAGTCCTGTTTCCAATGGTAGATCTCTATCTGTATGTAGCTTTCTGTATGGTTTTTCTCAAAACCACAATTTTACACTTGTTTATGTGGTCTTTCATTCAATGGCTAGTACACTATGCAGACTGTAGGCTCTAAAAGGGCAGGGGCTACATCTATTTTGACTCATCGTTTATGCTCAGTTTGCTTCAAGTGCAGGTTTGATAAATTAACACACATTCAAAAATATTTGTGAATGGCTAATCAATTAATAAAGTTTAAAAATTCAAAGCATGTTAAGACGTTGCTGTTATGAGCCATTTGGAATTAATCAAAATTTTTAATTTTAATATTTGAGAAGTAAAATATATATGTATACATATATATTTTATATATAATATATATTTTCTATATATCCATATATATATATGGAGAGAGAGAGATCTTCCATGCACTGGTTCACTCACCACATGCCCACAATAGCTGAGACTGAACCAGGCTAAAGCCAGAAGTCTCGTCTCCTGAGAGTGCCATCATCTGCTCCTTTCTAGGATGCATATTAGCAAGAAGCTGAAAAAAAAAAAAAAAAAAAAAAAAAAAACCAGAGTAGCCAGGACTTGAACCAGGCACTCCAACCTAAGATACAGGTGACCTAAGCAGTAGCTTAACCTGTTGTGCCACAGCGCCAACCTCAATTTTTTTTAAAGAGAAACAGAACAGTTCAAATAGTCAAGTAACAAAGAGGAGTACTCTGAAAATGACTCCAAAACCAAAGTAAGCACTATATTGCCCACTTTATAAACAAGGACACAGAGATTCACCGGTTAAGTAATTTGTCCCATTACATGCAGCTTAGAAATATTAAAAGATACCATTACAGACCTTCTGGCTTCCAACCCAGGATCTTCCTAGAGCTTGCAACACTATGATCGATGTCTTAGATATATATATAAAGTTAAAAATTAGTATAAATTCTTTAAAAACCAGTGTGCCATTTTTATTCAAAATGAATAAAAATAACCCCCTTTCTGGAATCTATTTTGGAGATTTACTTGATATGTGGAAAATAATACACATGAAGATATTCATGGCAACATTTTCATTTAATGGGCAAAAGTCAAAATCTAACAAAAAATTTCACAACAGGATAATAGTTAAATAATATAGAAATATGCATGGATATCAATTTTTGCACCAAAGTAAACTTTTAATTTCACTTTCCATGAACTTTTTGAAGAAGCCCCATAGAACACTTAGGGCTATGATAGAATGTTATTTTTTAAATGGGAAAGCATTTATATGTATAATGTCAGAGAATGAACATGGGACATAAAACTATAGGTTCAATATTATCATAAATATATTAAATATATGTAAAATGTAGGAACATATACACAAAAAAGAAAACTACATTGAGGGAAATAAAATATTGTCTTGGCATACAACTTTAAATATTTATTTATATGTTAATGCTTTGACTTTATTCTAATGATTTCACTTAGAGAATTTGGAGTTGATGAGTTGATGAAATCTATCTGAATAAAGAAACCAAATGAAGAGAAAGCTTCAACTTTAGAAGGTGTGTGTTTTGTGGATACTGTATAACTTCAGTTCAGTTAAAGAATCATTAAAAAGAAGCATGGTGTTAAATTTTATTTTTTTGTTGTTTTTCTGTTCACACATGCACACACACACACAGTTAAATAATCATTCTTTCACTGTGAATTAGCAACACTTCCATTCTGTATTTTTCAAAAATGTTTTCTGGGGCTGCAGTTGTGGCATAGTGTGTTCAGCTGCTGCTTGCAATGGTGCCATTGCACATCAGAGTGCTGGTTTGGTGCTGGCTGCTCCACTCCTGCTCCATCCTCCTGTGAAAGGGCCTGGGAAGGCCCTGGATGATGGCTCAAGTGCTGGGGCCCCTGCCACCTACATGGGAGACCAGGATGGAGTTTCAGGCTCTGGGCTTCAGCGTGGCTCAGTCCAGGCTGTTGTGGCCCTTTGAAGAGAGAATCAGCAAATGGAAGATCTCTATCTCCCTCTCTGTCACTCTGCCTTTAAATAAATAAGTGAAGAAAGCTTTGAAAAATATTTTATATGAAAGAAATAATGAATAAATATTTCTCCCAAGGTAAAGTTAATCCTCTGTTTCAGCTGGTGCAGAGAGAACTTGCTGTTTTTTCCTCACAATTGGTTACTCATGAAGCATTTTGTCATTCATTTGGGATGTTTAATTTTATGGCGATTAATGAGAACATTAAGCATTCAATATTAAGAAGTTCAGAATTTGTATTGAAACCTATATTTGTATCAAAATCTTAACTTTGTTTAACTTAATCACACTCTGCTCCCTTGAAATATATGCTTAATTATATTTAAGATAATGTAACTGGTTAAGGAAAATTGAAACTCAACAGGAAATCAGATACACCACAGGAAAGGAAAGCTACACGTTTGTTCATCCAACAACTTCTCAGCCAATTTTTAGCTTGAAAATAGCTGAGGTTTTTTTTTTTTTTCAGTTAAAAATATGCTCAGAGACCAGGGAAGATAAGTTACTTCTTGGAATTGGAAATAATGTGGCCAGCAGGAGAGAAAAGACAGAAGATTCCAGCTTTAAAAAACAGGTTTCTGAAGTTCATTAAATCAGCTGTTCGCTCATTGGATTCAGTGGGGAGATAAGGATGATCACTGTATTAATTGTTTAAAATACATAAATTATTGGTCCGTGCACATGTAGCAGGCAGAATTCAGTTGTGAAGAATTGGATTGTTCTCCCTAGTTGAATCAAGGAGTGTTTTATGACAGGTATTAAATGGCTTATGAAAGCATTGAGAGAGTTAAATTAACAGACTACTGGGTGTTTTTTCTAGAATGACTGTCAAAGTGAAACTATAGGACCAAAGGAAGAGGCTGATGTGTTATAACAGCGTGAGACCAGCAGCTCCAGAAACACACAGCCCTGTCAAGGTTAGAAAGCCATGGTTAGGATGGTGCCATTTTCAGGAAGTCATCACCACCTAGAATCCCACCAATCCTTCTCTGAATTGCACCGGCAAAATAGCTGCCTGTCGCCCTTCCTGATTCCTGTCTAGCTAGTGGCTAAGCAGTGAGATGTGTATTAACGCTGCTGCAAAAGAGGAAAAGGGAAAAATATAATGACTCCATTTCTGTGCGCACCAGCAGAAAAGCTCAAGTGGCAAAGGTTCAGCCTTCATCACACTTCTATTAAATCTCATGTAACTGCATGTGACTGATTGAACCTAAGTAACATCCAAAACCCTAACTGCAAAGAATATCAGAAATGTGAATTTTAACTCTCCATCTTCTTCATTATAAATTGGCACACTCAATGATTGCAAAATGGATGTTGAACACTAACGTATTGTGTAGCCCCGCGGTTATTCAGTATCCATATGCATCCTCTTCCCTATTCAACAACTCCCAGAAAGCAGCAATTATTAACATCCGTGTTCCACACTACCATCATGCAAATATCTTTTTTACAGTTGAAAATGCAATCACCCTCTCCACAAGAGAGAGCCAGAGAAAGCCCAATCCATCAATATGTCTCTCTCAAAATAAAAGTTTACTCTTCCTGTCATGAACTACATTATAAAGTTACTTACCTGTAACATATTCTATATAGAATATCACAAAAAGGAAAGAGGTGAGATAAATAATGCAAAACAAGCCAAAGAAGAAAATAGGACTAACAGTTGCAGTGTTCATTTCAAAAAGCTGCAGCTGCAATTTGCAATGTCTTCCTTCTCCCTCTTTCTTGTTCCCCTGGCCTTCAGCCACCCTTAACACATCGTGGTAATCCCAGTCTTCATTCTGGAGATCAGAGCCAGTGATGGCTTCCTGTGGTCACCACTGGAAACTGTAATCCTAGACAAGCTGCACAACATCTCCAAGTTCCAAACAAGCTTTGCAGTACATACCATGTAGAGCAGCAACCTTCGTTGAAAGAGAATCTGAAAAAAGTGGTAATTGTCTTTTGAGCCTCCACAATGGGCAAAGCACTTGAAGGAAGATAAAATGGGTGCAACAATGAAGTAGGGGAAAAAAGGTATTCATCACTCTTTCATGTTCACCACCAGGACCTGGATGGAGCTCCAGGCTCCTGGCTTCAACCTGTCCCAGTCCTAGCAGCCCTTTAGGGAATGAAACAACAGAAGGTAGACCTCTCTCTCTCTCTCTGTCTCTGTCTCTGTCTCTGTCTCTGTCTCTTCCTCTTTCTGTCATTCTGTCTTACAAATAAATAAAATAAATCTTACAAAAACAAAGTTGCTGCTTGTTTGCCTCCCTCCTATGTGGTACCCATGTTACTCCGTTACATTTACACTTGATCTTAGCCAAAAAGCCAAGAAGCCATCCACTACGTTTAAACCTCTCAAGCTTTCAGTCTGTCTTCTTCTCCATTAAACTTTGTGTGAAGCCCAAGAAGAAAGATTGCTCCTGCCCTTTTCTCAGATGATTCATTCAAACTTTCATGCTTTTGAATAATAAATAGTTCTGATAGCCAGTGAGAAAGAAAGCACTTGTTCAATTTCTTTGAATGATTCTTCCTTATAGCAGGATGCTCCTTCTGAGTGCCACCTTTTGTTGTCTCCCTCAGTACCTGAAGTTCACACAGACTGAAAGCAGGCAGTGGTGAGGACTGCAATTTTGAGCCCTGTTAATTAACTATGTCTCACCTGTTAATTATGTGATACAGTGGGTAATTTCTTCCCAGCTCTGGACCCCGGCACCAGCAAGAGAGAAAAAGTTCATGCAGTCATAAGTACAAGGGGAATTTTAAAATTAATCTGTCATGTGATAATTTGTTGACAGGTTGGTTACTGGAAAGACATGGAACAAGAAGATGCAGCAGAAACTGTCAAAACCAGGGGGAATGAGTCATTCGTCATCCTGACAGGACTAGAAGGAAACACACTGTATCACTTCACAGTGAGGGCTTACAATGGAGCTGGATACGGGCCACCCAGCAGTGAAGTGAGTGCAACCACCAAGAAATCCCGTAAGTGATCTGGGCTTTTTGTTTGTTTCAGACAAAGGGAAACATCTTTTAATGGTTTCTGAAAGCCATGTGAGGTACATAATAAGCAGAGTCAAAGGGGAGTTTGATTCCTAGTCTTGCTTCACTGCTTCGATCTGAATCCCAAAACTAGCTCAGAAAATTTTGCATTCACAGTAGATAAAGGTTATCTTCCTGTGAAACAAGGCTAAGCGATTTTGACACAGAAGGGAGATAAAAGGATTCGAGTTCAAAAGCTCAGTAGAGTAGCTATTAAAATGACACTCCTGGAGCAAAACCCTCCTTATCTGACTCCAGCTGGATAGAAGCCTGTGGTGCCAGCCAACTACTAGACTCAGGAAAAGATTGAAATCCTCACAAGAGTTTAAATGAAGAAATGCATTTAAGAATCCTTGTCAGTTCATTTTCACTCTTTATTTTGCAGCCCCCAGTCAAGCACCTAGCAACCTCAGGTGGGAGCAGCAAGGCTCTCAGGTTTCTCTGGGCTGGGAACCTGTCAGATCATTAGCCAATGAATCTGAAGTCTTGGGTTACAAGGTTAGTGTCTCTTCACTCTCCTGCATAGATACACATCTCCAACTTTTTTATTATGATATTAGATAATCCATAATGTATATAAAAAGTCTTCTATTTTATCTCAATCATTTTCTACCTAGATTTCAGAGAGAGTGCCTCCCTACAGGTAGAGAAGCCAAGGCAATCAACACTGATTTCAACTGCAAGGCATAGGAAAGGAAAGGGTAGGCAAAGCATCAACAAGCTGAATATGGTGTGAAGATGGCTCCGTGAAGCATGATGCCAGGCAGAAAATGCTGGCATATTCTCCCAGCACACAGATGGCAGATGGCAAAAACTGGATGACTTAGCCTGAATAGGAAGATTTTCTACTGACAAAGAGGCAGAAGAAGAAAAGCACTGCAAAGGCCAGAACCCTAGACAGGATAGGGTCCGTGAGAAAGACAAACACATCTCACATACAGCCATGCTGCTATAAGACAAGAGATCGGGAAATATGAAAACATTTATACTGCTTTTGGGAAAACAACTTTGTCTCCGATCTTAAATACATATGGGCTATGTATTGAATTGGCTTAATTTCAAATTTTATTCCATCATATCAGATTCTATTTATTTTCATAAACTTTGTATGGAATTATTAGTTGAATGTGATTTATATTTATAGCAGAATTTTTTCAAATATCTCAGTGATAATATTTAGACAGAAAAGCATCATTGGGGTGAATTTTCAACTGTCAAAGATGGTAACACAATATTTTGTGTATAAAGTGCTAAAATTCTGAAGCTAAAAACTGAAGATGCTATAAGTGGAATGTATTTTAAGGTAATTAATTTACATAAATATTTTCAGACATAAACTATAGAATTCTTACTGTAACTAGTATGGAGCTCAGACACCCTCACACTTTAACCCAGGCACATACACTCAAATCTCTCCCTAATCCTTGGGATTTTAAATTTGCTCTTTTGGGGGAGAGCCAGTGAGTGATTTTCTGTGCCTTTTCCTTTAGTTCTCCCCTTGCCATATTCTGCCCCAAAAGACCATGCCCACACAACTTTTCATCAAAGGCAAATTTACTCTTCAATGATTAGAGGTATCAATAGACCATTCAAGAAGCAGTCCGAAATCATCAGGACGATGGCAAGCCTTCTCTCAAACTGGAGAGGCAAAATAGAGTGCAAGAAAGACACACATAAAAACATACGGCCAATTGGAAGAATTGCGTGATTTCAGGCAACCTCCAAGTAAGAACAGAGAAATACCAACTTCAGGTTGGATGTGGGGTTCTCCAGTTACATCGCCTACTCTTTGTACACAGTTGAGCCTTCTATCTCTGTCATTACTCTCTCACTTTATATGTGACTGTCTCCTGTGCCAAACTGAGCTCCTTGAATGCAAGGACCCTATCTTACTTATCTCTTTGCCCTCAATGTTGCTTGCATTATTGAATAAATTAATTCATTTTGACCCAGTTAGACACATCTTCTGCATTCAGATATGTATATTATCAAATATGTATTTTTTTTTTTACTTTTTTTTTTTTTTTTTTTTTTTGACAGGCAGAGTGGACAGTGAGAGAGAGAGACAGAGAGAAAGGTCTTCCTTTGCCGTTGGTTCACCCTCCAATGGCCGCCGCGGCCGGCGCGCTGCGGCCGGCGCACCGCGCTGATCCGATGGCAGGAGCCAGGAGCCAGGTGCTTTTCCTGGTCTCCCATGGGGTGCAGGGCCCAAGCACCTGGGCCATCCTCCACTGCACTCCCGGGCCACAGCAGAGGGCTGGCCTGGAAGAGGGGCAACCGGGACAGAATCCGGCGCCCCAACCGGGACTAGAACCCGGTGTGCCGGCGCCGCTAGGCGGAGGATTAGCCTAGTGAGCCGCGGCGCCGGCCTCAAATATGTATTTTTCCAACATGGCTTTAAACGTGTTGTATTGTGGTGATGAAAGATCACTGGCATCTGAGTCAGGCAGACTTTAGTTCAAATCCTAGTTGTATAACTGAGTAAATTGTTTATCTGTTCTGGGTTTCATTTTCTTAACTTCAAAATGGTGAAATAGCAGTAATAATATCTATCATATAGCATTGTTTTAAGGATTGAATTAGATAATTTGTGTAAAATGTTTTCCATACAGAAGGAGCTCATTAAAATATATATATATATACTATGTGTTTCTTATTGTTATTAGACTATTAGACTATTGTTATTAGAGTCCCTGGGTAGATGAAATTTTAAAACATAATAGCAAAAGAAACTAATCTTTAAAAGTTGCCTGCTGGTGCTCTTTTAGTGGAAATAGCGTGTCACCCTGGAATATCTTCTCACCAGGAGAACAATCGCTTTTCCCATCTTAGTTGTATATATTAATGACAAGTAAATACATGATGCCAGAGTATTTTTTTGCTTTTATTTTTTTGAAATGGTTACACGTCCTTATATGCCTGAGAAGGTACAACTAATCCACAAGAGTCTTCTGGGGCCTACATTGTGACATAGGAGGTAACCCTGCTGCCTGCATTGCCAACATCCCTAAAGGCACAGATTCATGTCCTGGCTGTTCCGCTTCCAACCCAGCTCTCTGCTAATGGCTTGGGAACAAAAGTAGAAGACAGCCCAAGTCTTGGGCCCTGCCACTCATGTGGGAGACCCAACTGAAAGTTCTGGCTGCTGCCAAGCCCTGGCCATTGTGGTCATCTGGGGAGTGAACCAGCAGATGGAAGATCTCTCTCTTTTTCTGTTGTTCCCTCTCTCTCTTTCACTCTTTCACTAAATAAATACATCCTAAAAAATAAAAGGGAGTATTCTGATAACAAATGGAGTGAGACCTCAACTCCTTCTCTTTTTCAACTAAATATTACTAGAACCTTTGATATACAGGATAATCTTAAGTGAGAGGACTCTGACGGGAAGGATCCCATCAGGGAAAGGGAACCTAGGCTGAACACAGAGTCTGGATTCTCAAGGAAAGATCCAGTTTTCACAGGGCAAGGGATGAAAGGTTCTCTTGACCCAGGCACAGAGATAGGAATGCAATGAGAATATAAAGAGATGGAAGCCAGGGAACATAAGGCTGGAGTCCCCTCCTCTGAGCATGACTGAGGAGAACAGCAGGCAGGGATCGCCACACTGTAGTTAAGGAGCTGTTATCATCCCCAGGGAGGTACACAGAAACTCAGGCAGACAGAACTGGCCATGGCACTCGGAAACAACATTATCCTCGATTCCTGATGTGTCCCTGAGACCTACCACCACGCCAAAAGTGTAGCCATCTTTCTTAAGCACAGTAGTTTACGGTTGTCTCAAAAGATTAACAAAAGTAGGAGCACACAGCACGAATAATTTATCTTTCCATGAGGTAATCTGAAGTTGGACTAACCTACTAAAATTAAATTCACCTCCTGAGATTCTTGGAAAATTTGAGATAGGAGACTTCCTACTGATGACAGTAATTGGAATATAAGAAATAGGGGTTACTTTATTTTCAATCTTTGTCTTTGCCAATTCTCTTACATGTACAGTTAAGGGATCACTAGAAACATATGTGCTATGTAGGTTTAAGGTTCAGAACTTGGAGTCAAAGGCTGTGGTGAAAAATGCAGGGACTTTTGTATTTTAACTTTTGCATTAAGTGCAGTTTAAGGTTGATAAATTCAGAGAAGTCTTCATATAGAAGATTGTCACATTGTGAAAATAACTGGAAGATGCTAAGTATGGGGAAACATGCAATTACCACATATACTCTACCCATAAGTAATCCACTAAACTCTTCCTTTTATAGTTAAGTTACTATCTAAACTCTTATACAGGATATAAGGCATTCAAAGCAAACCACAAAAGAGCATAATAAGATGATCATTAGAATTTGACATTTGACCAATACTTTAAAAAAAAAAAAAGATTTATTTATTTACTTGAAAGAGTTACAGAGAGAGAGGTAGACAGAGATCTTCCATCTACTGTTTCATTCCTCAGATGGCCACATCAGCCAGGACTGAGCCAGGAGCTTCATCCAGGTCTCCCACATGGGTAGCCAGGGGCCAAATCCTTGGATCATCTTTCTCTTCTTCTCCCAGGCCATTAGCAGAGAGCTGGGGCAGAAGTAGAGCATCCAAGACATGAACAAGTGCCCATAGGAGGTGCCAGTGTCGAAGGCACCAACTTTCCCTGTGACACCACAGAGCTGGCCCTGAACGATCTGTTTTCTAAGAAAGCACGGGTCATAGTCTGTGCAGCTGTAACAAAGTACCTGAGACTGGGTCATTTACAGAGAAGAAAAACAGACTTTTTCACAGTCCTGGAGTTTGAGAAATCCAGGATCAAGGCAGCAGCAGGTTTTGGTTTCTCTGCAGGAGATGGCTATGTCTTCATGTGCAGGAGGTGAAAAGGCAAAAAGGCCAAACCCTGCATGAAAACTCTTCGGTAAGGGTCTTAATCCCAGCCCTGAGGGGAGGAGCCCTCATGACCTAATTACCAGTTAAAAGTCCTCCCCTCTTAAAACACTGGCAATGTCTGAATTTTGGAAACACGTACAAACAATAGAAGCATAGACCTTATTTAAGAGATTGAGGTGCCAGCAAAAGATCCTGAAAAATAACCAAGAATGTAGTGGAAAAGGGTGGAACTGAGCCCTATATAGTGCATCAGACATTAAAATTAAGTCACTTCAATTAAACATTACCTAGTGGTGATACAGCTCATTGCTCGGTTCCCCAGACTGCCTAAGAGATCTTGGACTTCTTGGAATTTTGTTTAAGATGCCCATATTTAACAGCAATAACTTCAGATATTACAGCCCCTGTTAACAAGTAAGAGGAAGAGAAACATGAAAGAACAGGAAAATGTTGGGAAAGGCTTTAGAAAAGCCTTGTTACATTAGCACAAACTATTCACACTCCAAATAACGTTCCATTTGAGAGGTAGTTAAATCAATTTGATAATTTATTTAGCATATTTATGACTTCCTTAAATTAATTAGCATGTGCCACTTTATTTTATTTTTATTTACATTTCCCAATTCTGAGTCAACTGCATATTTTAATATATTATTTATAAATGACTGGGAAAGTGGAACAAAAACTTTAAATAAAATTTTCCTAATTTGACTTATTTTTCTCAAGAAAGTATTAGTAAATGAAGAAATTTTATTATTATAACTCTCCTAATATCGGTCCATATTGAAAGTCCTTAATAATTTTGACACACATTATAAATCTAACCATAATTGGAATTGTTAAGAAATTTCAGTAATCAAATTGTGAACTACAATGTATTCAACTACAATTCTTAATGAACTTGAGAATGGTGGTTGTTTTTTCTTTACACCATAAAAGATTTTTATTCAAGATTAAAATGTAAAACAACCTTTCATCCCCTCCTTATATACTTCCTATATACTTATTGCTGAGTGGAAGGGAAAATATGAGACTAGGGATAAAATCAGGAGCTGTTTTTACTTGCACACATGTCCCCTTTCCCACCAAGAGAAACTTCTATGTGCTCAGAGAAGACTCAAGTCCTCAGAAACAGTTCAGGAAAAGGACCTCAAGCTGTGAACCAAGAAAAACAGTTTTGCTCATCTACCTCTACAAACCATCCTTTCCTAGATGTCATTACAGTTCTATGTGATACGTCTCTCCCACTCATCTCTACTTTCTTTTTTGTGGAGCTGAGGGGAGTAGGGGAAAACTGGGCTTAAAATTTTCTTGTAATCCTATTATGTACCAATGTAGGCAGAAGATTTCACTGCTTATGAACCTGAAACACTAGTTAGGGCCTTGCAGACCTCCCTGAGATATATGTGTACTGGGCATGGCGGTGTAATTCATCCCCTGTAGAATTTTGAAGCCCACCCCTATATCTTTCCAGTTTCTCACAGAGCTTTTGGTCAACAGCCACTTTACTCCCCCTGGCTTCCTGTAGTTTATACCTTTTCATTCACCTTATTTTCACTCCAACAAGAGACTCAGCCTCCTCCCTGTGTTTCCACAAATTAATAAGGCTCTTCACTGGTGGCTTAAGTTGGGTGAGGGTGCACCTAAAAGGTTCATTATGCTGCCTACTCTAGATTATGCTTGAAATTATTTATAATTTTTAAAAAAAAATTGAAACAGAAAAGACCCAGAATGTCAACCATATGTATGAAGACGGAAATACCTTACATACAAACAACTGAAGTTTCTCATATGTCCTTTTCCTAAAGGCCCTACAGCTAATGGCTTCTCAATCATACTTGTGCTTCCCAATTTCTACTCATCTCGCTTCTGGTTGCCTTGCTGGATCCCACTGCCCCCAGCCTGCTGTCACAGGGGCTTCACCTACCTCACCTTCCTTTATAAAGAGCAGATGTCCCCATCAGCCATACGCACACTGCTCAACTGAGGAATACGACGTGCCTTTATTTAGTAGGATTCATCCTTTTCGGGAGCACTTGAGTTTATAATAAGTAAATTAATCCTGTTATATTTTAGCACATTTATCTCAAGATTCTGTTGCTGTTAGACATAGAATATCCCCTCCCAGATCATGCCTTTGAGAATTACATTATCCCAAGAATTTTTCCTTCAGGATCATCTCTTTGAATAACGCTTTGATTTTGAGTTTTTAAATGGAATTTGAGAATAGTCTTGATGTTACATTAGGCAATCTATTTTATGCATAGAGATGCCTGTCTTTACAACTGTCAATCTGTAAGTGTCCATGGTATCACAGAAATCCCTGGCCTCCTCACTGTCCATAGCTATTTTTGACATGTCTCCTTAGTTTTATCATATTTCTTATTCATCTTTTCTAAATCTGGATTTTAAAATATTTAAATATTTAAAATATTTAAATAAAGTAAAATATTCTCTAACACACCTAAAGTAAACATTAATTTAATATATCCTGTCACTTAGTATACCTATTTATTCACACATAGCACTACATCTCCTTGGATGTATTAGTAAAAGCCACATTTAATTTCAAACTGCTTTTGCTACCATTAACTAACTTTTTTTTTTTTGCTTTTACCTTTTGTTCCTAAGTTTTGACTGATCCACAATTTTTTCTTCAACTCTGGATTTTACAGCAACATTAGATACGCATTGCTGACTGCATTTTTCTTTGTCATAAGAATTGTAATTTATTGAACCATAATAACAGTGTCCTCTACAATAGTCACTCCCCTGCCAATCCCCACCAATTTACATACTTTCTCATTCTCATAAATTTGCTTTATAATTATCTTGTGTGGATGATCAGAATTCTAATTCATTACAGTGCCACCATTAAAATCAGAAGCATAAATTTGGATAAATTTGTCATTTCTAAGCCAAAATACATCTTCCAGGAAGACGTCCTCCTGCTACAGACCCTCCAGGAAGTGGTCCCAATTCCCCAGATCTTGACTAAATCCTCATCCCATGCTTTGCTGTGGCATCAAAATCTGTTTCCCCTTGTGGTACCTACCACATTTCATTTCATTGCTTGTCTGCCTCCAGTATCAGGCTATCGGTGCCATAAGGACAGGACTCATGTAATCTTCTCTGTTGAATCTCCAGTCTATAGTACTACCTGGCCTATACAACATCATACCCAGTAAATATTCAGTAAAACTTATCATGTTGTGTTGGCACTGAGGCTATAGGGACCTTCCCAAAAAGAATCTGAGTCACTATATTGATTATACATGACATTTATAGAGAGGTCACTTCCCTCTATAGGTGAAATATAAAGAAAGTGATATGGAGGGAGCATAAATTACCACATTACAGAGGGGGAGGATCAAATCCAGGAAAGTTTCAATACACGAAAATATTGCTTTTCTGATCTTGTACATAAGTTGGTTCAAGCTTAAAACACATTTGCTGGTCGGCACCATGGCTCAATAGGCTAATCCTCCGCCTGCAGTGCCAGCACACCGGGTTCTAGTCCTGGTCGGGTGCCGGATTCTGTCCCGGTTGCTCCTCTTCCAGGCCAGCTCTTTGCTGTGGGTCGGGGAGTGCAGTGGAGGATGGCCCAAGTGTCTGGGCCCTACACCCGCATGGGAGACCAGGAGGAAGCACCTGGCTCCTGGCTTCAGATCAGCGTGATGCGCCGGCCGCAGCGGCCATTGGAGGGTGAACAAATGGCAAAGGAAGACCTTTCTCTCTCTCTCTCTCTCTCTCTCTCTCTCTCTCACTGTCCACTCTGCCTGTCAAAAAAATATATATTTGCTATAATAAAAAATTTAGAAATTTTTCTTTTGCTTTGTAAGCCAGTTCATCTTTTATGATGCAATTTAAACACTGCCTCGCTGACAATTGAACAATGATGACAACAGAACAAATAGCTTCCTCTGATTAAGCTTATCATGCACCAAGTTCTGTGACAGGTATTTTACATGCATCCTTTCATTTCATCCTCCTAACAAAACAATGAAATAGATGTTATTATCTCCACCCAATAGTGGAGTGAATTGAGGTTTGGAAAGGTTAGTAATTTGCCCAGCCAGGAAGGTATAGGAGATAGGTTTTGCTGTTGTTGTGCTGTTTTGTAGGAAATTGTTTTGAATCCAGATCTGCAAGACTGGAAAGTCATTGCTCTTTCCATTATGCAAAATAATCTTAATACCAATAATTACAAAAAAGTACAAACACAGTGATACTGAGTAAAAATATATTTGAACACATCTCAATGGCTACTACCTCATACACACATATATAGATATAGATATATAGATATATAGATCCACACACATATGTGTGTGTATATATATGTATATATATATATGGCCATCAAAATGTTAACCTTCTAATGGAATTTCCCTAACTACCCACTTGATCTTATTTAAACCACTAATCTCTGTGACCCTAGTTTCCTTCTCTGTAAACATAGGATACTCCTATGTTCTGATTTGTATTTCTGGAGATTTGTCATGAATATATATTCAGTTGCAGTATCACAGCCAGATGTCACAAAGACTTATCTTTGCTACCCAAAGTATCTAAATGCCTGTTCAACAAAATGTAAACCACTGCAAAATTAGAAATAAAAAATTAATAAATTTTTACTATTCAACCATTTCCTATGTTAAGAATTTCTTTTTGAGATGTTTAACAAATTTTCTTTTCACTCCTTTGAAATGATTTGAAGAGTTTTCAAAACTCCTTTATGATACCATTCATTTCAAGAAGCAAGCAAAAGACTTGTCATGATCTTCCCCTTCATGGCCTTCTCTAGACTCATTTCTTATATTTGCATATGCATTCTTTACAATTCATACCCTAATGTCATGGTTTCTAATTTCTTAGATGTATTTTTTAAAATATTCTCTTCTCTCTTTGCATAATCTGTTTCCTCCACTTTTCTGAAGGGTGAACTCCACTCATCTGCAAATGCTTAGCTCAGGTAGCACCTCCTTTGGAAAGCTTAGTCTAAACCCACAGATAGAATTAAACTCTGTCTTCTCTATGTCATGACCCCTTATAAACACTTCCATGACAGTTCATAACACTCATTACATTTGTTCACTTATCTAAGCAGTGAGATCTTTGTGCTTAGCTCAGAATATGATACACAGCAGCTAGTCAATAAACAGTTAAACTCTAATTGAACAAAAAATGTTTAAACCTTTGCTATTACTCTTAGGTTTTTTATAGGCAAGAGGGTCACACCAACAGTCAAGTTATTGAAACCCAGAAACCTCAAGCAGTAGTACCACTCCCTGATGCTGGAGTCTATATTATCGAAGTTCGAGCATACAGTGAAGGCGGGGATGGAACCAACAGTTCTCAAATCAGGGTGCCATCGTATTCAGGTAAGCTCTTTCATTTGATGACCACGCACAATATCAAAACTGCCATTTCTGAGATCTGGAGGGGCTTGTCTTCTATTGTCCATACCATCCTCTGATTAATATGAATCATGGCAATCTCAAAATTGCAGACCTTCCACAAACCTAGAAAGGAGTCGATGTTTTGTTTACAATGACCTTATTTGTGCAATTTCCTTGCCTATGCTGGCCTCTATTTTGGCTTTGGGGATATTCCTTTAAACTGATACTGCACTACCTTGACATACCTACTTCTTTTCTACCTGGATTGTCTTTATTGTAAGAAAGTAGGGCCTTTGAAGGAAGTGTTTTGACAATTACAATTTGATCATTTTCATTGATTTCTGACTAAATTATAATTTTATAGAATATAAATATAATTGCAATTGGTATTAATAATTGCTAGCTTTTACTAGCCCTTACTTCATGTCCTGTATGTCTAAAAGTGCTTTCTGTATAATACCTTCCTTAATGTTGGTAACAGTCATATGAAGTAGGTACCTTTCTTCTTGTTTTACAAAGAAAATTTATGTAACTTGACTAAGATCAAGCTATTATTAAGTGGCAGAATAAGGTTTCAAGCCGAATGCTTGTCTTTCAGGCCCTATGCCTTCACCCAGCAAGGGAAAACTGATTATACAAAGAGCAATTTTTACGAATTTGGAAGAAAGAAACCGTTCTTCAGGGTAGTCACAAAAGGAAGCAAAAGAGTTAGGTATATACACAAATACCTAATTAAAGTATTGGGCAATTTTCATCAAAACATTGTATAAAACATTTCTTGTGCATTTAATTAATGGCAATTATTAATTTTTTTGTTGACCCTTCATTCTTGAGCAGAATGATCAACCTAGAGGGAAATTGCCAATGATATGTTGCAAGACTCTAAATGTGGCACTATCTTATTTAACACACTTATCAACTGGCCAGAAATACTGTTTGTGATTTTTTTATGCCACAAAGTGAGATGGAAAGCAAATATAATGTAGAAAAGAATATAGTTAGGCTGAACTTTTAGAAAAAAACTATTTTGATATGATACTTGCTAAATTATAAATTCCTCCAAAAATATGAGATAAAAGACATTATTGGAATGATTAAAAAATGTGAATAATCCTTGTAGATTAGAAAATGTTATATCAACATTAATTTCTGGTTTTTAATAACTGCTATTTGAAATTTTTTTAGTAACTATAGATAAAGGCATTTAAGGAAAAGGGTGTATTGTATCTCAAATTTTATTTCAAATGACAGAGAAAATGAATATATTATAGAGAATAATAAAGCAGAATAAAAAATATCAATATTCTTGGCATTATACAACATGGTTTCCATATATTACTTGATCCCTCTAGGAATTTTTGAGTTAGGAATTTTATTATTCTCTGACTCTCTAAGTTTTCTTTCAATTCTAACACAATCAGAATCTGTAAATGCAAACACTTGGATTTTCCCATTTATATTTGATTAACTTATAACTTCGATAAAAAAGTCAACATCAACTTTTATGTTATAATTAATAATGCTTTGGCCAGCACAACCAATTTCTTGAGGTTTTAAAAGTGAAATCTCACAGTTTTGTCTACATTAAACCCATAGAACATGAGCAATGATTGTTTTCATTCTTACCATATTCCAGAAACCAAGCACCTTAGAAATTGAATTACTTGCCCAAGAGAAACAGCTAGTTAATTTTACAGCTAGGGCTAGATCTTTGTCCAATGTTGTACTTTATGTTTTATTTTCCTTTTTATAATCAAAATAATATATTTTAGCTTTGTAAATTCTATTTAGAATTTGAAATATAGGCCCTACTTAGCATCCTTAAAGTGAGATGTTTTCATAAAAGTGTAATGTACATTGATTTAACACTCTCAAATACTTAGAATTTATATTGTTTATTTATTAAGCATATACTCCACTCAAGTAAGGCTTTGTCATTTGCCCTTCTTACAGCTCACATGTGAGCATATCATTCACAATAACCCCATTTTGTATTACTTGATAATAGGTTTTATTAGTGCATTGGCTATAAAAACTTTCAAAGGAAAGAAGATTTGCTGATTTTTTGCATGTGTATGTGTGGTTTATGCAAGAAATATTTCTTTGATTTTTACGTAAACATCTAGAAAATAAATTTAGACTATCTCTGTAATGGAAATCAACCCCATATGGTAATACACTCAATCAAGCCACATGGGATAAATGGAAAGAAAATGATAACAAACACTGGGTGGTTGATTTCGTTGTTTTGGTGGTGGTAGCGGTGATAGTGGTAGTGGTGGTGGTTTTAACTAAGGCTAAGTATTCTTTTAAGTGAGACAATGGATAAGACCACCTACTTCTACCAATCCCTAGCCCAGTTCTACAATCTTTCTAATACCAGGTTCCTTCAGCTGCAACACAGATAAATAATAGTACTAATCTTATATAACTGCTGTGCGGAACAAGTAAGACAATGTCAATAATGATCTCAGTAGAGCACATCAACCATTATCACGTGCTTCAGAAGTCTTCTACCTTGAAGGACAACTCCTCCGCTTAGTGCCAAAAGCCATAGTTTGTGACTGTAAGGACCTATGCAAACTATTTCAAGCTGATTAGCTTGGATCAGTCAGCTTAATCCAACAACAGTTCTAGTATATTAACTGTACACATATTTTGCTCTCAAGAAAAAGATGTTCTCCTGGTGTCAGTAAAATGATAACGTATTCTATTCCTTTGCCAAATTAGTCATGAGAATCTAGACTTGAAGCCTCTACAACCAAGACAATGAATCAAGGGTCCATAAAAAATCAAATAAAGTAATATAATTAAATTGAAAAAAAAATCGACTGACGTGATTAAATGAGGACTTCAGGTTGTGAAGGAGCTTCTAAGTGGGATTTATTGAAAGACAAAGGGATAATGCTCACTCATATGTGAGTGCACAACACCTCAGGACAGAGAATTCCTGGGCTGGAGTTGTCCTTTTTACAGGATAAGGGGTGGGGCTCAGGGCAGGGCCTGACTGAAAATTCAAAGGTGAGGCTTCAGCATGCATGGTTTATCTCTAAGAAACTGGCATCATCCATTGCCTGTTGGAAAGTAAGATTCGGCTTCACATGCCAAGTTTTCAGGCATGGTGAATTGGCATGGAAGGTGTTAGAATTTGGGTAGTACACATGGCTTGGGTGCTGGCAGTCCTTGGGTGCTCCTTGTCCCTCACTGACTCACTTCCTATCCCACATCACTACTCGCCTCAGATTTCCATCCCTTAATCTTTATGGGACCTTGAGGGAGGAATGTCTGTCCTCTGTAACTTCTTCATGATGAATCAGGATGTTGTCCCTGTCTACCCAGGGAACAAAAATTCCTTGCTAGCTAATCTAGGGTTGTTGCTTGAGGAGCTAGGGGTCCACCACTAATCAGTGGCAATAGCTAGAATCTCTGCATGATGATCATTTTTGTATGGAAGTGTTGAATTCTAAGAAACTCCATTTCTGAACTAAGCAGAATAAAAATTATTTTATTTTTCATATCTAGAATTTGAAAGGTTTTCTATTAGTGCAAAAGTTTACATTGAATCTCCTAGTTAGATGTATTTGTTAGACACAGCATAGGCTTTTAGACACAGTATTCCATGTATCCTTCTATCCTCCATATAACTTGGGCAACCACAGTGTATTATTTTGTATGTATGAAGAACTGCCTCATCAGAAATATGACCAATGTTGCTTTCCTTTGTCTTACATATTAGAAAGAACATCTGCCCAGTCCAAACAAAATCAAAATATTTTTTCCACTTGATTTTTCTCCTTTTTATTACAGGTGGGAAAATCACAAGTGCTCAGTCAACTCTCCACACTCTCTCCACATCATCTTCGGTAACACTGCTCTTGGCATTGATGATTCCTTCAACCTCATGGTGAAACCTGCTGAGTTAATTCACTTTTCTTTGCTTTAGCTTGATAACAGCAGTGAATAGAGTATAGTGTAGATGGAGACCCAGGATCCTGAGATGAGCTTTAAACACTTGGGACTACATGTGGTGCACTTAGAGGAGACTTGGAACTATTACTTATCCATCAGGTTTCTCTTTGTTTTTTTTGTAAATTGAGAGGACAGTTCTAGGTCCAGTAAAAAATATGCAGATTGTATGTAATGAATTTTTGTAAGTAAAGGCAATTTCTGTCAAATGTATTCTTTACTTTTTTAATATGTTGGAATTTCATTTTATATCTAATGATTCTGAGTGTGTACCATCCATTTATTAAGTAAGTGGTCCCTAGCAGATGTTTCAAAGACAAATACAAAACTGAGAATGAAAAGCTTGCTTAAGACTGAGTCTAATGTTTTTCATTTTCCCTACAGCTGATTATTCTGACTGCCATATCTGCAGGAGATATGAAAAAAAACTTCAGTTATATGGTTCATTATAGGATAAGTACACAAAGTTTTCTCAAAAATATTGTGTGACTGAATAGCAAAATAGTTAAGATTTGTCAGTATGCTATTCTATATGCACCCCTAGAGCAAGTTATTAGGGCAGGGAATAAACCATTTATATCAGTGGAAAGTAAATAGAAATCGAGTCCAAATGAATTTAAGTGCAATTGCTTTTCATCAACCACTATGTTATCTAGCAGAAAATACAGTAAATGTTTATTTTTAAAAACAAAATAGTTTCAAGTTACAAAAATCACTAAAACTATAGATACTGACATGCTGCCATGGGTGCTAATTTAAAAATGCAATGATTATGGGACAGAACTTTTTCATTTCTCCACCGACTGCCAAAACAGATGTTGAATTCAGTCCAAGGTTTCCTTCTAATTGGAAATCATTTTAAGTATATGAAATTTTGTTGGGCAAATAATTACGCATACATATAGTCTATGGATTAAAATGGTTCAAGCATAAAAACTAATTTTGTATTTTTTGAAAACTGTTCCCTGCATTATATGCCACTTATGAAATCTCACCAACTCCTAAAATAAAGAGATATTAGATAAATTAATTTAAAAAATTTAGCTGTGAGGACATAGCATCAATACAGAGGCTCAGCAAGTCCACCCAGCCATGTACTCTATAAGTCAGTGATTTGAGAGGTGGTCCACATTGCCCACATTGAGGTACCACATTTAAGTGGTCCTTGATTGTGGCTGGAAAGCACAGTGAAATCACTCTCCTTGATGATATCATTATAGAAATTCTAGCCAACATGAGAATGTATCTGAGCTTGAAGATGCTTGAAAAGATAGTTCTTGCATCTTCATATGCCAGAAAAGAACCTGGAAAAGTTTCAGTTTTATAGGTAATGTTAATATAAGAACACAAAGCAATTTATGTTCAGTTATGCAAAACAAGCTTCTAACTCTAATTGCATCTTTAATGGCAAACAAAATATTGAGTTCAAATTTCTGGTTCTAGAGGTTATACCTTGTGTAATCAGAGGAGAGATTGGAGTTTCTGTTCTGAATATCCTAAAATGTTAGCCTCAGAGCCACAGTATAACTAATTATGTTGATTATTCATTCTTTTGGGGGGCAAATTGTTTTCAAAACACCTCAAAACAAGCAAGAAGTGATTTAAGAGACTATTTTAGTCAATATTAATATAGTAAATACTATATATGGTAGTATTTTACTATCTATGCCTATGAATAATAATGATCAAGTGTCCTTTCTTGAACATCTTATTTTGAATGGGAGAGGATGGACTTCAAAAGTAATAATATACTAATAATTTATCTGGTAAAACAGGACTTCTCCCAAGCACAGTATAACTTACAAGAATAAATTGTCCATCTAAATATACATAAGTAATATGAAAAATGGGAAATAATTTTTATAAATTTCATGAATCAAGCCATTTTATCATTTTCCACAAGATTCAGTGAAGGACTTTATTACTAGCACTGTTATAAGGCTCAATAAAGTATAACATTAATTTGTCAATGACAAATCCAAATTAACCAGGATTTCCAACTAGCTGATGGATGGTACATCTGACAGAATATTCACGTACAGAAAGTCTGGTGTTGTATTCTTACAGGAATCTGAGATATGGGATGTTTTTACTCAACATGCACAGAATGTGTATTTTGCATCATAAACCTATTTAAGGAAACAGGTTTTCAATGTTTCTGTATTTATGTATTACATATTTGTTACTTTGTCAAAAGCAGAACAGCATCTGTTATCAAGGTACATTATTTTTCATCTACAGTACTGAGAATTTTCTTGAATGGGAAAATAACCACACAGTCTTAACTCATTAAAGAGACTGTATTTTTGTAAAGTCACAATTGAACTATGAAGAAAACAGCACTTCTTAAAATTAGAAATTTCATGAATGCAAATGTTTTGCATATCCAAATGAAGGTACTGTGGACTCCATGTCAAACTGTTAAATATATTGTATACAATCTGTATATATATATTATATATATAATGGTATATACCATGTGGAAGGCACAGTCAGATGTTCTGTGTACTGTTCTTGTAACATTAGACCTTTTTAATAAATAATTCTCTTTTTATTGACTTTTATCTTTTCTCCTGTCAACTACATGAATGGCTATTTATTTTGTTTAAAAAAAGAGGATGTTTATGAGTATAGTTGCACTCTCAAAAAACATCTTTTAGACTCTGCATGCTGTTATGACTTTAGGTTCAAAAATTTCCATGAATGGTCCTAGTATTTGAACTTAAAAATTTGACACCATGTCAAAGAACAAAACAAGCAAAGTACAGATGGAATAAGTGCAGGGTTAAACTCAAAATGTATTTCTTCTCAGGAAAGGAAACTTCATTTTAACGATTCTGGGATGAGTTTGTTAAATGCATTCTTCTACTTTTATAGGGAACAGACAATCCCAATTTATCCCAGGTGCAATTCTCACAGATGGAGTTTATCAGTCCTTAGGGCCCCTTATGCACCATGCGTACATTTCTATTGCACTGGCAATCACACAATATTATAATTAATTATTTATCAATGTTTCTCTTCCACTTTCCAGACCGTGAGATCACCCAGGGAGACTATATTCTATAAGTTTTTGAGATTTCTAATACCATTGCCTGGCACATAGTACCTGGGACATACTAAGTGAGCAATAATTTGGATTTAACTTAATGGTGGTCTTAAAATGTTTTTTTTTTTTTTCAAACAGTTTTCCCAAGGATGGTAGATAATCAATTTGCATAGAATTGACTTCTATTTAGTAGGTCAGAGATTAGGGAGATTTGATTGTTAAAATCTTCTCAAACATAAAATGGTACAACTCAATTGAAGAAAGCTGGGAAACACTTAGTAAAATTTTGTATGGATTTACCCTTTTACCTAGCAATACCCCATCGAGTGATCTGTTCCTAAAATACACTAGCAACAGCATGTAATATTAAATGAATAAACAAGGTACAAAAGTGAATTTGTGTCCCCTTCTGTGTAAGAAGTGGGAAAAATATAAACACACATATATGCTATTTTTCTCAAGCAAAAATAACTGAAGAATAAGCTAAATACTAAGAAAAATGGTTACATATGAGAAGGAAGTGATTGAAATATAAGGAAAACATGCAAACAAGCTCCTTCCCAATTTAATTTGTAGTTTAGACTTTGGAACTACATAAATGTTATATTAACTTAAAAATTAAACAAAAAAATGAAACAAAACAAAAATTTGAAAATCAATAGAAAAAAATGAAATATATAACAACCAAAAGATTAGTAAATTAAAGCTTTTCTTTACAGAAGCATTATGAGGGCATAGATAAGTGTATCGATTCAGTATTTTGAGAGTACATTCCTAACTGGGATTCACCCAAGAACAACACACACACATGATATCTTTGTAAAATGTAAAATGTAAAATGTTCAATGAGAAGTTGTAATCTTTGAATCATAAATACTGTACAAATTCTGGTCCCTACGTTTCATTTACTACCAAAAGGAATCAGAGCATGGAGAAATAACTGGTGGAAGGTTTCAGGTAGGGAAATATACAGGATGAGCCTGAGACTTCTTACTTGACTGGTAAGACCTATCTTGGTGATGATGGAAAGATAACTTAAAGGCTTGCCTTTGGCACAATGAGACAATAAATCTTAAGGAATATTGACTGCAATGGATTGCAACAAACTGACATCTAAACTCCACACTTCTGTGTGGGTAAACATTCATACATCATTGATTATCATGTTAAATGAAAGAGTCACCCTTCATTTGAGATTCGCTGTAAAAAAGGAAAGAATTTAGAACTCATCTTGCATTTTCTGTAAAGACTGAGGACAATCACATTGTTGATAAAGGATAGCTCCCATTTGGAAGAATCATAACTAATAAAGGCAAAACTAATTTTAGAATAAAAAAAGTAACAGTAGTACATTGGATATCAATAGGTTTTAAAACCACTAAGTGGGGCCAGCATTGTGGCACAGAGGGTTAAGCTGACACTTGCAAAGGTAGCATCCCATTTCAGAGTTCCAGTTCAAGTCCTGGTTACTCCACTTCCCATCGGCTTTCTGCTAATGCGCCTGGGATAGGAGTAGAAAATGGACCAAGTGCTTGGATCTCTGCTACCCATGTGGGAGGCCAGGATGGAGGTCTTGGCTTCTGGCTTTGGTCTGGTATAGATCTGGCTGTTAGGACAATTTGGGGGAGTGAGCAAGCAGAAGATTCTCTTTCTCTCTCTTTCTCGTTTGGTCTCTCTCTCTCTCTCTCTCTCTCTGCCTTTCAAATAAATAAATCTTAAAAAACCAAAATAACACCAAGTAAAATGCTAATGAAGAACACATAGTAAAAAATAGGCTGATACCATCTGAATCTATGGATTTTAATACCACTTTTGAAACGGAGACACGCAGACATTAAATACTCCCAATATGACTGAGCTGGATTATACAGCATTACTTCTCTAATGCTATGCTTTAAAAATTTTATCATGAATCTGATCAAAACTCTACATCTGTTATTTTTAAGACATTCTGGAAGAAAAGATAACTTCTTAAATTATACCACAAGGAAGATATCAGATAAATTCTGAATGTCAGATATTCTACAGGACCAATGACCGAGTTTCACCCACAGATAAATGGCATGCAGATACAAAATGGGGGAGGGAACTGTTATAATGTTAAAACAGAATGAAGAGCAAACTCATCAAAATACAACATGCAGACCTTCTTGGAATACTTGGAATACTGATTCAGATGAAGCTACAAAACATGCCTTTGAGACGATGGGGAAATCTTAAAATCTGGACTTTGTATTATATGAAACAGAAGGGACAATAGTTCTAATAGATACATTTTAAAGATTTTATCAGTTAAAATATATCCCGAAGCTAGGCATAAGTAAAATAATATATCCGGAATTTACCTGAAAGTATTCCAGCAAGATAAATTTATGGGCAGGATATATGCTATAAAGGTAGCATAACATTCATAATTGTTGAGGCTGAGTGGCAGATTAGTAGACATTTTTATGCTGGTCTCTATGTTTATGTAAATTTAATATGGTCCATATAAAAACTTGAAAAGGCCCCTGCTTTAGATTCCATGGCAGGAGTAGCCACCTATGAAATATCACCAAAACCTTTTAACATCTAACACAGATATATCTCCATGTCTTGGTCTTTAGTACCTATAAAGAAATACTGTATCATCATCTCTTAACACAATGTATGACAAAGAAGAAACTTCCACTTAATAAAACTTACTTTAGTTTTCTATGTTCTTAATAGAAAGCCTTTGTTCTTAGAGAAAAGTAACATATCATCTTGATATTTTCTATTTTGTTTTCTCATATTTATGTAATAGTAATAATACTAGTTGTATCTTTGTAAAATATATATTGTGAAAGATTCATAACTATACATGAATAATTTTCCTACATTCTACTACATTAAATGAATCAAAATGAAATTCACTAAACAGTTGGTTGCTCCAACCATATAAAACGGAGCTGCAGTTTTAATGAACAAATTAATCATTGCTTATGTTGCAATTACCTCTTGACCTGAATGTCAGAGTACAGTAAAAGCTAGCAACATAGATTTTGCTAACATGCGGCTCAGCTGGAGGATAACACTTGCAAATATTCTGAGATGGCCAACTTCCTATCTTCCCTACTTCATCTATTTTCTGATTTTGATATAAACCCATGTCAGTTACTAGAAAAATCCAACATCTGGCTAAACATCTGGATCCTCTCATCAGTGATCTCTGTGGCATGATACATATTAATGTCTAACAGGAACTGATAACTGGTTAAGTACAATACTGTACAATAATTTCCATGCTAAATATGACCTGTGTTGCAGAAACTGGCTCATCCAACCTGTTTCCTCATCTCCCTAGATAAACCACATTTCCCATCCTCTGTTAGACTGGGTGTAGAAAAAGAACTGAGCTCAAGCTAATGGAATGTGATAAAATTAATACATTTTCTCTACCAATATCCTAGCTAATACAGCCTATGTTTTGTTTTCTAAAAGTAATGCTTTTTTCCTAGAAGATGCGTTTTTTCAGACTACCCTAAGAATAAAATGGAAAAACTTGAATTACTCTGAATGTTAAGATTATATTTTTGAATTATCATAAGTATCTATCTATATCTTATGTACCTCTCCAGACTGCCTTGACCCCAGCTGCCTATCTGACCTTGAGACACTTGTTCTACCTCAGCTGCCAACAAGTTGACTCCATTCAGGACCATTCAGTTCCATTACACGGAAGAAATACTTTGTCCTGGAACACTAGGCACTACCCTTTAGCTCCTACTGTCAAAGCCAGGCTAACCAGGGATATTCCTGGAATTCTGGCTTCTATCACATTTATCATGTCATTGGGCTAAGTATAGGAAATGGCTGCTCAACTAATCCACAAAAGTGTTGGATGATGCTGAAGAGGAGAGTACAAAATTAATTAATTCTTGGACAGAGGAGTGATTAACATTGACTAGTGAAAAATAAGAGACAAACGAAGTCATAGGTATAGACCTGCTCCTCTCTTTTCTCCAAATCATTTATTCATACAGCTTGTCTGGAGATGTCTCAAATATATGTGGCAAGCATGTGGTTCCATCCAAGAACAGCATAAAACAATGAGAGATGAGTATACATCATTTTGCTATGCTCCCTCCTCTTTCTTGCCTCACTTCTTTTTTTCCCTCACTCATGCTAAACTGACATTGCACCAAAATCTGTTTGCTGTCAAATCAGACTTGAAACAATTCATGTTACCCATTAAAGATAACTATGACTTTCCTATGGAAATAATTTATTCAAGATCTGGCATAAAAATTCTATAAAATAAGGCTGTGTCATCCAGTAGTGCTAGACAGGAAGTAAGGAAATTAAAAGAGACAAGTAGGATCATAGGAATCAGCGCTGTGACTAGTAGGTTAAACATCCGCCGGCAGCACTAGCATTCCATATAGGCATGAGTTCAAGTCCCAGCCTCTCCACTTCTGATTCAGCTCCCTGCTGATGCCCTGGGAAAGCAGTGGAAGATGGCCCAAGTGCTTGGGTGTCTGTACCTGCATAGGAGACCCGGATGAAGCTCCTGGCTCCTGGCTTTGGATAGGCCCAGCTCTGGCCATTGCTGCCATTTGGGGAGTGAACCAGAAGATGGAAGACCTATCTCTCTCTCTCTCTCTCTCTCTCTCTCTCTCTCTGTAACTCTGCCTCTCAAGTAAATAAATAAATCTTTTTTAAAAATAGGAACATAACACAAAATCCATCTTGAAAAAGTTCCTAGTGGAACCTGAAGAATAAATAAGGCATTTGGAAAAATCATCCTTTTTCATCTCCAATAAAATATTGCTTCAGGAAATATTTATCAATGGGTTCTAAAATAACCTTTATTTTATTTTATTTTATTTTGACAGGCAGAGTTAGACAGTGAGAGAGAGAGAGACAGAGAGAAAGGTCTTCCTTCCATAGGTTCACTCCCCAAATGGCCACTACGGCCAGCACACTGCATGGATCCGAAGCCAGGAGCCAGGCGCTTCCTCCTGGTCTCCCATGCGGGTGCAGGACCCAGGCACTTGGACCATCCTCCACTGCCTTCCCGGGCCACAGCAGAGAGCTGGACTGGAAGAGGAGCAACAGGGACAGAACCAGCGCCACAACCGGGACTAGAATCTGGGGTGCCGGCACCACAGGCGGAGGATTAGCCAAGTGCTAATGGTGCTGGCTAAAATAACCTTTAATTACAAGAAAGATTGATAAGGAATCTGACACTGGATTACCAACACCTGAACATACTACATAATTTTAACATCACTGAAAGTAGGATAATCACATATGCATCTTCTAGGATGCAATATGTAATACCACAATAAATTATTCCTTTTAGAATAATTCAGAAAAGTTCTAAATTTAATCAATTTTGTGTCAGTTACAGAATACATAGGAAATACAAAAATACATTCTATGAGTCCATAAAGAAGTAATTGGTCAAATCTAGAATGTGAGACTTCATCAGGATAATGATAATTTGTTTTATAAAACAATAACATGGAAAAAAAGATAAGTGAAGAAATGGAGGCTCCTCTTTAAATGAAATTTTAAAAATTATAAAATGCAAAAACTGAATTTTGATGCAAATAAAAATCATAATAAATGATATTTTTGAAATGATCAGAAAAAGGGATATATGAGCTAGATGGAAAATGATAAAGCACTGTGGCTGTTCTAACTAGATTTTTTTTTAAAGATTTATTTATTTGAAAGTCAGAGTTACACACAGAGAGGAGGAGAGGCAGAGAGAGAGAGGTCTTCCATCTGCTGGTTCACCCCCCAATTGGCGGCAATGGCCGGAGCTGCGCCAATCTGAAGCCAGGACCCAGGAGCTTCTTCCGGGTCTCCCACATGAGTGTAGGGGTCCAAGCACTTGGGCCATCTTCTACTGCTTTCCCAGGCCACAGCAGAGAGCTGGATCAGAAGTGGAGCAACTGGACTCAAACCGGTGTCCATATGGGATGCCGGACTGCAAGCTGCAGCTTTACCTGCTACGCCACAGTGCTGGCCCCACTAACTAGATTCTTTAAAAAAATTTTTGAAGGCCAGCGCTGCGGCTCAATAGGCTAATCCTCCACCTTGTGGCACTGGCACACTGGGTTCTAGTCCCAGTCGGGGCGCCAGATTCTGTCCCGGTTGCTCCTCTTCCAGGCCAGCTCTCTGCTGTGGCCTGGGAGTGCAGTGGAGGATGGCCCAAGTGCTTGGGCCCTGCACCAGCATGGTTTTTCTTTTGAAATCACACAATGGATGAAATTTGCATTTAAACATTGCAAAGGAGCAGGAAAGAAAGTATAGGAAGGAGATGGGGGGGGGTGTATGTTAAAGTAATATACAAAGTAAAATGTTGATAATATTTGAAATTAAGGATATATGAAGGTTTTTATACAATTCACCCCAATTTTATTTCTCTGAAAGTCTTCCCAATGAAACATTTAACAAAATTGATACAATGCAAAAAAGGGAAGAAACACAATAAACTTTGCATTCACACTTTGAAAAAAGAAAATCAGTGTTACTTGAGACAAACTTCTGAATTTAAAATAAAAAGTAACACATGTACTTCTACTGACTTCCATGTGGTTTTCGTTTGTGATCTATTACAGGAAACAAACTTTGCAAAAATGTTTCAGATTATAAAATATTAACCTAAGAATAAGAAAATTTGAAGTCAGAATTTTGCTAAATATCACTTAATGTGAAGATCTAAAATTTAAAATTCAATTTTAAGTAAAAATTTTTACAAATTACCATACTCTCTTACAAATGGATTGTTAAGCACAATAGAAACTGGGATCATTTTATTTCAAAACAAAACTGCCTTCCATTTTGAAACTCTGTTTTTTTATTTCCACAATTGTCTTCTCCGTATGTGTCTCCCTCCCTCTCATCTATTCTGTCAAGTTGATGGCCTCTCCTTTCCCTGCCTCTGAGGGAGTCCTCCAGAGTTTATACTCATATCATTCTGTTTACTCACCCTCCCATCTGCATCTCCTACCCTTATCTCTCTCCTGTACACAAAGGCATTCTTTTTAATGCTTTGCAGGCCTCCACACTTGGATATCTCCATAGCTTATCAACTTGAAAATGCCCAAAACTGAACGCATTGTTCTCTCTAGCCATGTCTCATGTTTTACTATTCTTGAATTTTATAAATGGTTATTTATCCACATAAAAGGACATCATCATGCTCTATTAATTCTTCCTCCTCAACAAATTTTAAATTTGCCACCTTCCCAAGTTGAGCTCTTGTTATTTTTATTTCTTGTTATTTCTTAGTTTTAATTTTTATGTATTCATTTTCATTTTATTTGAGAAGGAGAGAGATAGAGACTCTGTCATCTACCAGTTCACCCTTCAAATGCCTGAAACAGCCTGGGCTGGACCAGGCCCAAGCCAGAACTAAATCTGAGTCTCCCGCTTGAGTGACAGGGCCTCCCAGGGTGTTCCCTAGCAGGAATTTAGAATTGGGAGCAGAGCCCACAGTTGAATCAGACATTCCAATAAGGATTGTAGGATGCCAAGCACCATTTAACCACTGACCCAAATACCTGCCTCTCAACTCTCTTTTTTTTTTTTAATTTTAAAAACTGTTTACTTCAGAAAAGTTTTCAATTTACAAAATACAAATTTTGAAGTACAAAAAGCTTCCATGTACTCCACACCCAGGTTCCTTGTAAACATCTTATGTTAGCACATTTGTCACAACCTATAAGCCACACCCAGCTTCCTCTATCATTAGTATAATATATTTGTCACAGTTAGTGGTATCAACCCCCTCTGCTACCATAGTGTAACCTACTACCCCACCGGCATTTTTGTAAAAGCAAACCTAAGCATGACACTTTCCTGACTGAAATTCTCTGGAGACTCTCTCACGTGCAGTGTCAAGTCCACATGAGTTAGTGTGCTGCAGAAAGTCTTCCACGAGCTGACACTGTTTTCTCCCACCACCTTGCTCAGCATTTTGACATTCGGAACTCAGACACCCCTCCCGGCCCCTGGACGCCTTCCGCTATTTTATAGGGCTGTTTTGCTTCAAGGCTCAATTCCCCGAAATGTTCTATCACTCACATTACCTTCTTTCATCTGCTGCATCCTCAGGCACAGGTAAGAGTTCTGCCGTATGTGTGTGCTCGCCATAATAAAATACATTATTTCCTTTATCAAATTTTACCAAAATTGTTTATGTGCATCATTGTTATTCACAGTCAACTTTTCAGGAGTGATAACCACTATCTCTGTATCTAGGAACCTAAAATACTGCCTAATATGTAATAGGAACTCAATAAATATGTATCAGATAAATGAACAAGTGTATGCATGCATCATATCAGTGTGGGGCTACTGCCCGAGTCAATTCTAACTACCCCCTCTGTTACCTGTTCATTAGTTCTGAAGACCCTGATTTTTCCCATGTGATCTATTTCCCAAACTCACAGCAAGTTCAAAAGTAAGAACACATTGCCCTCTGATTATTTGATTATACATTTTCTGAAGTATTATGGGAGGCAGGGAGAGCAAATGACAGAAATCCCACTGCAAGAAGCTGAGTGTTTAAAACAGAACATTGAGAATCTGTTTAGTTAACTTTCACGGTGATTTTTGTGCTTTATTTTTTCTCAAGTAGGAAAGAAAACAAAAACTACTTTAGTATGAAAAGTGGTTTGGTATAAAGCACAGAAATTACTTGAAAGGCAAGGAATGCAAGACTAAACCAAAAACAGATTGATATCAAGAAAAATATTGATTGATATTAAGAGAGGAAAAAAGACAAAACAGGTCAATGAAGTCTTAGACTCAAATTCTTTGAATGCAGGAAGGCAATCAAAATACATCAATGTAATTGGAAAAAATTTTAATTATTTGCATATTTATTGACCTTACAGGAAACTAAAGTTCAGCAAAGAACACAGAAAATATTCATTCTTCCTAGATTCACAGACACTTACAACTTTACTTTCTGGGGCCGGCACTATGGCATAGCAGGCAAAGCTGCCATCTGTGCCGCTGGCATCCCATATGGGTCCTGGTTAGAGTACAGGCTGCTCAGCCTCCAGTCCAGCTTTCTGCTAATGCACCTGGGAAAGCAACAGAAGATGTTCTGAGTGTTTGGACCCCTGCTACTCACATGGGAGACCTGGAAAACAAAGTTTCTGGCTCCTGGCTTCAGGTTGGCCCAGCTCCAGCCATTATGGCCATTTAGGGAGTGAACCAACAGATGGAAGATCTGTCTGTGTGTCCCTGAATCTGTCTCTGCCTCTCTCCCTGTCTCTCTTTCTCTCTCTCTCTGTGTGTGTGTATGTATGTATGTGTAACTCTGCCTTTTAATTAAATGAATAAATCTTTGAAAAAATTTTAAAAAGTAGAAAAAAACACAACTGTACTTACTAACAGACCCATTCATCCTGCACCCTACTGGTATATATTTACTCACTTCCATATTCAAAGCCACTATTCCAAGCTTTCTTATGTTCTCCCATCCCTCTTACTCTTAGCAACCGTCAAACTCAAGAAAGCAGAAAATCAAGCTTTCTTGGAATAAATGCTCTTGGCTTCATTTTTTTAAGATTCATTTATTTATTTGAAAATCAAAGATATACATAGAGAGAAGGAGAGGCAAAGAGAGAGAGAGAGGTCTTCCATCCAATGGTTCACTCCCCAGATGGTTGCAATGGCCGGAGCTGGGCCAACCTGAAGCCAGGAGCCAGGAGCTTCTTCCGGGTCTCCCTTGTGGGTAGCAGGGGCCCAAACACTTGGAACATCTTCTGTTGCTTTCCCAGGTGCATTAGCAGAAAGCTGGACTGGAAGCTGAGCAGCCTGCATTCAAACCAGAACCCATATGGGATGCCAGCGGCACAGATGGCAGCTTTACCTGCTACGCCACAACACCGGCCCCTTCACTTCTCCCTTTTGATCTCCAATCTCAATTAAATTGCCGGCTGTATGTCAGACACTGTTCTAGACCCTGAGGACACACAGGAACATGTCAGACAAGATGTCTATACTCATAAAGTTTATATTTGAATGTCAAAGAAGAGAATAAAACTAAGGATGATGATTTCAGATAGTGATACTTTCTGGGAAGACAAACAGTAATACAGAAGAATAACGAGCAAATAATGACTTAAAACAAAATATGTGCATTTTCTAAGCAGAGGGAGAAATTATTGCAGGTATAAGCTGGCAAAAGCTTGACTTGCTCAAGGAGTCAGTAGGTCTGGAATGGCATGAGGTAGGCAAAAGTAGTAGAAGAGCCGAGAGAGAGAATTAGGTAGAGGTGAAGCAAAGCAGTCTTGAAGGCCATGGTATGGAGTTAGGAGATTACACCCAGGACAGTAGGAAGTCTGTCACTGTTGGTTTGTTTTGTTTTGTTTTGTTTTGTTTTTTAAGAAGTTAAGTGGCATGAGTATTGATCCACAGCCATGCTTATCGCAGAGGAAGACATCGCCGCTCATCTGTGATGTTACATGTCCTGCCACTTCTAGGACTTAGACCCATCAATTATCCTGTCCCACTGTTTCTCCACATTTTCAAACATCAACCCCTCAGTGGCTCCTTCCAAAGGCTTCGTGTTAGATGTTGGAAAAGAATGGGTTTAAATCCACTAATCCCCATGTTGCTTCTTGGTTCCACTTTTTAACAGATCAAGCAAGTAGACTAAAAGTCACAAGCCTTCGTTTCCCCATCTGATGTGGGAAAAATGCCAACTTCCAAAGAATTACTGTGAGGACTATATATTCTACCCTAACTAAGAGCTCTGTCATAAACTGGTTACTCCTTTCCCATTTTCCTGAAATCCATATCAAGCAACAAAACTCATCTCTCCTGCATAGAGCTATCACCCTTTCTTCCTGTCACCCACTCTAGCTAAACGTCCTAAGGAATAATCTGCACTCACTGTCTATCACCCTCCACTCATGCTCCAACATTTGAAATCACGCTTTTACTCCCACTGAAGCCGCTTTGAAAAGAATCACCAATGACTACGTGTCATTGTGTAGGAATATGTCGATACCCAGAAATCAATATTGGATTAGATGTTTAAGAAATGCTTGTGAAAAATAAAGAAAAGGCAGCAGGTAAGGGTAGCAAAAGCCTTCAGACCATGATGTGACTCTTGCATGTGAGGGAGGAGTGGACTATTTAAGAATCGGAAAAGCATCTTATGTGCCTGAAGTGGAATAAGCTAGTTAGGAAGAGGGGACACCCGGAAATGAAATCAGAGCACCTTGGGACATTAACATTGGTTGTGAGTATGACAATACACTTCAGATAGTAAGACTATCTTGAATAAGCACATCCTCCGGGACTTCATCAGAATATCACTTTACCTTCTACTGTCTGTAGGGGTACTCAGTAAAGGAAGCTGCTCATTTACTCCTTGATAAACCTGATGAAGATCAAGTGGGCCTATAATTTTCAGATAAATCATAGTAATAATTAATAAGTCTTATGGTCACCTGAAGTAAGAAAAAACTCAATTCAAGAATTAAGATGATTAACTCTTATCCAAAATAAAACTCCCAAGTTGATCTGGTTAGAATGCTTCTCCCCCTCATTTAGAACTTCCTTAAATGAGAACTCTGTGATCTAAGACGGTTATTGTGATCGTTCTTTCCTCTCTCCTTCCCTAACTTTTACTCTTCCTCCTCTTGGTTTATATAACAGGCATCTGATCCCACCAGGTTCCAAGTGGATTAGGATTATAAGAAAACCTCCACATTAACTGACAATAATGTAAGATGACTTCCTTCTCTCTGAGTTTAGCAGGAACTTAAAACCAATGCCTCATCTCACTGACATTCCCATGGCTCCTTTATAGGGTCCACTGGGTATCTTTGATTCCAAATTCTGTGTCATAATAGAAATAGTTTCTTCTATCAAGTCATTATCCCTTCACTCTCACTACAACTAAAATAAATACTATTAGTCAGAATTTAAAACAGCTCAAGGGGCTGGCACTGTGGCGTCCTGGGTAAAGCCGCCGCCTGCAGTGCAGCATCCCACATGAGCACCGGTTCAAGTCCTAGCTGCTCCTCTTCTAATCCAGCTCTCCCTAATGTCCTGGGAAAGCAGTAGAAGATGGTCCAAGTCCTTGGACACCTGCACCCCTGGAGGAAACCTGGAAGAAGCACCTGGCTTTGGATCAGCCTAGCTCCAGCCATTGCGGCCCTTTGGGGAGTGAACCAGCAGATGGAGGATCAATCAATCTCTCTCTCTCTCTCTGCATTCTAAATAAATAAATAAATCTTTAAAAAAAATGCTCAAAGAGACTGTACTAGCCTTTGGTTACAGCATTGAAATAGCGAAGTCAATTAACTTTATAGAGAGAAAGGTCCTATTTAACTCCAGAACTATGAGCTAAACAGATCTTTTCTCTCTATAAAGTAATTGTCAAGATCAGGAAGCCTCAATGGCTGGGCTTCAGGTGAGAATGTTTCTTATTGACAGAATTTTGAGGCGGTACAGAGCATCACAAGGCAAGAGCTAGGCTGCAGAGAGAAGGAATGGGTCTAAACTTGAGCTTTTATAATAATCCTCTCACAACAACTCAAGAGGTCACAAGAGAACAACCTTCCGAGGGCACCTCAGTGACCTGAGGAGCTCCCACTAGGACCCTCAACCCCAGTGGTTTGACCACTTCCCAATAGCAACACCCTGGGGACCAAGCCCTATACACGTGGACCTTTGGGGTTCATGAAAACTATAGCAGATAGCTTTCTCTCTCCTGTGTAGCCTTACATGTGGACCATATGAAAGAAAACCAAATCATGCATCCTGTTAAACTCTGCATATGTTGGCCAAATCCAACACAGCAAGTTTAACTACAGAATCAATTATTAGCCTGATCAAGTCCAGAACTTTACATTTCCTGAGTGGGAGTAAAAAACAATTCTATGTCATGCACTCTGTAAGTACATATAATAAGATCTCTGAATAGTCTCACTGAAATGTCTACACTGGATAATCGGGCATGTAGTACTCTACATTTCTTTCAGAAGATTCCTCTTCAAAATTCTTCTTCAGAGAGTGGCCCTTTGTCATAGTGGTTAAGATGTCTGCATCCCATTTTGGAGTGCCTGAGTTGACACCCAGTTCTGCTTATGATCCCATTTTTCCACTAATGCACACCCTGGGAAGTGGTGGTGATGGGGATTTCTGCCACCCACATGAGACACTCAGATTTTCTTACAGGCTCCCAAGTTTGCTTTGGCTAAGCCCCATTTGTTGCAGGCACTAGGGGATAGAACCACATATGAGAATGCTCTTTCTATCTATATTTCTCTCTCTTTCCCTTTCTCTCAAATAAATAAAACATTTTAAAATTTCATTTTTATGAAACTTCTTCTGTCTCAATCAATTTTGCACACCTGATATGGATAATGTATTTTAGAATTATATAGATGGCTCTATTTTTGAAATTCCAAAAAGGTGCTTTATCTCCCAACTCCCTTCACTATCTGATTGTTTTTGCATTAAAGTCTCAGCCAAAATGTTTTTAAAAAATATACTGTTATAAAGAGTTTCAGTAAAGGAGTGAAATGGTCAGAGTTAATATGTTCAGGGAATTATTTTGATGGCTCTGTAAAGAGTAGATTATAGAAGAGGGAAATACGGAAGCATGGCAAAGTTGATTAGAGTAGTCCATGTGAGAAATAATAGGGACATACAGTTATAAAAAGATATTACATTCAAAATAATAGGAAATATAGAACATGTTCATAGAATGGAAGAATTTATATTGTTAAAATGCTCATCCTACTTAAATCAATCTAAAGTCAATGAATTCCTATAAATATCATAATGTTTTCTACAGAAACAATCTTAAAATTACATGGAACTATAAAAGATCCCAAATAGCCAAAGCAATTTTGAACAAAAAGAAGAAAGCTAGACACATCCTACTTCCTGACTTCAAAATCTACTACACAGTTATAGTAATCACAACAGTTTGAAAGGAGTATAAAAGCAGACAATAGACAAATGGGATAGAATAGAGTCCAAATATAAATCCATCACTTGAAGTCACTCAATTTTGAACAAAGATGCCAAGAGCACACAATAAGAAAAGACAGTCTCTCCAATAAATGATTCTAATTAAAATGGATGTCTACATATAGAAGAATAAACTTAAATTTCCATATCATCATAAATATGCAAAATGGATTAATTATGTAGATAAAAACCTAAAACTACTAAGGGACTATAAAAGGGAAAAGCTCTGTGACATTGGTCTGCACAATGGATTTTTGAATGTTACCACAAAAGCACAGGCAATGAAAGAAATAATAGAAAAATGGGATTACAACAACCCAAAATGCTTCTGGACAGCAAAGGAAATAATCAACAGAGTGAAGAGACAACATACAGATTTGGAGAAGATATTTACAAGTCATGCATCTGTTAAAGGGTTAACATGAAAAATATTTGGGAATTTAGACAACTCACTAGTAAGTGAACAAATAACCCAATTAAAAATGGGCAAAGAATTGAATGGACAGTTCTCCAGAGAAGACATACCAATGGTTAACACATATATTTAGAAAATGCTCAATATCACTAATTATCAGGGAAGTGCAAATCAAAACCACAATGAGATATCACTTTACACTTGTTATTATCAAAAAGGCAAAATATAACAAGTGAAGTGTTGGTTTCCTTATCAAGATAACGGAACCCTTGTACATTGTTAGTAGGAATGTAAACTGATAACAACCATTACCGAAAACAATGTAGAGGTTCCACAAAAAACTGAACATCCTACTGTGTGATCAAGCAAGTCCACTATGGGTATAAGTCTAAAGGAAATGAGCTAAGTTTATTCAGGAGACATCTGTACTCCCATGTTTATATCAGCACTATTCACTATAGCCAAGATATGGAAACAATCTCATTGTATAGCAACTGATGTATGGATAAAGAAAATGTGATATGTATACACAATGGGAAACTATTCAGCCTTTAAAATGAAGTAAATACTGTTATTTATGTTAGGTAAAATAATCCAGGCTCACAAAGGCAAATATTGTGTAATTTCACTTATACGTGGAATCTAAAAATGTCCAATTTGGGGTCGGTACTGTGATGTAGCAGGTAAAGCTGCTGCCTGCAGCAACGGCATCCCATACGGCCACCAGTTCCAGTCCCGGCTGCTTCACTTCCAATCCAGCTCTCTATCTCCTGCAAAAGCAGTAGATGGTCCAAGTCCTTGGGCCCCTACACTCATGTGGGAAACTGGAAGAAGCTCCTGGCTCCTGGCTTCAGATCGGCCAAGCTCTGGACGATCACTCTGGAGAGTGAACCAGTGGATGGAAGACCTCTCTCTGCCTCTCCTCTCTCTGTGTAACTCTGACTTTCAAATAAATAAATCTTTAAAAAAATGTCCAATTCATAGAAGCAAAAGGCAGAATAGTGGTTGTCAGGTACTAAGGGGAAGAGGAATTGTGGAGATATTTGTCAAAGGATCCAAAATTTCAGTTACACAAGAGGAGTAAGTTTAGAGATCAATTATACATCATGGTGACTACAGTTAATAATAACCCATTATACAAATAAAAATTGCTAAGAAGAGATTATTTTACCATGAAAAAAGATAACTATGTAAGGCAATGTATGTGTTAATCAGCTTGATCTAAGCATTCTGCAATGGTTATCACATATATCAAAATATAATTTGGTATACCATGGTTTTTTGCTTTTGAGATATATTTTCATTTCTTTTTTTCTGAGATATATTTTCAAGATAGAACATGGCATGCTCACTTACAAGGAAAATGTAAGGAAAAGACAAGAGCCAACAGCAACTCTAAGATTTTTTGTTAATATTTCATTTAGATGAAAGTCAGAGTTAACAGAGAGATTGGACAGACAGAGAGAAAGAAATCTTCCCTGCACTGTTCCACTCTCCAAGTAGCTGCAATGGCTGAGGCTTGGTCAAGCTCAAGCCAAGAGCCAGGAACTCTAGCCTGTTCCCCCAATATGGGTGGCAGGGATCCAAGTACTTGAGCTAAATTCTGCTGCTTTTCCAGGCACATCGACAGGCAGATGGATCAGAAGAAGGGCAACCAACACTCAACACAGTGCTCTAATATGAAATGCCAGCATCAACACAATGTCAGCACCACCACAACAATTTTTATAATGAGAAAGGGGGTGAACAGATGTGACTCCAACCGGGGAGGTAGAGAGTCTAGAGAGGTAATAAATTAGGAACTCAATTTCAAACATGCAAAGATTGAATGATAATTAGATATCAAATGTCTAATGGAGAGTTGAATAAAAAAAGGCTAGAGTTCCAAGACCTGGAACCAACCTAAATGCCCATCAACGGTAGACTGGATAAAGAAATTATGGGATACGTACTCTTTAGAATACTATACCGCAGTAAGAAACAACGAAATCCAGTCATTTGCAACAACATGGAGGAATCTGGAACACATCATGCTGAGTGAAATAAACCAGTCCCAAAGGGACAAATACCATATGTTCTCCCTGATCGGTGACAACTGACTGAACACCAAAAAGGAAACCTGTTGAAGTGAAATGGACACTGAGAAATGGTGACTTGATCAGCATAGCCCTGACTGTTAATGAACAACTTAATACATTATCCCTCTTAGTTGTTTTTTTGTCTGTTCTACTTAATATGACTGGTTTAATTCTGTAATTAATACACAGTTATTCTTAAGTGTTGAAATTTAACTGAAATGTGATCCCTGTTAAACATAAGAGTGGGAATAAGAGAGGGAAGAGATGTACAATTTGGGATTTGCTCAAGCTGACTTGCCCCAAATGGTAGAGTTAGAAACATACCAGGGGACTCCAATTTAATCCCATCAAGGTGGCATGTACCAATGCCATCTTACTAGTCCAAGTGATCAATTTCAGTTCACAATTGATCATAATGAAAGGACTAAGAGTCAAAGGGAGCACATAAACAAGTCTAGTACCTGCTAATACTAACCGATAGAATAAATAAAGGGGAGAGTGATCCAACATGGGAAGCGAGATACTCAGCAGACTCATAGAATGGCGGATGTCCTAAACAGCACTCTGGCCTCAGAATAAGCCCTAAAGGCATTCGGATCTGGCTGAAAAGCTCATGAGAGTATTTCAGGCATGGAAAGCCAAGACACTCTGGCAAAAAAAAAAAAAAAAAAACACACACACACCAAAAAAAAAAAACTAAATGAAAGATCTTGTGAGTGAGATCCCAGTGGAAAGAACAGGTCTTCAAAGAAGGAGGTACCTTTCTCTGAAGGGAGGAGAGAACCTCCACTTTGACTATGACCTTGTCTAAACAAGATAAGAGTCGGAGAACTCAAGGGGCTTCCATAGCCTTGGAAACTCATGACTGGTGCATAGGGAGATTACTGATGCCATAAACAGGAGTGTCAGTTTGTAAAGTCAACAACAGGAGTCACTGTGCACTTACTCCTCATGTAGGATCTCTGTCCTTAATGTGCTGTACATTGAGACTTAATGCTATAACGAGTACTCAAACAGTATATTTCACTTTGTGTTTCTATGGGGGTGCAAACTGTTGAAATCTTTACTTAATGTATACTAAACTGATCTTCTGTTAAAAAAAAAAAGAAGAAATTATCAATTCCCAACTTGACTCTCACTGGGATTAAACATGACAATAGGTCTGATCTGATTTCATCATCATTTAAAAAATCATCTATTATTTTTCACTTTATGTTTCTGTGTGGGAGCAAACTGTTGAAATCTTTACTTAATGTACGCTAAACTGATCTTCTGTATATAAAGAGAATCGAAAATGAATCTTGATGTGAATGGAAGGGGAGAGGGAGTGGGAAACGGGAGGGTTGTGGGTGGGAGGGATGGTATGGGGGGGAAGCCATTGTAATCCATAAGCCGTACTTTGGAAATTTATATTCATTAAATAAAAGTTTAAAAAATAAAAAAAAAACAAAAAAAGAAAATGGAATACTACATTGTACATGGAAAGAATTAGAAAACATAAATAATAAAATTTTAAAAAAAAGGCTAGAGTTCAAGAGAGTCTGGATATTGTGGCTAACAATAGTATGTTAAATTATCAACATTTAGGAGATACTTAAAACCATATGATTAAATGAATTACCTAGGGATTGAGTGTAACTATGGGAGTGAAGATTTAATCATCCTCAAGTACTTCAACATTCAGAAATTAGGTAGATGATGAGAAACCAGCAAATAAATATTTAGACAAATGATCCCTTAGATCCCAGACTCTGAAAGAAGCAGCAAAATATTGATGGAGTTTCTATAAGTGAAATGAAGGTATAATCTCCCAATTTTACCTGTAAGAACTTACAAGTTTCAGTTAAAGGAAAACAACACATACAGAACAACACATACAGTTGTTGGTTCAAAGTAGAAAATTCATGTCCAATAAGACAGAACTTATATTCCCAAGGTGTTTTCTCAATAGTGTTGCCTTAGCTGAGACTATAAAGGACCAAACTAGCATTTTTGAAAAAGCTAGTAAAGAAAATGAGCATTTGGCCTAACAATTAAGATGACACTAGTTAAGATGCCCTCATCCGGAATTGGAACAACTAGGTTCAATTTCCAGCTCTGCCCTGGCTATAGTTTCCTGTTAATACCGACCCTGGAAAGCAGTGGAGATGGCTTAAGAGATGGGTCCCTTCCACCCACATGGGAGATCTGGATTGAGTTTCCATTTCTAGAATTTGGCCTGACAAAGAGACCACTGTGGTCATTTGAGGGGAAGATGGCAGATGGGGGGGGTGCATATCTTTCTCTGTCTCTGACTCTCAAGTTAGAAAAAAAAATGTAGAATATTCTTTAAATATGAGTGCTGGCATATTATAGAAAATAACACCATTATAATCATAATAATTCTTAAAATACCTTTGTCTATATGTCCCTGAGTCAGTACTAGGAGACAAATCTATTTAAACAATTAATGCAAAGAAATAAATAATTTCAGGTAATCCAGGAACAGAAAGAAGAAAATCTGCATTTATCTCTTTGCTTTACAAAGAACATTTGATGGACAAAGTTGTTGATTTTCATAGTTGAGTTGCCGGATTCAAGCCTTGATGTATTCCCCAATTAACTCCATGCTTTCAAAAGATGCACTTTAACTTTGACTTCCTGCATTTTATGAACAGAGCCAATCAGCCATCCTGTTAGTGAAAATGGACAACAAACATCTTGGAGAATGATAAATAACTGATTGTGGAGAAAAATCGGCAAAGCATACCAGTATAGAAACTCCTTTATATTCAGCCTTACAATCAGATTTCTTTTTAATGGGTAGATGACAAATTTTTTTTTGTCTTATGACAAACTTGTAGCTCAAACTGTCAGCAGAAAATCCATCACACTGGAATCTTCTTACCTTTCAGCTAAGGCCACAGGATTGTATTCATGAGAAAATAAGTGTTTATTTTTCAAATTACCACCATTTGATGGGAAACTGAGGCATCACTCACATACATATGTTATAACCATGAATTTCTTGTGTGAGATGGCTTTTGGTTCATTTGTGGTGCCTAATGAATGCTAAAACTAGGCAAATAGAAGTTAAATAATCTTCTGTATGTTCAAATCTATAAAGGAACATATTGCATTATAAAATCAAAGGGTCAAATGCAGATCTCTGGAAAAGAATGTCGTGTTCATTTCCTATAGCCTTTCTTGAGTCTTAGTACAAGCATCCCCTGAAATCCTGCTAAAATCCAAAACGAATTGTTTTTATATTAGCACTGAGATACCTGATTGCTCTAAAGCTAGGATAATTTGCCTGACAAACCCCTAATCCTTTGACAATCCCTCTTCAGATTTCAGCTTCTCTGTGAACTTTGAGTTCCTCACTCCTAGTCATTCCTTTCTCTGCACAGGTTCACATCCTTTGGACAGCACATATTCACATTTTCCTGCAATCATCCACTTACTAGTCTATTGATCATGATCTGTCAAGTTAACCATTACTCTATTCCCAGAGCACTGGTTAATTCTATAACATAATGCGCTTCCTAATTATCTCTAGAACAAATGACTGAATGAGCCATGTGACAAAGTAGAGAGAATCATGCTGTGTAGGCAGTTTAGTCCACAGCCCCAGGTTCAGTCTGCAATTTATTTGCTGAATACCATACCAAAAGAGCACACGACCCCCACCTTGCTGACTATAGTGAATGCTGTTGGTGTCCTGCCCAGGACACTTACTACCAGTGTACATACACACACACACACACACACACACACACACACACACGCTCATCTCCAGCTGCTATGAATATTGCTTGAGAACAATCCACAGCTGGTACTTTCTCCCAGGATATAACCCTCCTGCAAAATGTGGACCTGACTTATCGTCAGGGGCAAAGGGGAAACAAGAGAACACAACATTGCCAACCCTCTTACTTCCAGGTGGCAAAATATGTGTGTCAGAGCTTTCCTAAGAAAACAGACCACTGAGATTGTTTCTGTTGATTTTCCTTCTGCCCTGTTTCACTCACTTCCCTTCTCCACTAATGCATCACTTGAGCAAGGTCTCCATTGCACGTTTTTCTTCAAGTTACCTTGGCCCAACACAGTTGCTAGTCAAAGTGAATCTAAGAAATGGATGCTGTGTGCCAGCGCCGCAGCTCACTAGGCTAATCCTTCGCCTAGCAGTGCCGGCACACCGGGTTCTAGTCCCGGTCGGGGCGCCGGATTCTGTCCCGGTTGCCCCTCTTCCAGGCCAGCTCTTTGCTGTGGCCAGGGAGTGCAGTGGAGGATGGCCCAAGTGCTTGGGCCCTGCACCCCATGGGAGACCAGGAGAAGCACTTGGCTCCTGCCATCAGATCAGCGCGGTGCGCTGGCTGCAGCGCTCCACCCGTGGCAGCCATTGGAGGGTGAACCAACGGCAAAGGAAGACCTCTCTCTGTCTCTCTCTCTCACTGTCCACTCTGCCTGAAAAAAAAAAAAAAAAAGGAAATGGATGCTGTGGCTGGAGTTCTGGGGAGGCTCACTCTCTGGCAAGATGGCAAGGCGGCCTCTCAGTGGTAGTAGGTGTTGTATTCATAGTTCATGTCATGTTGTGAACGTGTAACTGCCAAGACCTTTATCTTTTGTGGGCTGGGATGGGATGAAGGCAGAAGAAAAGACTAACTGGTATAATGACTCTGGTTTGAGAGGCCAAGGAGAAAGAGTAACTATTAGGACTATGACACCGGGTGAATGTTTATAAGTGCCACTGATTCACTTAAAGAGAGAATATGTCAGGCTCATATCTTAATCAACAATTTAACGCATTGCTTGAGAGTCAAGGGCCTTCTTGGAAGCATTTAAAGAGAATTTTATCTCCCACAACCAGAAAACCGGCATAGAAGATAAACCACAGAAATTAATTGAAAGATAGGCAGAGTCTCAGAGAAAGCTGGGTTCTCAGCCAGGCAGGTCCTCTAAGCAAAAGCAGGAGCCCTGATGAAGAAGGAGTGGGCTCCTGAGGCATGTAATAGAGGTGTCTTGTTCGGTGAAAATGATCGTGCCCACCTAATAGCAACAAACTAGGGTTATGTTAAGAATTAATTCTCAGAATCTGTGAAATTATTTAACTTTGTTTGGGACATGGGATGCACTAGAAAACATAGCTGACAGTAGTTTTTACCATACAAAATGTTCTAGTTTTGCTTAAATCAGTTTGCATTGGGCAGAACTAATTTGGGAACATGCATAGGATATGTAGGCAGATAAATACCACTCAACAATGGAGATAATGTTCCAAGAAATGTGTCATCGGGCAATTCTATCATTATCCAACATCAGAGGATATATTTACACAAACTCTCACTAATTATGTAATCTTATGGAACCACTGTCATATATACAACCCAAACACTGTTAGGATGCACATGACTCTATCTTAAAGATTTTATATTATGAGGTTCCCCTAGATCTGCATTTTCCAATACAAGAGACTTTAAACACATATGACTTTTTAAAAATTAGATTGTTTTTTGACAGGCAGAGTTAGACAGTGAGAGAGAGAGTTATGGACAGTGAGAGAAAGACAGAGAGAAAGGGCTTCCTTCCATTGGTTCACTCCCCTAATGGCTGCTACAGCTGGCACTGCGCCGATCCGAAGCCAGGAGCCGGGTGCTTCCATCCGGTCTCCCTTTGCGGGTGCAGGGACCCAAGCACTCGGACCATCTTCCACTGCCCTTCCTGGCCACTGCAGAGAGCTAGACTGGAAGAGGAGCAACCGGGACTAGTACCCGGTGCCCCAGCTGGGCCTAGAACCCGGGGTGCCGGCGCCGCAGGTGGAGGATTAGCCAAGTGAACCATGGCACCATCCCAAAAATTAGATTTAAATTAAACTTAAATAAAGTTTAAAATTCTGTTGTTCAATTGCTCTAGCTATATTCAGTTGCTCAATGACCACATGTAGCTAGGGGCTACCATGACAAAATGTGCACATACAGGACATCCCACCATCACAGAAGTTCCATTAGACAGCACTGCTCTGAGTCATGGAAACTTTGCAAGTTAAAAAAGTTTTTCCTTGCAAGTGATTTATAAGTATAGTAGCTAAAGGCACTCATGCCTACATCAAGGTGTGTGGTCTCTAATCGTATTGCCTTTTTATTCCATACTGGCTGATATTTAAATGAAACAATCCTTGCAGAACTTTGATCTTGTTGAATGTGACAAGAAGTGTTAGTCTACACAGTTAGCATCATAATGAGAGTATCACTTATAAGGTCTCTATAGTCATTAAAAAACATTTACATTGTACTGAGTCTGCTAATTTCCATTGGGATTTTTCCCTAATTATATTAACGCACTCCTTCAGCTGCAATTCAAATATAGTGACAATGCAGAGGCCAGCTTAGATCATGTTTCATTTATTTTCTAATATGATATTAATCCTTTTACCATTTAATATTTCCTGCCATTAATTCTGAACCCTGCCAGCAATTCCCTATATGTAGTCTTCAGCATTTATTTGCAGATGATAACATTTCTTCCATGTGAGTGATAATATCTCAAATATAATTTCCTTGAAAATGAAATATCCCTTTCCCATTTCTTTCAAATATACTCAGAATAACTTGAACAGTTAATGCCAATTATTGTTACTGGTTAGAGGATGGACTCATTTACTTGCATGATCTGTGGTTGCCAGATAAAAAACTACAGAAGTGATACAAAAATTTGAGGTGATATTTAAAGATGATAGGCCTGATCTCTGTTCTTTTCTCTAACCAGTCATATTATAACAACTGTTTTATATCACCCTTATTGATTAGTTGTACACAATTATATCAAATAACTATTATGTACATTAGTTAGACCAATATATTTAAAAATCCAAAATCAGAACTTTTTTTATACTTGTTCTTAGCCAAATGGCAGAGAAGTGATAGAACTTTCTTATAATTGAAAAAAATATTCTGTGGACGCAAAATTTGTCATCTCACTACATTTTTCACTTTAAAACTAGTATTTTTGTGTAACACAAACAGAATACAACACATGGTTTGTGTGATACTTTCCCATGGTCAGTGACATGTCATAGGCTAAGACTGATCTGTAATATATATAAAGAAAAAAACAAATTCCTACATCAGATATTACGGTGGACTACTCAAATACAAAAAAGTATTAAAAATGTAAAAAATTAACTGAGGTAGAAAAAGATCAGATATTCATTCTCATCGAAGCTTATCATTGTGAGGGATGGAAGCAGCCATGCAGTATTCCTGATGTTTGCAAGATCTCAAAAGCAAGACAAAAAGACACCGAACAGCCTCCTGTGCAACTTCTTCCAAAATGCAAATGTGGACAAGTATAGATTTGTGGATAGACTTGAACTGTTGGATTAAATTATAATTGATTTCATGGTATGATATAGCAACTATTAATCAGTCAAGTCAGGCTAAATTTTGGTGCAGTAACTGTGCAATAAATTCAGTGGCTCATAAGACATGGATTTCTGGTCAAGGTGCATGGCTATCAAGGGTCAGCCACTGCTACGCTAGGTATCATCTTCACTCCAGGACCCACGCTATGGAGCAGCTTGATCTGGACTATAGCTTGTGAAGGTATTGAAGGAAAGAGAGACTCGCTCTTAAAGCCTCCCCTTCCTTCAAGTAATGCATTCCTTCCCCTTCAAATAATGCATTCCACTTCCACCTTCACCATACTGCGTGGTCCACCACTTCTCATGCGCTCATTTCTGAGTTCAGCAAGACAAAGACAAATAAAACTCCCTCAAGGAGGGGAACTGAAACCACAACTACCAGGTGGCCAATTCATTCCAAAATGTGACTTTGTGCCCTTTGCTGCCCTATCTCATTGTTTTCATTTCAAGATACTATCTTTAACTGATTGCTAAAACATAAATATGTTGTTTTAATGATTCTGAATCTAAAGAGAACTTGCAGTTTCCTATCTGTTCTGCAATACAGCTTTCCAACATAGCTTAACCAATATTAAAGCTGATATTTTAATTGTTTCTCAAATTTCATGTTTATTTCCTGTTTCTTATATGGTCTAGAACTTTGGAGAGAGAGCAGAAGACTGAAACCAGCCTTAGACCTTAATACCTACCTGGAAGCTTCATTCACAGTTCCTACCAATCAGAGAATGACTTTCTCTGAAGTGGGAAGGGATTCATAGTAGAGAATTTAACTTCTTTTATCTCATTTAATCCCTGTAAGAATCCTGTCAAGTAAGTATTATTAATGCATTGAATAGGAGAAGGAACTAAGTCTCAAATAACCTAAGTCAATCAATCAGAGCAGGGATTCAAATCCTTGCACCGTCAACTCCCTTGCAGTATCTTTTACCTGTCTTCCATTTGTGACTCTACTGTATTCAAAGGAGCCATCCATAAACGGATCACATCATTTGGCACATAGGTTCTCATTTGCATTATTCAAGGTCTATTCCCATCACTGCCCAGAGAGTCAGCATCCTTCAAGACCCAGATCTGATGTTCTGTCCTCTTGAAACCCACCTCATTATCCATCTTCCAAGATGAATTAGCAACTATAACTCTCAGTACTGTGTGATTATCTCTGCTAAGGCACAATGAATTATTTTTATAAGATTTTCTTTAAAGATTTATTTATTTATTTATTTGAAAGGCAGAGTTACAGAAAGGCAGAGGCTGGAAGGGGGTGAGGGTGGGAGGAACGGAGGGAGGGAGGGGGAGGGAGGAGAGAGAGAGAAAGAGAGAGAGACAGACTTCCATTGGATGGTTTACTCCCAGATGGCCACAACAACCAGAGCTGAACCAATCTGAAGAGCCAAGAGCCAGGAGCTTCTTCTGGGTCTCCCATTCAGGTGCAGGGGCCCAAGCACTTGGGCCATCTCCACTGCTTTCCAGGTCATAGCAGAGAGCTGGATTGAAACGGGAGCAGCCAGGACTCGAACCAGCACCCATATGGGATGCCAGCACTGCAGGTGGTAGCTTTACCTGTTATGCTAGAGTGTCAGACCCACATGAATTCTTGACTGTATCCCTAGGGTCTAGTGCAATGCCTTTCATTGGCTTCACCATTATTATCAATAAAGATCATAAATAAATGAGTAAACTATTAATATAGATTCAAGTAAGGTAAAAAAAAATACTCCAAACAATGTATTAATGAGGTAAAGTACAAACACAGTTGGAGTTAGTCAGCGCAGAAGAGTTGAAACTAGCAAAAATAAAATTACAATTGGCAAAAAATTGACCTGGGTATTAATTGTGGCTCAATCACTACCTACTGTTATCATCTTGATACTTCAATTTTCTGAGCTGTTAAATAAGAGGATAATAATGGGTGATATTTAAAATCCCATAAGCTCTTAATTTCTTTTCTTTTGAATATAACTCCACTTCTCAGCTATCAAAAGCAACTAGAAGGGTAACTATCTGTGGTTGCTTTTACTGGCTCAACTAGTGTGAAGACTAACTAGCCAAATCAACCTTTCCACATTATGACTTACCCATTAGCTAGGACACTCAAATTTCTTCCATTAGTAGCTCTCACTTCACCAATTCAAGTCTGTCACTTATTTTCTTGAAAAACAAACAAACAAACAAACAAAAACAGATGTGAGCATTTGGTGCAATGGCTAAGACATGACTTGGGATGTCCATATCTCATTTTGGAGTGCCTAGGTTCAAGTCCCAACTCTGCTTCTCATCCAGCTTCCTGCTAATGTATACCCTGGGAGGCATCAAATGATGCTCATGTAGTTGTGTCTGCCACTCATGTGGGAGACTAGGATTGAGTAGTTCCTGGTCCCTGGCTTCAGCCTGGCCCAGCCCCAGCTGTTGCAGTTTTTAGAGAGTGAAACAATAGACAGCAAATCTCCCTCTCTTCTGTGTCTCTGTTATGTAATGAACAGGACTTGGAGACCCAATACTCATGCAAATGTTTAAACTCTGAAATTTAATGTTAAGACTTGATCTAATTATGACATCTGAGAAGTATCTGGGAGGAGGTATTTAGATTACCAGGGCTAGCACTCAGAATGTAACTCTTTTTTTCCCCCAGAAACCTTTTATTTAAGGTATCTAAACTTCATGCATTTCATAAATACAACTTTAGGAACATAGTAATTCTTTCCACCCTACCCACACTTCCACCCAAACTCCCACCTTTCTTCCTCTTCCCTCTCCTATTCCTATTCTAATATTTTACTAAGATCTATTTTTGATTAAATTTATAAACATAATATTAACTCTATGCTAAGTAAAGTGTTCTACAAATGGTACGAAAAAAAAATTGTAACTCAACAGTCAAGACAAGGGCTGTTCAATGTCATCATCATTGCATCTCAAAGTGTCAATTTCAGAATATAACTCTTGAGAAAATGTTGGTTATTTTTGAGTGGAGTTCAGCCTAGTGCTCACTCGCGCTCTCTCTCCCCTTGGCTCACCCAGGGATTGTACCTAGAGACCCACTATACTGTTGCCAAACCACTGGGCATTGGGCAATGGGGCTGCTTGATCCTTCACCATGACCTCCAAACTATAAGCCAAAATAAACCATTTCCTTCCCAAGAAGCTCTTCTCAAATATTTTAAAGTAATAAAAAGCTAAGAGTCTCTTTTTTTAATTTCTCTGCCTTTCAAATAAATTAAAATTAGATTTTTTTAAAAAGAGTCATATAAATCAAACCAAAAACCTAGATACCTAAAATGAATGCAGGAACATAGCAGTAAATGGATAGTTGGAGCTAGGAGACAAGTGGAAATTAATACAGTTAAGAAATAAGGTGCCATGAAGGGGAGGGAGAGAAAATTGAGGTGAGACATACTTTAGGGAGGGAATCTCAAGTCTACTTCTCAACAAGATAGAAGGGTCAGTTCAGCTAACTAATCCACTCAACAAACACTGACTACTTATTATTTGCCAGGGTCTTTGCTGAGGACTCAAAGAGACAGAAAAAAAAAGAAGAAACCAATTATTAAAATATAATGCATGTGCTAAAATAAGAGTACAAAGCACCACAGTACCTGAGGGAGGATACAGAGAACTCCTCTGAGGAAGCCAGGAAACTTCCCAGAGTCTGAGTGGGAGCTGAGTTTTCAAAAACTCTTAGCATCTCTCCAGGCCTAAAGGGATTTTTCCCCCAAAGATGGAAGAACACAGGAAATGATACAACACGTCCTGGTGGAATGGCAAGAAATTTTAGGTCTTTGGAGAATAATACGAGGGAGACAGGAGGAAGATGACACTGGAGGGAGACTAGGCAGTGAAAGGCTTCCTTTGCCAGGTTATCAGTTAACAGTAGGAAAATGAGAAGCAGGCAGGCTCACCCATAAGCTTTAGAAAACTTCACTTTGGCTCTTGTCCAGGTGTTACTCTCCCTACAATGAAGAAAAACATTATGCTAACAGAACATTCCTGCCTGGAGCCCTTCTCTTTCCTAACTCCCACACTACCCTGCTCCCCACCATTCTATCTGCTAGTTACTTACTCCTAACTAAAGTTACTCACCTGGATGCCCTCAAGTCTACTTCCAGGACCTGAGGTTTTTGCTACCCCGTCCATTCTCCCAAGCACCAGCCACACTGCTGGTATGCGAGATCCTCTATGCACGGTGCAAAGGCCAGTGATCCCTGTTAGGAATTTGGAAAACATTATGCTGAGTGACATAAGCCAGTCCCAAACGGACAAATACCATATGTTCTCCCTGATCGGTGACAACTAACTGAGCACCAAAAAAGGAAACCTGTTAAAGTGAAATGAACACTACGAGAAACGGTGACTTGATCAGCCCTCACCATGACTGTTGATGAGCAGCTTAATATGTTGTCCCTCTTAGTATTTTTTTGTTTGTCCTACTTAATACTTTTGGTTGAATACTGTAATCGATACACAATTCTTCTTAAGTGCTGAAACTTAACTGAAAAGAGAGGGAAGAGATGTGCAATTCGGGACATGCTCAAGCTGACTTATCTCAAACGGTAGAGTTAGAAACATACCAGGGGATTCGAATTCAATCCCATCGAGGTGGCATGTACCAATGCCATGTCACTAGTCCCAGTGATCAATTTCTGTTCACAATTGATTGTAATGATAGGACTAAGAACCAAAGGGATCACATAAACAAGAATAGTGTCTGCAAATACTAGCTGATAGAATAAAAAAGGGAGAGAATGATCCAACATGGGAAGTGAGATACACAGCAGACCCATAGAGTGGCAGATGTCCTAACAGCACTCTGGCCTCATAATCAGCCCTTAAGGCATGCGGATCCGGCTGAAACGCCCATGAGAGTATTTCAGGCATGGAAAGCCAAGACACTCTGGGGGAAAAAAAAAAAAACTAAATGAAAGATCTCCACGAGTGAGATCCCAGTGGAAAGAATGGGTCATCAAAGAAGGAGGTACCTTTCTCTGAAGGGAGAGGAGAACTTCCACTTTGACCATGGCCTTGTCTAAATATGATCAGAGTCAGTGAACTCAGGGGGCTTCCATAGCCTTGGCAGCTCATGACAAGAGCCTAGGGTGATTACTGAGGCCATAAACAAGAGTGTCAATTTGTTAAGTCAACAACAGGAGTCACTGTGCACTTACTCCTCATGTAGGATCTTTGTCCTTAGTGTGCTGTACATTGAGATTTAATGCTATAACTAGTACTCCAACAGTATATTTCACTTTATGTTTCTGTGTGGGAGCAAACTGTTGAAATCTGTACTTAATATATGCTAAACTGATCTTCTGTATATAAAGAGAATAGAAAATGAATCTTGATGTGAATGGAAGGGGAGAGGGAGTGAATAAGGGGAGGGTTGCGGGTTGGAGGGACATTATGGGGGGGAAGCCATTGTAATCCATATTCTGTACTTTGGAAATTTATATTCATTAAATAAAAGTTAAAAATAAATAAATAAATTTTATTTTGTCAAATGAAAAAAAAAATGCTGTGACCTAAACTTGGATATCCAGTGGGAGCAAAGCCAGGTGCAAATAGAAGCAGGAGGACAGGAAGGGGGCATCACAGGTTACAGGCAGCAGCTTCTATTTGTAGCTTTACACACAACACAAGTATGAGGGGCAGGTTTGTAGGGAGATCTCAACGTTAGAGCATTTCACATAATTTTATTGTTAACAGGATTGTCTTGCTTCTGTATATGACATTTTTTACTAACATTAACGTCATTTTTATCAGCTCCTATTATGAATTATATTAGTTGCCTTTCCTGCATTTTATAAGACTGAAAGGTGACTCCTCTTCTGTAGCCCCCAGCACTTTAATACTGCAGGAAATCCTCTCATCTTTCGAAGGCAGGCTCTTGGGCCTTAAGGAGATGCCTCATCACACAGCACAAGTCAATGGATTTGGATGGAACAGGCGTTTTCCTACTTCCTCGACAGATTGACTTGGCCTTGTTCTAGATGCAAGTCACTGACCTTAGCTCTTTGCAGAGAACCGACCCCTTTCTGCAACAGCATCTAGGCTCTGCTGTAACTTTGGCTACCAGGCTTGGGGCATGCTGCACAGGTGTTTCACATTTTCTCTTCATCCAATCACAGCCTCCAACATCAACCTGACTCCCATTTTCCAGGTTTTGGGTTTTTGGTGTTTTTTTTTTTTTTAATTTTTCTGTTATTGCTGTGGGTGCCTTACCCCCTAGGCCTGCCATCATAGCACAGTTGAAACACTGCAAATATTAAGTACCCAATAAAAGGAGAAACTAAGTTTTTGTAAAATTTGACATTTTCAGCAAATTTTCAGTGATGAACTACCTAGTTTCAAAACAGCAAATAAGGGTCTGCATTTTCTCTTTAACTTTTAGAAAACGATTGGCTGCATATTTGAAGAGAACACAGCCTCTCTTAACAAGGCAGACACTGCAGGTTGCTGGAACTACAGGGAAAAGAAGTGGCTGGAGACCCACAGTGAAGACACAGATGGGCTCTGTGAGAGCTTGATTTGCTTTAGCATCCTCTTGTGTGGCTGTCTCAACTGGCTTTGAAAAGACAGTTGTTGGAAATGCAGTTTATGATTCAACTAAAAGCATTCACTGAAGCATATGTTTCTTGGTTACTAATAGTTATTTCAGAAAAAAAATGTGTGTGTTCATTCTTAAAATACTTTACATGCAATTGTGGTTGTAATTTTTGACTGCACAATCCATTTGGTGGAAAAACAAGACAGATAGCAAAGATGTCTGTGATTTTTATGGCTTCCTGTTTATTCACCAGCCCCCTAAATTCTTGTTGCCTACACACTTACTGAGGGGAATTAAGGCTTCTGCTCAATCTGCCATGCAGGAATAACTTCTTCAAATAGGTTTTGCTTTGTGATACTGAAAATGCATCACTGGTGTAACTTTTTAATCAAAACTTATTTCCAAAGTCATTTTAAGGCGCAAATTAAACGGGTCTAGATAATGGGCCAATTTTAACATTAGATTGTCTTTCAGAGACCCAGTGAAATGAAATGGAAGGCTGAGCCTTAGCCCTTAAAACATCATCGGTTAAATGAAGTAGAATCAGACAAAGGGGAGGTGAGCAGAGTATCACAGCAGGCTGAGTTAGGGAGTTCTGTCTTTTGAGCTTCCAACTCAATTTTTAAAAATCAATTTGCAAGTAAATTCCATGTCAGAGACTTGGGAATCCTACTGATACTCATTAAAACTGCTTCCTAAGGAGGATATTGTGAGAGTTTGGTTGTGTTCTTTAAATAAAGAACATGAACCTTTGAAGGCAAAGAAAAAAAATCGACGTTTAGTTTCTAAAGTCGGTTTTATTGAGACCTGCTGAGTTTATTTTTACTTGCTGATGAGGGGTCAGGCTTGAAAAGCTCCTAAGTGGTCAAGGAGAATGCCTATATTTATCTCAATTCCAGGCATAGTCCCAGCATCCCAGTCTCTGTATTAAAAAAAAAGAAAAAACACTTTCCTAAGCTAAAGGCTGCAATGGCAAGAGCTCTAACTTTGCCACAAAGCTGAGCAACTGCATAGAATATTAAGTGCTACAGGCTAAACCCACCCTAAGGTGATGACTCTAAGTTCACACTGAATTCAATTAGACCGGCATCATTTTCATCATTAAATTATTTTGATGAGAATCCTACAGCCTCTAAGGGAAGAGCTAGCCTTCAATATAATTCACAGAGGAAATGCCCTTGTTTAGTAAGTCAAGGAATAAGTGGAGTAAGAAGGAACCTCGACCGTAACACCTCATCTATTGCTTAGTATCCTCACCACCATAGCTGGGGCAAATGGATTTCATTATTCCTAAATCATGCTTGACAAATTGATATCAGATCCCTCCTAGAGCATGTCACATGACAATTTGCTGTTGCAAGGATATTAAGTTGCTTGCATAAAAGAGTATATTGCTTGCATAAAGTAGTGATGAAGGAATAGCCCATAGCCATTATAATAGATGACTGACCTCTAAGAATCTGTAGTGTATTAATATCTAACCCAGATAAGCTATTCAGAAACCATGGGGATTTTCCAATATGTTGGACACAGAATTGTATCTAGGAATACAGGCCCTATATGAATTTATTGTGTGTCTACTGAGTACTTGTAAACTTTTTGCAACTCAGGTAATAAAAGACAAAATAACATAGCACCTGTTAGTAGCTAACATCAAGAAAAATGTGTGAAAAACTTGTGGTTTGTGACATATCAAAGGAAACAGAACTCAAATGCTCAGTGGAGTCAGGAGAAGCAATATGAATAAAAAGGGTCATAGTATACATACTTACATACACAGAGCCTACTTATATACAGATACACATGTGCAACCACCTCCATTTAAAATATGGCTAGTGTTTCCTATGTCCTAGATATTTTAGTAAGTGTTCTGGAATATAATATCTTTTGAAACCTCAGATCTAACCTGTACAGTATTTATTCATATTAGCTCACAAATGAAGAAGTTAAATTATTTACTCAAAGTCACAAATCTAGCAAGTGATAAAACCAGGATCAACTCTTCATCTTTAGATTTCAGACCTGGTGTATTTCCCCAGTATCTTTTGAATTAAATTAGGATATTCTACTTAATTAAAATTAGCCATTTATGGGTCACCAATTTTCTAAGGATTTAGAAAAATATATTTAATAATAAAACCTGTGATAATTGAAAATACATCCTCTCTGATGAGCTGGGTCTTTCAGAGCTTAGTGTCACATTTCATGGTCTACACTGCTGCGGTCCTGTCAATGGAGACTGCGAAGAATACTTAATCAGTATCAGGTTAAGCCCAGGACAGTCTCCAGTAACTAGAATACATTTTTTCTTTATTTCAAAAAAATCAAATTTCCCACATTTATTTATCACTGACAACAAAAAAAGAAGGGACGTAGGGAGCCCAAAAATTGCAATGCTTCTCTAACTGATGTACTGCACAAATAGAAATATGAGCACCTTGAGGCTGAAGACTTTGTCTTGTCTTTCCTTTTACCCTATCCTTAGCATAATCTGAGTAGTCATAAGTTGTTAAATAAGTATTTTTAATGAATGAGCAAATGAACGGACAAGGACTCAGTGGTATGAAGTCCTAGTTAGAGTTTCCTGTGAATATGAATGGACATTTATATGCACAGCAAACTCTGTAGTCCCCTAGCAGCTGAACATAATTAAAGCTCATTGTAAAATGAACTGCAAACATGTATAGAGAGTGTTCTATTTTCCAGGTACTTTTTATGCCCTTTAAGTGCATCTATTCATTTAGTCCTCAAAATAATCTTACAAAGTATATATTCTAATTATGTACATAATTAAATATACATGTCTCTCCTTCTAGATATCAGGATGCTTAGAAAAAAAGCAATAAGCCTTATTCATTTTGTGATTCAAGTCTCTACCACAGCTCTGGTACATAGTATGTGCTGGGTAAGTAAATATATTCATGAGTAAATGAATTTTTCTCTGCAGGACATGCACATCTTAAAGATCAGCTCATGGCCATTACTTCTTTCTACACTATACCTGTTGTTTGAATTGCAACTACCTCTACAACACAAACATCTATTTCTGCAACTCTGTAATTCAACAAAGGACAGAACCATTCAGAATTATTCCCTTATTTACCATCATGGTAAGTCCTTTGAATGCATACTTGATGTTCTCAGGATGAAAAAGCATATCTGCCCTTACAACATGTAGCTTCTACTTTCAAAGGCTAAGACTAGTACTAGTGTTAATACTAAGCCATGAGAGCAAGAAGCCAGCTGAAATCCATGGGCACATCAGAGATTCAGATAGTCAATAGAGTAGGCTGACTTTGGCTATTGTTCCCAATTTGGTTACTAGGTAGATAGGTGAATATATGTCAGTGTTTGAGTTGACTAATATGGAAACAAAATTCTTGGACTTCTGAATTTAAAAGTGAAAAAATACAACCAAGTGATGGGATCATGAGGTTAAACATGTGTAGACTTAGGTAAGTTCTTCAGCCTGGATATATTCAGCAAATGGGCATAGAAACATATCAAGTGATGGGATACTCTAAGGATAATATTGACCTGATGTAATGGAGAAACAGTATACAAATGATGAAGAATAATCAGGACTTGTCAAATAAACGGAAGTGAGCAATACAAGGCTGATGGAAAGGAAAAAGTTAAATTGCTGGAATTTCATTTCTCAATATGGGGAGAAATAGCAAAAACAGGGAAATCCTGAAGAAACCTTCATTTATGGGAAAGATGACCTGCTCCTAAATGATTGTGCTGCGTACCAGAAGTCTCATCCAAAAATATGCAGAGCCAATTAAAAGGCCCAGAATTACCCCTTGGAGTCAAGTGGACATTAGAAAATGGAGATATTGGCCAGCGCCACAGCTCAATAGGCTAATCCTCTGCCTGCGGTGCCGCCACCCCAGATTCTAGTCTCCGTTGGGGCACCGGTTTTGTCCCAGTTGCTCCTCTTCTAGTCCAGCTCTCTGCTGTGGCCCGGGAGTGCAGTGGAGGATGGCCCAAGTGCTTGGGCCCTGCACCCGCATGGGAGACCAGGAGGAAGCACCTGGCTCCTGGCTTTGGATCGTCACAGTGCACTGGCTGTAGCAGCCATTTGGGGGGTGAACCAATGGAAAGAAGACCTTTTTCTCTGTCTCTGTCTCTCTCTCTCTCTCTCTCTCTCTCACTGTCTAACTCTGCCTGTCAAAAAAAAAAAAAAAAAGAAAATGGAGATATTTTCTATCATCTATATGAAGATTGAATTGGGTCATTAGGGTGGGATCCCCATTATTGAATGCTGGTGCTTCATGAATGGAAATGGAGACAAAGTGAGTGTTCCCTATCTCATCATATGAGTTCCTGTGCTCCCTTGGGACACTTAGCAAAAAATGCAATCAATAGAGACCACCTGATCTACAACTGTGGCTATCCAGAACTGTGAGTCAAAATAAATCTATTTTCTTTTAATTAGGCTTCCTCACTTATTTAATTATAGTACAAAAAGCTAATACAGGGGCTTAAAATCCAAAACCTATAAGAACTCATGTAACCCAATAGCAAGACAAATGAATAATTTTAAAAGATGGCAAGAAACCTGAATAGAAAGAACCTGTGTGTTTCCAACAGAAAAGAAGTAACAAATAGGAATAGGAACAGAAAGTGTTGCTCAACATCACTGGCCATCAGGAAAATGCAAATAAAAATCAATTTTATCCATAGTGTGATACTACCTCACACCTGTTAGAATGGCATTATCAAAAAGAAAGGAAATCACAAATGTTGGAGAATGCATAGCGAAAAGGGAACATGCATACATACATAGTTGGTGGGAATGTAAATTAGCAAAGTGGTTATGAAAAACAGTATGCAAATTACTAAAAAAAAAAAAAAAACAACCAGGTGACCTAGAATCTGGTTCATGAAAGGAAATCAATACCTCATAGAGAGAGCTGAATGCCCTTCTTCACTGAGGCACTATTTATAATTACCCAGATACAAAAACAACTAAAAATCCATTGACACATGACTGAATTAAAAAACATTTGTGCACATTTTTAAGTCTCAATAAATTTCCAATTCTAAATAGTATAATAGCATTAAATTTCTACCTTGTTAATACCATTAATATGTAAGTTTGGGGTTTAAATTCCTCTATCAGTTTGTGAACCAATCATATTCAAACTGTAGCACCACCCTCATCAGATATGTACCTCCCAAATAATCTCTCAAAATAAATATGCAGCCTTTTCCTTCCATTGATTATTTTCTTTTCTGTACAGAAGCTTTTCTGGTATGTTTCTACTTGTTTGTTGTTGTCGTTGCCTGTGTTTTGGATGTCCTATTCAAAAACTCATTGCCAAGGTCAATGTCAAGCATTTTTCCCAAGTTTTCTTATAGGAGTTTCATAGTCTCAAGTCTTATATTTATGTTTTTAATCTATTTTGAACTGATTTTTATACATGATATTTAATATTGGCATTATTTCAGTATTTTGTATGTATACATACATTTGTGCCAACACATTAAAGAGATTGTCCTTTCTTCATTGTGTCTTCTCTGAGGGCTCATTGAAAACAGATGGAATGTTTATGTACTTCTGACCTGTCTTCTGTTCTGTTGTCCATGTGTCTGTTTTATGCTAGTACTGTACAGTTTTGAGTACTATGCCTTTCTAATATAATCTGAAATTATGTAGTCTGATACCTCCAACTTGTTTTTTTTGTTTTCCTGATTGCTTTAGCTATTCAGGGGCTTTCGTGGTTACATACAAATTTATGAGCCATGCAGATGATGGCTGTTAGCATTTTTGCTTTCAAGGAAGCTGGTGAATCTCACCTTGTCCACCATAATTTCCCCCACTGCCTCTAGCTGACTATAAATTCCTAGGGTCGGTGATGCCATTGCTCTGCATCTTTATCTGATACAGCATCACACCTGGCACACAGTAGCTCCTCTACAAGTATTTGTCAAGTGAAAAGAAAGAGCAGAGGGAAGGGGGGAGGGAAGGAAAGTGAAGGGATGGGAAGAAAGGGGAAAATTAGAAAATGCTGCTGTTCTGCAGCAGACGCTGAGATAGGCAAAATAATCATTGCTTTCATATAGCTTTGCTTTAAAGATTTCTTTGTAGGATGAAGGTAAGATAACATTACACTGACTGATTCAGAAACAGAAACCCACGTTTACCATACCCAGAGGCCCGCTGTTGAAAACCGGATGAAGAGTGAGAAACGATAGATAAGTGCCCAAATCATTTAGAAGCAGCTCACTCATCTCCTCTTTGCTCTTGCAACAGTCACGCGCACAAATACAGTTCTTGAACACATTTCATCCCTCAGCTATTTCATCGTGCAATGGGGACAACTTAAGGGGACTTAAAGGTGAAGAATTAATTTTATATACTATCATAAAAAGTTAAAGTCACCCTATCCATGGCTAAGGTGATAAGGCTGCTGGTAGTAAATACCCTTTTTATTAATCTTAAATGATCTGGAGAGGAAATTGTCCCACAGTAATCTTCCCTTTGTTCACTGGATTTTATGATTGCTTCTTTTAGCAACCAGTCATTAAGTAAATACAGAATCCATCTTATCTTCTACCATGAGGGAAGGTCTGTAATATGAGGACCGAGGGTTATAGAAAAGAGCATTTCACCTAAAGTTTACCTGGAATTAAAAGTTCCAAACTCCTATTTTGAATGGCCTTAAAACTCAGTTTCAGCTAATGTCCTTTCAGTAAATGAAGGTTGTGTTCACAATTTTTGAAGTACGTTAAGATTTGCTAAGGTAAAATCTTCCTTACCAGAATTTAGCAACCAAAGATCATACCAATATTCCAGGAAATTTTATTTACCTTAAAAATAAATTGTTAGGGGCCAGTGCCGTGGCATAGCCACTGTGGAGCCGCCGCCTGCAGCACCAGCATCCCATGTAGGCACCAGTTCAAGTCCCAGCTGCTCCACTTCCAATCCAGCTCTCTGCTGTAGCCTGGGAAAGCCATAGTAGACAGCCCAAGTGTTTAGGCCCTTGCACCCACAAGGGAAACCTGGAGGAGGCTCTTGGCTCTTGGCTTCAGATCGGTACAGCTCTGACAGTTGCAGCCAGTTGGGGAGTGAACCAGCAGATGGATGACCTCTCTCTCTTTCTCTTTCTCTCTCTCTCTCTCTCTCTCTGCCTCTTCTCTCTGTGTGTAACTCTGACTTTCAAATAAATAAATAAATCTTTTAAAAAAAAACACAAATTGTTCAGAATCTATGATCAAGATCCCTACCTAAGAGAAAGGCAGTGGGATTTTGAAGAAGTACAAGAAAGAGAGGTTCCCAAAAGGAAAGCAGTACAGGAGGCATAGGGAATTATACTCCAGAGGAGACTCAAAGGCTTGTTATGCGGAGAAAAGGAAACTGGAATGGATCAAGGATCATAAGTGATGGGCCTTATTGAAACTTTACTGAGAGGCAGTGTTTTTTTGCAGCAATTAGTACACCACTTGGAATGCCCGTATCCCATATCAGTGCCTGGATTGGAATCCCTGCTCAGCTCCCAACTCCAGCTTCCTGCTAACACACATATCCTGGGAGGCAGCAGGTAATGGCCCAAGTACATGCATCTTTGCCACCCAAGTGGGAGACCTGAATGGAGTTTCAGGCTCCTGACTGCTTCAAAATAGCCAAGTCATTGGTGTTGCCGGCATTTGGGGAGTGACCCAGTAGATAAAAGACCTTGCTCTGTTAGTCTCTCTGTGTGTGTGCTGCCTTTCAAATAAAATAAATAAATGAGACCAAAAAATTTGAAAAAGAAAATTATACTGAGACTCTTCAAAGATACAGGAAGAATTTGTGATATGTAAAAGGGAAATTATGCAAACATGTTAAGTAAGGAAATTATTGTTTTCAGGAAAAAACAATGTGTTATGGTTATGTTTACAATATTCAGATGTGAGTAGCAATTGTACAAGGACAATATAAAGATTTAATAACTGTTTATTAAATATGGTTATCACAAATGATATTAGAAAACAAGGTTTTATCCTAACAGCAAATCAATAAATAATATGGAAAAACTGATGAATCAAAAGACAGACACTAGGGGGCATGTGGCACAACCGGTTGAGCTGCAGCAGTGACACTGGCATCCTATATAAAAGTGCTGGTTCGAGGTCCCAGCTGCTCGAGTTCCAATCCAGCTGCCTGCTACTGTGTTTGAGAAAGCAGAGGAAAATAGCTCAATTACTTGGACCCTTGCCACCCCTGTGTGAGACACTGATGGAGGTCTTGGCTCCTGCATCAGCCTGGCCCAGCCCTGGCTGTTGTGGCATTTGAGGGCATGAATCCCTGGGTGAATGATTTTCTCTCTCTCACTCTCTCTCTCTCTCTCCCTCCCTCCCTCCTCTCTCTCTCTCTCTCCCTCTCCCTCTCCCTCTCCCTCTCCCTCTCCCTCTCCCTCTCCCTCCCTCTGTCACTCAGCCTTTCAAATAGATAAATAAATAAATCTTTAAATCTTTAAAAAAAATACTCCAAATTTCAATGCTAAAATACGGAAAGATTCCTTAAATGGAGATAATGGAAGGATCAAAGCATGTGTGGGAATCCACATGAGATGAGTAATGACAGCAGGAATATGTCAACCACAATAAGCATCTGTTATATAGTGTCAAGGGCTCACCAGGAATTGTGGAAGTGAGGCAATCAGTCCATGGACCATCTGACATGCTACGATAAGAAGTTGGAACATCATTCTTAGCCCTTAGATAGCCTTGAATACAGGAGTAACATGAGGAAATCAACATTTTTTCAGAACCTAGATCTGACCTCAGTATGTTAAATGGTTTGAATAGGAGAATAAGTAGAAGCTGAAAACTTAGTGTGGAGCTATGAAAATAGGCCAGGTAGTTAACTGACACTACAGATTGACTCTTGCAAAAACACTGAATTTTAGAAAATTAAGATTTGAAATATCATAATCTTACAAATATATTATCCAATACTTCAGAATTTCTTAGTGAAGTATTTAAGGCCCTGCAACAGAATACCTATTAACAAATGTAAGTTTTCAACTGTTTAGCTTGTAGATCACTCTAATCATTAGATAACTTGACTCTGATCCAAGAATTATGTATGTTTACTAGATCTCACTCATTAAATGAGAAAAGGTTATAATAATGATTGCTATTATTATAACAGGTTATAGTGAATGCTATGTCCTAGGCAGTTTTAAGGTTTGTAAACATTAAGACATTTATTCCAGGACAACTCTGTGAAGTCTGATTCCCACATTACAGGAAGGTAAGATATACAAGAGCTAAATAACATGCCCAGGACAGCACAGCCAAGTTCATACTGATGCTGAGATTTGACCTTGGTCATCTTGTTCCCAACAACTCACCCTGAGCCACTATGTGAATATTCCTCTAATTCAAATGTGTAAAAATTAAAGTAAAAATATTTCTCTTGACCACTCATTTTAATTAATGTTTCATATTAGGCAAAACATACGCGTTGAGAGGACTCAAATCCAGTGCAGCCTCACTTTCCCTCAAAGGTGAAATGACACAAATAACAGCTACATCATTGAGGGGGCTTCGCTAGTGTTGTGGTAGATTTAGGGAAATAATGGACCCTGCTCTTTGCGTCTTCCTCTATTCATGCCTTGCCACTCTAGTATTGGCCATGGGTCATGGGACAAATAGTGCTCCCCGTTCATATATCGAAGACCCTTGCCCACAAAGCCTCAGAATCTGACTATATTCGGAAATTGGCCTGTAAAGAGGTGATTAAATTAAAAACAAAGTTATTAGGGTGGGTCCTTATCCAATCTGACTGGTGTCCTCTCTAGAAGAGGAAATTTGAACACACAGAAAGACATCAGGGATTTGTACACAGAGGAAAGACTGCGGAGAGACAGGGAGAAGGCAGCCATCTGCAAGGCAAGGACTCAGAAGAAACCCAAGTCGCCGACACCTTAATGTACTTCCATCTTCAAAACTGTGAGAAAGCAAATTTGTGTGGTTTATGCCATCCAACCTGTGATATTTTGATATAGCAACTCGAGCAAACTAATACACCATGCACTTTGCTTTGACAAATATGGTCAATGTGACACAAAAAGCAGCAAATCACTTGCATCTTTCCATTTACCTTTATGCTTATTGCCCACCATCACCCAGTTACTTTCTAGAAGAACGAGAAGCAAACAGGAAAGAACGGAGTAGCCACAGCTAAATCTATGCTAGGTCACGGATCAGCTGGTCTGCCCCCAGAGAGATGACCAAGCTCAGCCAGAACCTCACCCATCTGAGTCCAGCCAGCAGCACCGCAACAGATGTGTGGACTGAATGCTCATCCATTGCTTCCCAACACTGATGTCAGAAGGAGCGGGCTGTGCAGCGTTGTTCGGCACTAGGTAACTGACACAATCAATACATAAAATACACAGTCATGGCCGGCGCCATGGCTCACTAGGCTAATCCTCCACCTGCGGTGCTGGTGCCCCAGGTTCTAGTCCTGGTTGGAGCGCCGGATTCTGTCCCAGTTGCTCCTCTTCCAGTCCAGCTCTCTGCTGTGGCCTGGGAAGGCAGTGGAGGATGACCCAGGTCCTGGGTCCTGCACCCACATGGGAGATGAGGAGGAAGCACCTGGCTCCTGGCTTTGGATAGGCGCAGCGCGCCAGCTGCAATGCGCTGGCCTGGCCATAGTGGCCACTTGGGGGGTGAACCAACAGAAAAAGGAAGATCTTTCTCTCTGTCTCTCTCTCTCTGTCTCACTGTCTAACTCTGCCTGTCAAAGAAAAAAAAAATACACAGTCACCTGGCACACTGGAGCATCTCTATTCATTGAAATTCAGCTTCCACACTTCCACTATGTTTTGAAGGAGTCCAAAGTGGACAAATAAACTCTGTACCAATCTGCTCTCATGACAAGTGCAGGCATCATTCTAGTAATTAGAAGAAAATTATAAAATAAAACACTCATTTCAAATATAACAGAACTTAGGAACATTATTTTATTCTTTTGAAAGATGAACATGTCCATTAATGCTATCTTAAATGTTAACAGGAATCATTTCCCTGGTGTCATTCGCAAAGAAATTCACAATTATGTGTGGGTTCATTAAATAAATCAATCCTCCAATTCTTTCAAATTAATTCTCATTAGTACAGAAGATTGTTGTGGACACAGCAAATAAAGCTATTATCAACTGCCAGCAGTGTATCCTTCAAAACAAGATTTTTTTTTCCTCATGATTTTAAAAGACTGAGAAAAACACACAGGCCTGGCTTAAGAAGAAATTAGAATTTATTATTCGAATCAACTCTTTCCTCCAAAGGATCTAATGCTTGAATGTCCTCCCCAGTATCCCCAAAGTGTTGTTTTCCACTATTTCAATATGGTTCTAACTAGGAGACAAAAGGTATATGACATAAGAAAATGCTTATTATTATGAATCATCAAGCGGTGACTTTAAAAATGATACTACAGGGGCCAGAGTTGAGGCATGTGGGTTGAGCCTGCTGCCTGAAATGTCAGCATCTCTTATGGGTGCCAGTTTGAGTCCCAGCTGCTCCACTTCCAATCCAGCTCCCTGATAATGTGCTTGAAAAAACAACAGAAGATGACCCAAGTACTAGGGCCCCTGCACCCTTGTGGGAGACCTAGATGAAACTCCTGGCTCCTGGCTTCAGCCTGGCCTAGCCACCAGCCATTGCGGCCATTTGGGAAGTGAACCAGTGGATGAAAGGTCTCTCTAAATCAATCTCTCTCTGTCTCTCTGTCTCCCTCTCTCTCTCTCCCCCTATAACTTTGCCTTTCAAATAAATAAAACTATTTCAAAAATGATACCATAAGATGAAAAAATACTCTGCAACTGCTTTGGGCTACCCTTGGGCAGATGGAAAGCACTTAAGGGAGAAACACTTGAGCGAGGACACATTTGGACAGGAGGTACGCTGCACAAGGATAGGATTCAGACTTCATTGGAGAATATTTGTTGCAATTCAGTGGATGGAAGAAAAGTTCTCTGTGTGGCACAAATCAAAGCCGGTTCACAGTAATCAGGCAAACATAAGCAAATCTCTGAGATGCAGAAGAGCTCCAGGCAGAGGGTTAGCATCTGTTTAGACAAAGGGGAGTTAATGTGCCACTGTGGGAGGAGGCCGGAGCACAAACTGTCCAGGTTGAGAGAACCACAGAAAAGTGATTGCCAGGCTAGACCAGGGCAGCACTGTCAGAGACTGTTTCAGCTACATGGTGGGGGCAGAACACCACCATATGTCCTTATGCTCACACAGGTGACCATCCATGCAGCCTCTGGAGCCAGTGAGAGATGCCCCACGCTCCTGAGACATCCCCACATCCCCCTCTACTGAGGAAACTCAACACCATGTTCACTGTACAGCAGAAACTCTAAAAGGAATTATGGCCATCATTGCAGGCAAGTTTCAAAGCGTGACTGTGGAACTGAGAGGCAAGAGATTGAGCACTGGCATACAAAGCACAGCTTCAGTACCCACTGCGAAGAAGGAATCAACTCTTCTTGAGCAAAGAGATTATTTCACTAGTAACTATAGCTTTCTTTTTGGCCAATTTAAGATTTGTTTGATTAAAAAAGTAAATTTATCAATTTAATACATGAAAATAGCTTCACATCTATATATTTTATGATCTTCCCAAATGTAAAACACATCATCTAGACTAAATTAGCAATGTCTTATTTCATGGTTCTAATTTAATAACCAAACCTTCAATAAAACAACATGTAATTATAATAGACATGACATAAACAAAAAACATATAATGACCTTTTGTGTTTGTTGTAACTTAAAGAACTTACTTAAATTTTTAAGTAATTAGCAGTAAATATCTACCACTAATGTAAGACCTTAATAAACCTTTCTAAAAAGTACAAATGTAATGATTTCTAGGAATGGTTTGAGTTCATCTAGTATTCATGTTAATTGAATCTTTCATTCTCATAGAAGCTAGTGTCTTCTTAGCAGTAAGAAAACAATTTTTCCTTAAAACTTCTCTATAATAGTTTTTGAGGGCTGTCATAACAAAGAACTAGGGGGAGGGAGGAGGTATTGAGGTATTGTGCTGTGGTAGGTTAAGCCTCCACCTGAGATACCAATATCCCATATGGGAACTAGTTCAAGACCCAGATGCTCCACTTCCTATCTAGCTTCCTGTTAATGCACCTGGGAAAGCAGTGGAGGATGGCCCAGGTTCTTGGACCCTGGAACCCATGTTTGAGACCTGGAAGAAGCTCCTGGATCCTGGCTTTGTCCTGGCCCAGCCCCAGCCATTGTGGCCATCTGGGGAGTGAACCAGTGGATAGATGTCTCTCTCTCTCTCTCTCTCTCTCTCTCTCTCTTCCTCCTCCTCCTCCTCATTCTCCTCCTCCTCTTCCTCCTTGTTAACTCTGCCTTTCAAGTAAAAAAAAATCTTAAGAAAAAACAAAGAACTATGAACTTTGTGGCCTACACAACATAAATTTACTGTCTCATAGTTCTGATGTCTAGAAGTTGAACACACAAATGTTGTCAGGATTAGTTTCTTCAAAGAGTATGAGGAAGAATCTCTTCCACACATTTCTGCTAACCTCTGGTAGTGTATTAGCAACCCTTAGCATTCTTTGGCTAATACACGTATCAATTATCTACTTCTATGTATTATAATTATCCATTTCTATAAAGACACAGTCACAATGCATTAGAGTCCATCTTAATTAGGGACCTCATCTTGCTCTATCATCTCCAAAGATACTATTTCAAAGTAAGGTCACATTTAAAGTACCAGGGGTTACAAGTCCATTATTTTGATGTAACACAATTCAACCCAATGAGATCCTCCTCAAATTTTATATCAAGAAATTTCCACACATTCAAGTTTCCTTGTACCTGAAGCTCTCACCACATTTTTGAGCCTTGGTCCATTAAAGTATGCTCATGCGTGGAATGCTTATTTGATTGACCCATCAGTAACAATCAACAGTTGGTGAACAAATGCATGCTTAAACTTAAGATAATCAAGGAAAATTCATCCACACAGCAGAGGGAAAATTTACTAACTGCATACTCTCTAGAGGATCAGAATTGACAATTCACCCTGCAGAATTCTCTTCTTCAGAAGAAAACTGTTCACAAAGTATTAGGTCAAGAAACTTAATCAAAATTCATTCTATTTTAGAATCAAATGTATATGGTTTTATGTTAGAGGGAGGAAGTGATTTTATTTATCAGATTTTATAACTAAGTTCTAGGACTTGGGTAACAGCTAGGTCTAGCTCTGTAACTATCATTCCCGTCTCCTTTCCCTCAATTCTCTCTAACGGTATGATTCCAGAGTTTCTAAACTTCAACATTACTGACACCCTAGGCTGGATAATTCTTTATTGTGGGGAGCTGTCTCATATAGGATGCTCAGGAGCTTCCCTATCCTCCACCCACTAGACACCTGGGACAGCTTTTCCGAAAAAGTAACAAACAAAAATGTTTCCAGTCACCAACAAATGTCACTGGAGACAAAAGTGTCAGTTTTCCCTAGCTGGTGGCCTCAGGAAACTATCTACCTCACAGAACTATTGATTTAGCGATTTCTACATAGAAGGCTTGTTTTACCAATAGTCTAACAAGAGCCATATGTCAAATGCTCATAAAACATTTTTATAATTAAAGTACTTTTGTATGTATAATAGTTATAGAGATGATCATAGGTCAGGAGCCCAGAATGCTGTAACAGCCATATGAGGATTTTGTACTTTTTTTTAGCTATATGGAGACTTATGCTATTTTCCAAAGAAACATCTGTCAATTTACATGAAGGGTTTTCTAGAACTTCTGTCAGTTGTACTAAAATTATTTTTAGAATTTTGACTCTTACCAAAATTCCTGATGTCTACAGTATTTGAGTGGTGATTTTTTATCTACTTTATATATATTTTGACCTATAATATCAGTAATTATACTAATATAAATTAATATATTAGTTTGGCTGCTTTAACAGAGAAAAATAAGTATTTTAAATAAGAAAGAAAGTATATTTTGCTCATGCTGAGGCATGTTGATGTCAATTAAGGCCATAGAGAGACAGACCCTGCTCCACATAGTGTCTTCCCTCTGTGAATCTGGCAACTGCAAAGCCACAGGGCCAAAGCTGACTCACTGTCACCACATCTATATTCTAGGCTGTGGGGAAGGGATGAGGAAGTGGAGGCTCAGCAGATTTTTTTTTTTTTTTTTTGACAGGCAGAGTGGACAGTGAGAGAGAGAGAGACAGAGAGAAAAGTCTTCCTTTTGCCATTGGTTCACCCTCCAATGGCCGCCGCGGCTGGCGCACCACGCTGATCCAAAGCCAGGAGCCAGGTGCTTCTCCTGGTCTCCCATGGGGTGCAGGGCCCAAGCACTTGGGCCATCCTCCACTGCACTCCCGGGCCACAGCAAAGAGCTGGCCTGGAAGAGGAGCACCGGGACAGAATCTGGCGCCCCGACCGGGACTAGAACCCGGTGTGCCAGTGCCACTAGGCGGAGGATTAGCCTAGTGAGCCGCGGCACCGGCCTCAGCAGATTCTTGTGGAGAATATAGCCGGGAAGTTGTTCACATTACTTCCTCCTTAATACTACTGACCCAGAACTTAGCTACACGAACCCCACATAAACAATGCTGGAAAGGGTAAAGGTGGAAAAGTATCAGGAAGAACTGGGGGAGTTGTATTAAGAAAAGAAAGAAGGGTTGGAGCATGGGTGGGAGGGAGGGTAGAGTGGGAAGTATCACTAAGTTCCTAAATCTTTATATATGAAATACATGAAACTTGTATAACTTAAATTAAAAAAGAAAAGGAAAGGAAAAATAATATTTGAGGATAATTAATAGTTTCTATCATGATCTACTACTAACTAGGAGTGGTGAACCAATGAGAAAAAGAAAATAAAATATATTAAGAATATATTTATCTACAAGGTGTCTTACACATAGCCATGAAACTTGTTATTAATCCCCATTTTTATATAAGGAAACTAAGGATCAAAGAGATAAAATATCTTGCCCAAAGTCATAAATAGCAAAGTCTGATTTCAAACCTCCTATCATCAAAATTGATGCCTTTTATTAACCCACAATACAGAGCAGCAATCTCTCCACTTTGAATCTGTCAGGGATGTACTCATAAGTCAAATGTAAAATGAGGGGTGTTTATTGAAGCTCAAGTTAAAGATCATGAAAATTCAACTCCCACAATTTGTCTAACCCATATTTTCTTTACCAATGGAATTATATATAGCTTAGAAGGATTTTGAGTCTAATCTAAAGATCTTGTCTGATATTTTTATTTCACAACAGAGATCACTCAGGTCAGACATCATGGCTAAAAAGTGTTCCTCACTAAACATCACGTCTTGTTGTCTTTTCTATAAATGAAGCATCGGAGACCCATCGAGTCTGAGGTTCCTGCCCTCAGAGAGTCCACACTGTACTGGAGGAGAGCAGACCCTGCGGGGCAGCAGTTAAGGACTTAAGTGATTGGGTTCCTGCGTCACACATGAGAGATGTGGGTAGTGCTACTGGTTCCTGGCTTCTGTCCAGCCCAGCTCAGGCCACAGTGCTCTGGGGGGAAAACCAGTGAGTAAGAGCCGGCTCTCTCTACTCTCTCTCTTTCTTGTTTGTCTTCTCTTTCTCCCTCCCTCTTTCCCCCTTTGCCTCTCAGAGGAATAGATTTTTTAAAAGAAAGGGGTAGAATTCATCAATATTTGACCTCCATGAGCCCAAAAGTACAAATTAGCAGATTAGTCAACCTCTTCAAGTCTGTTATTTTCATTTGTGAGGTAGGGTTAACGGTCCCTTCCTTACCCAGTAGTGTGAGAGTGAAACACAGTGAAGCACTCTACAAAGATCCAGGTACTTGATCCGCAGTTAATAAAGGTTGCCTGTAATGTACACTGTTTTTCCTTCATTTTCTTTTTTTAAAATATTTATTTATTTATTTGAAAGTCGGAGTTACACAGAGAGAGGAGAAAGAGGGAGGTCTTCCATCCGCTGGTTCACTCCCCAATTGGCCACAACGGCCAGAGCTGCGCTGATCCAAAGCCAGGAGCCAGGAGCTTCCTCTGGGTCTCCCATGCGGTACAGGGACCCATGGACTTAGGCCATCCTCTACTGCTATCTCAGGCCATAGCAGAGAGCTGGATGGGAAGAGGAGCAGCCAGGACTTGACCATATGGGATGCCGACGCTTCAGGCCAGGGCGTTAACCTGCTGAGCCACAGCAACATCAGGCCCTCCTTCATTTTCATTCATTCCCTTGAACAATTCTGTGATCCCACTATGCATGGATTAAGCAGGAATTTGAATTTCAAGGTTCTCCATCATTATGATGTGAGCCAGGCAGGCAGTCAGTGAAGGACAAGGAGCTAAGGACTACCAACACCCACACATGTGCACTGCCCAAATTCCATCACCTTTCATTCTAATCCAGCAGGGCTGACGACTCATTGTGTAGCTAAGCCTCGTTTTCCATTAGGCACCAGATGCCATGACATCACCCTGGCCCCACCCCAAACTCTGCCCCTTTTGGGTCTTCAATCTGACCCTGCCCTGAGTCCTAGTCCTCATCCTTTAAAAAGGACAACCCCAGCCTCTGTGGGGCAATTCTCCCCCATGACTTCACCTGCACTCATTGAGTGTGTACTACCCCTGTCTCTCAATAAATCCTGCTTTTCTGTTCACCATTCTCTATGTCTCCTGGTTGTACTCTTGTACACGGGAAGAAGAGAACCTACACCAACCTAACTGAGGGTCTCTCTGAGCCCAGCCAAGGAGCTCGACCCCCGTAACATAATCTGGGGATTCCTATCCCCACACAATTATCCTTCCCAGCACTGTCAAGCTGGCCTCATACTCCTGATCATAAGACACTCTCAGGATCTACAAAGACTTTTTTTCAGGTGATCTAGCTTCTCTAGGATTGACCTACTCATTTATTCATTCCACAAATCCATAAATATTTATGGAACATTAGCCAGGCAAAAACTGTGATGGTTTTTGCTATAAATAGAAGAAGCACATCAATACAAATAAAATCACAAAAGTAAATATGTATATACTTAAATAGTGAAGATATTTGTGATAATGACGATGGTAATAAATTAACTGGAGGGTCTGTGAGAACAATCTGAGGAAGATATGCAATAGGTGAAGGAAAGCTACTGTGAGAAAGTGACGTTTGAGATGAAAGAGATAAGGAAAATCTAGGCCACTGGGAAGAATCAAAGGAAAGCACTCCAGCCAAGAGAACTGCAAGTACAAAGACACTTAGGCAGGAACAACCTTGGTATATCTGAGTGGGGAAAAAATGGCACTGAGGGCCCAGACACACAAGGAACTTGGAAATCACCACTCCATTCTAACAAGCAAAAAGCTGAACAAACTTAAAAATCAACAACTCTTCTTAGCTCTGTGAAAGAAGTGAGGGCCCAGGCAAACTGTTGGAGCCAAAATTGAGGTTACAGGTGAATAGAGAGAATCATAGCTTTGCTAAGCAGAAATCCTTATAAACACCAATGATGCTGTAGAAAAATTTAAGCTACAATTGATGAAATGCTGAAATCTGAGTGCAAACAACCCTGAGAGACAAAAACTCTAGGGGAATCTGGTCAAGGGGAGAAAGTGGGCCTCATTTTTGCGAATTTTTCCTCCAGAGCTCTACCAGATACTCATAATAAAGAAATCCCCCTTGTGTTTCCAGGAGAGAGGAGTATTAGAACCATTTTGAAGTACAGGACAGCACTTTGCTGTCCTTAACGAAGTCTACTCCCAGGGAAAACTGTTTACCCACAGCCTATACTCCTGGGGGTTTTATCAGAGTGTAATTGATCTGGGAAAGTGGGAACACTCAGCTCCAGTTCCCTTCTGGGAGAAGGCACATACTGGAATCCACCCCCCTCTACCATCGTTGTGTCCCACAGGGTGGGAAGGAGGTGAAACCGAGAAGCACTAGGGAAAGTCACAATCCAGAGGCACAGACTCACTACAAGATGGAGATGTAATCTTAGGCTCTGGAACCTTTGTCTCCCCACACCTTACCTCTACATTACTAAGACCCTTTTTATAGCACTTCCTCTTCTGCAATGTATCCTGCCTAGCCATTGAGGGAAATCCGCAGAACATGGTAAAGAGCAAAAATCACAGGTGGAAGACAGAGCAAGCATCAGAGCTAATGGCTCTAATTGATGGAGAAAGTAGACAGCATGAAGAACAGACAGATAATGTAAGCAGAGAGATGGAAGCTCAGAACCATATATATCAATGTCACACAGCATACCTCAGATCCAGAAAACTCAACAAACACCAAGCAGGATAATTTATATCAGGGCATATCATATTCAAACTAGAGGGCATGAAAGGAAAAGAAAAAAATGATGAAAGAAGCTTGAGAAGAAAAAGGAATTTATTTTTGGATGAACAAAGATAATAATGGCATTTGAATTTTGCCTCAGAAATTATGGAAATAAAGAAAATACAATGAAATATTCAAAGATTTAAGATAAAAATTCACCAACCTAAAATTATGTATGCTAAAAAAACCTATACTTTGAAAATGATTAAAATTTGGGAAGTGAACCAGCAGAGGGAAGTCTTCTCTCTCTGTCTCTTTCTCTCTGTCTTTAACTCTGCCTTTCATATAAATAGATTTAAAATTTTTAAAATGACAAAAATACTTTTCTGAAAAATATTGAGAGAAATTATTCCCAGTAAACCTGCCTTGCAAGAAATGTTAAAATAAATTTTATAGAGAGAAGGAAAATAATATATAAAATAAACTTGGATATACATAAAGAAAGAGCATCAGAGAAAGAATGAAGATAAAATAAAAATTTTTTTGCTTATTATTAACTGGTCTAACAGATAACAGTTTGCTTAAAATAATATCTTCTCTCTAAATATATATATATATATATTCACACACACACACACAATGTATGCCTAGGCTTAAGTGAAATGAATGAGAGCAGTTATACAAGAGACAGGATGAAGGAATGAAGCAGTATACTGTTGTTTGAAAATAAACTTGGATTAATGGATATTTATTGAGACTTCTGGAGCAACTCTTAAAACAGAAAGAGAAGATGTATGGTGGAAAAGGAGATAAAATCTCATGTAATGGTTTAATTAAAATCAGAAAGAAATGGAAGACAAAAATAAGGAACTAAGAACAAGGGCAGCAAATTGCATACAGTAACAAATTGCTGGATAATAAGCCAATTACATCAATAATGACTTGGAATTCCAATAGTTAGAAGATTATCAGACCAAGAAAAGAGACCCAACTTTTATATTGACTACAAGAAACCTCTGGAGGGCTTGTGCTATGGTATAATGGGTAAGCCTCAGCCTGCAGCACCAACATCCCATATGGCTGCCAGTTCTAGCCCTGGCTACTACTCTTTTGATGCTGGTCCTTGCTATGGCCTGGGAAAGCAGTAGAAGATGGCCCAAGTGCTTGGGCCCCTGTACCCACACGGGAGATCTGAAGAAGCTCCTGGTTCCTGACTTCGGATCAGTTCAGCTCCAGCTGTTGCAGCCATTTGGGGAGTGAACCAAAGGATGTAAGAAATTTTTTCTCTCTCTCTCTCTCCCTCCCTCCCTCCCTCCCTCCCTCCCTCCCACTTTCCCTCCCTCTCTCCTGCCATCTCTCTGTAACTCTCTGCCTTAAATTAATAATCTTAAATAATTCAAATAAAATCTTTTAAAAAATAAATCTCTTGAAATATATAGACATACATAGGTTAAAAGCAAATGGATGGATAAAAGATACACCTTGCTAACACTGATGAAAAGAATATTGATTTCACATAGGATATATTTCAGAGCAAGGATAGTTATCAGGGATAAAGAAGGACATTACATAATGATAAAAGAGTCAATTCTCCAAGAAGACACAACAATCCTTACTATACAACCTAACAACAGAGCATCAAAATTTACAAGAATAGAAATGGCAAATAAACATATGAAAAGGCACTTAACAGTATATACTACCAAGGAAATCCAAATCAGAATAAGATACTACTACACACCTATTAAAATGGCTAAAATTCAAAACATTGGTAATACCATATACTGGCAAAGTTATACAGCAACAGGAACTCTCATTTCTTGGCTGTGGAGAATCAAAATCAAACAGTCACTTCAGAAAACATTTTGGCAGCTCTGACATAGAAGTCAACACTTTCCATATGAGCTAGCCTTTGTGCTCTTTGTATCTACCTAATGGAGGTGAAAACTTTCATCCACACAAAATATGCACATGAATATGTATAGCAGGTTTATTCATAATTGATAAAATTCAGAAGCAAACAAGATGTCTTCTTAGAGGTGAATAAACCGGAGATAACTAGACTAGAGAATATTCAGGGACAAAAAGAACTGAACTATCACGCTATGAAAAGACAAGGAAGAAAGTTAGATTTATATGACTGAGTAAAAGAAGCCAATCTTAAAAGCCATCATATTATACTATTCCAACCACATGACATTCTGGAAAAGGAAAAAACTATAAAGACAGAAAAAAAGTGCTTGCCAGTGCAGGGCAAGGGAGGGAGGGATGATTAGACAAAGAACAGAGGAGTTTTAGGAGAGTCAAACCAGTGTGTATGACACTATGATTTGGGATGCATGTCATGATGCATTTGTTCAAACTATAGGATAACATCAAGAGTGAGATGTAATGTAAGCTGTAGGCTTTCGGGTGATAATGGTGTGTCAGTGTGGGTTTATCAACGGTAATAAATGCAGCACTCCGGGGTGGGGAAGGGAGGGTGACTACCTACTGGGGAGGTTACGCATGTGAGAGGGCAGGGAGGTATATGGAAAATCTTTGTATCTTCACTCAATTTTTCTCTCAACCTAAAATGTCTCCCTAAAAGGCAATATCTAAGAGTAAACTTGACACTTTGAGATATGATAATTTTGAACAGCCCTGTCTCCACGGTTCAAAAACAATGTTTTTTTCCCTTCATAATATTTGTTGAACTCTTTACTTAGTATAACATTAATCTTATGAATATAAAGTTAACTGAAAGTAGATCTTTTTAAAAAATTAGAACGGGAATGGGAGAGGGAGGAGAAAGAAGGGTGGAAGCGTGGTGGGAGGAAGAGTAGGGTAGAAAGAATCACTATGTTCCTGAATCTGTATATATGAAATACATGAGATTTGTATGCCTTAAAAAATGTCTATTAAGGGGTCAGTACTGTGGCGTAGCGGGTGAAGCCACCACCTGCAGTGCCAGCATCCCATATGGGCACTGTTTGGAGACCCGGCTGCTCCACTTCCGACCCAGCTCTCTGCTGTGGCCCAGGAAAGCAGTAGAAGATGGCCCCGTCCTTGGGCCCCTGCACCCATGAGGGAGACCCAGAAGAAGCCCCTGGTTCCTTGCTTTGGATGGGCCCAGCTCTGCCTGTTGTGGCCATCTGGGGAGTGAACCAGCAGATGGAAGACCTCTCTCTCTCTCTCTCTCTGCCTCTCTCTAGTTCTGCCTTTCAAATAAATAAATAAATCTTTTTTAAAAAGTCTATTTAAACAAAAAATATCATTATTAGAATAATCACAGATGGCAATGAGATCAAAAAGTTAAGTAGAATTCAGATAATCTAGGGTCACATAGGTTAAAAAGTTTTGTGTTTGATTATAGATATAATTAGAAGTCTTGAGAAGGATTTATTTCTAAGATAGTTGGATGTTCTAATGTTCTACAGTGCTATAATTACTCTGAATATTTAAGGAATCCAGTTGTAAGGAAAGTTCAAGCATCCCACCACATCTCGGGATCACTTTGGTAGTGATTTATCATGTATTATTAGCTATAGCACTTGCAGTCAGACTAAAACGTGTCTCTTCCTTCTGTAGTAGTTTGCTAGAGGAATAAGACCCTAAGGGGAAGAGTAACTCCCCAGAAGATATTGGATGCTGTTTTCCAATTATTTCAGAACCGCTTTTAGCCAAAGGCATGAATTCTTAACACAAAACACCATGATTTACCCCAACAAATATGTCCCCCTTTCTTACCACAAATCAAGTTAATGAATTAGGAAAAAATGAAAGAATAAATTTTCAGAATGCTTATACATTTAAACAAATCACCTTGTGTAAGATTATTATGTTTCAATTCTGAATAACAGCAAGCATTAAACTACGCTGACACAGGGCACCTGTTGTGGCAGAGCAGGTTAATCCTCTACTTGGCATGCTCCCTCCCATTCTGGAGCGCTGGTTCCAGTCTCAGCAACATCACAGTTCCCCCATCCAGCTTCTTGCTAATGCACCTGGAAGGTAGCAGATCATAGCTTAAAAGTACCTGGACATCTGACATCCATGCGGGAGACCAAAATGGGATTTTTGTCTCCTGGTTTCAGCTTGGTTCAACCTTGGCTTTTGTGGACATTTGGGAAGTGAACCAGCAGGAGGGAGATATTTCACTCTCTCTCTCTCTCTCTCTCTCTCTCTCTCCCCCTCCCTCTCCCTTCCTCCCTCCCTCCCTCTCTTTCTTTCTCTCACTCTGTGTGTGCTTATGTGTCACTCTACATATCAAATAAATACAAAAATCTTAAATATATATGTATGCATATATATATGCTGACATTTCACAAATATTTTTCTCTAACTGCAAACTCTCTCTTGACCTCCAGATTCTTTTTTTCTGCCTATCTTTTACACATCTCCAAGTTTATATATCTAAACCTCAGACATCTCAAACGCCATAGATCAAAAACCATCTTTTCCTCACAAAACTTATTCTCTCTCTTGTGTTCCTGCCCCATTTGACGGAACAAGCTCTGGGTTTCCTCAGTATTGAGACAGAGGAAAAAGGAGAAAGAATCTATGGGGGATGTGGAGAAGGGGGGGGGGGGGGCATTGAAAGAGGTGGAGAAGCAGATGCAAGTAGTGCCTCACTCTGCAGCAAACAGCATTTATAGTCATGATCCTGAAAAGTGTATTATTTTTTTCATTCTTTGAATTCAGCTTCTGGAATGTTTGACTATGATTACAAAACATTTTCTAGATTACTAATATTGAAAGTAAAATTTAGGCAGTGGGTGTTTAGCCTAGCAGGTTGGATACCTGCATCCCACATTGAGTTCCTGGGTTCAATTCCCAGTGAAAACACCCAACTCCCGCTTCCTGTCAATGCAGACCCTAAGAAGACGCTACAGTGTCTCGCCTAACTGGGTTCCTGCCACACACGTGGGAGACCTGGATCATACGCCCAGCTTCCTGCTTCCAGTTGCGGTGGGATTTGGGAATGAACAAGTAGATGGAAGACTGCAAGTCAGTCAGTCTCTCTCTCTCTCTCTCTCCCCCGCCCCTCTTTCTCCCTTTCTCTCTCAAATAATATTTTAAATATTTTAAAATACAAATATAGTTTGATAGCATATAGAAAGTAGCAGGTGTACAGAAAAAGAAGAAAGGGAGACACGAGCAAAGATGCTAAAATCTTCATTTACAAAGTAAGAAGTAATAAAACAGTGGTCAAATAGAACAAGCAAACTCTTCCAAAGAGTGAATGCAACTGAAAGAAATATGACCGAAGAAAATCAAAAGCCCTTCCAGTAAAGAATGGGGCATAGATACGGGAGAAACAGAACAAAGGTCTGTTACTTCACATTTTAAATCTCTCCATAATATTTGACTTTTTAAAATCATGAACTGGCTTTATTTTGATGTAAGTAAAATATTTAAGTTAAGCAGTGATTTCGGAGCCTAAGTCAGAGATGTCTGGTGTGGAAAGGCATAAAATTCAATCTATGATACTGAGATTATCTGACCCAGAAATTCTCCTTCTAATAACATTCCCTAAGGAAACATCAGAAATGAGGACAAAGGTGTATGTAGAAAGGTATTTGCTACAGTATTAATAGTGAAAATGGAAAGTTTCTACATAATAAATATTTGGAAGTGACTTAAATAATGTATAGTTTATACATAAATAGAAAAGTAAACAGTCACTAAGTCAATTTTTAGATTATTTGGGAGCTTATGTTTTATATACATCACACTACAATGCTAAGTAAAAAATGCAGTATTAAAAACTGTATATGTGTATGTGTCACATACACATGAATTGATTACTACTAAGTATGAAGAAGCTGCAAAAAGTTTTTAGAAAAATAGAATGCAAAGCTAAGTTTGGGGGCTGCTGTTGTGCCATAATGGGTAAAGCCACTGCCTGCATCACTGGCATCCCATATGGGCACCTGTTCAACTTCCAGATGCTTCACTTCTGATCCAGCTCCCTGTTAATGGCCTAGGAAAGCAGCGGAGGGTTTCCCAAGTCATTGGGCCCCTGCACCCACATGGAAGACCCAGAAGAAGCTCCTGGCTCTTGGCTTTGGCCTAGTCCAGCCCAGCCAGGCCCAGCCTGGGCCTTTGCTGCCATTTTGGAAAGTGGACTGGCAGATGGAAGATATCTCTCTCTATCTCTCTCTCTCCCTTCCTTCTTCCCTCTATCCCTCTCCCTCTGTAATTCTGCCATTCAAATAAATAAAATAATTTTATAAGTATATTTTGGCAAAAAAAGATTTCAAATTCATATGTAGTTTTTCCATAATACACACTTTCTGTGACTTTATTTGAAGACTCATCAGACATCAACCAGTAATAAAAACAAGGGGCTAGCATGGCGGAATAGCAGGTAAGGCCATGACCTGCAATGCCAGTATCCCATGTGGGCACTGGTTAGGTGCTGGCTGCTTCACTTCTGATCCAGATCCCTACTAATTGCTTAAGAAAACAGCATAAGATGGCCCAAGAGCGAGGGCCCCAGCCACCCACATGGGAGACCTAGAAGAAGCTCCTGGCATTGTGACCTCTAGGAAGTCAACCAATAGATGAAAGACCTCTCTCTTCCTTTCTCTGTGACTCTTTCCAAAAAATAAACAAATCATAAAAAAAAAAAAAACAAGAACAAGCATTGTGGAAAAACTGAGAATGTATTACCCAAAAAATTCTCTTTAAAGAATATTTTAAAATGTATACTTCTATAAGAAAAAAAAAAACTGAGAGGGAGGCAAGATGGCGGAATAGGAAGGGAGCACACTGATAGTCCGGGAAGAGACAGTTTAATAAAAGTGGAGATACTGCAGGTTCAAGGAAGAGTAGGGGAAGAAACAGCAGAAGAAACTCTTTTGGAACTAGTGATTCACAGTGGACCTGCGTGGAGAGCGTGGGAGCCCACAGTTCGGGACACCAGCGGCAGACTCAACACACCAGTGCTGGAACGCGAGGTGAGCCGAACCTCAATAGCCTGAGACACTAGCAGGCAAGCGGAAAGAGGAGACTAGAGGGAACGACCCCGGGGGGAAAAGTTCACCAGGCTAACTAGAAGAGAGAGAGAGAGAAAAAAGAAGTGACTGATACGGACACGGGTTTCTCTCTCTCCGCTCACCTCTCAAAGGCGAGCAAGACAAAGAGCAGGCGCCATCTTGGACATGCGTCATAAGCAGAGCGACCTCAGGTCTGCACCGGCCCTGAGCCTAGCAGAAAAACCTGACTCTGGGCAGGACGAATTAACAGGAGATTAGGACCTAGTAAATTTGTGGTGCTACTGAACTGAGACTGTGAAAAAAGAGACGGTGGGGGAGAGAATTCACGGAATTCACATGAGTACTCTCCAGAGACGCTACAATTCTGTAACTTTGGCAACCCAGTGGGAGACTGAAGGAGAATTTCAGCCCACTCTGAGGGCAGGACAGATTCCCTGTGTGGTCCTTGGGAAAGAGCTTCCTATCTCTGGCTCCTGTGGGTATATCATTTGCCTGCTAACTACCTCCAACTTCGTTCAGCTGTGCGGAATTACTTCCCTTTTGAATCAAAAAAAGAAAGACAGAGAGAGAGAGAGATCTACCACGCCTAACCTGGGAGTGTCACCTTTGGCACACCAAACAGAGCTCTCAGGCCACACCCATCTCAAGCCTCTAAGGCTCCATCAAAAACAGACAGTCCACTTAATCTAGAGTCATAGTATAACAAGAAAAGGAACCACAGTGAAGAAATCAAATATCTCCAATATGCCAAATAACAAATGCAAAAACCGAGGTAATAAAAACAAGGAAGTCACTATGACACCCCCAAATGAAAAACACACCCCAATTCAAGATTATGAAGATGATGAGTTAGAAGAAATACAAGAAGCAGATCTCAAAAAATTGATAAGAACATTAAGAAGTTCTCAAATTCTTGAACTACAGATATCCTTAATGGACAAGATAGAAAATCTCTCTCATGAAAATGAAATATTAAGGAGGAATCAAAATGAAAGGAAACAACTAGTACAACAAGAAACTGTGATAGTGACGAGAAATCATAATGAAGTGAAGAATTCAATAGATCAAATGAAAAACACAATGGAGAGCCTTACAAACAGAATGGGTGAAGCAGAAGAGAGAATATCGGACTTAGAAGACAGAGAACAGGAAAGGATACAGTCAGACCAAAGAAAAGAAGAGGAAATTAGAAATCTAAAACATATTGTCGGGAATCTTCAAGGTACTATTAAAAAACCCAACATTCGGGTTCTAGGAGTTCCTGAAGGCATGGAGAGGGAGAAAGGATTAGAAGGCCTTTTTAGTGAGATATTAGCAGAAAATTTCCCAGGTTTGGAGAAGGACAGAGAAATCCTAGTACAGGAAGCTCACAGAACCCCTAATAAACACGACCAAAAGAGATCCTCACCACGACACGTTGTAATTAAACTCTCCACGATGAAACATAAAGAAAAGATCCTAAAATATGCAAGAGAGAAACGCCAAATTACTCTCAGAGGATCTCCAATTAGACTCACAGCAGACTTCTCATCAGAAACCCTACAAGCTAGGAGGGAATGGCAAGATATAGCCCAGGTACTAAGAGAGAAAAACTGCCAGCCCAGAATATTATATCCTGCAAAGCTCTCATTTGTGAATGAAGGTGAAATAAAGACTTTTCATAGCAAACAGAAATTGAAAGAATTTGTCGACACTCATCCAGCCCTGCAAAAGATACTTAAAGATGTGTTGTACACAGAAACTCAGAAACACGGTCATCAATATGAAAGAAGGTAAAGGAAGGAAACCTCACAGCAAAAGATCACAGGGAATTCAAAGCATATATTAGAACTTATCTTTGGCAAATGGCAGGGCAAAGTTACCACTTATCATTAGTCACATTGAACATTAATGGCCTGAACTGTCCAGTTAAAAGACACCGATTGGCTGATTGGGTTAAGGAACGAAACCCATCTATTGGCTGCTTACAAGAAACACATCTTTCCAACAAAGATGCATACAGACTGAAAGTGAAAGGCTGGAAAAAGATATACCATGCCAACAGAAATGAAAAAAGAGCGGGCGTAGCCATCTTAATATCAGACAACATAAACTTTACCACAAAAACTGTTAAGAGAGACAAAGAGGGACACTATATAATGATTAAGGGATCAATTCAACACTAAGATATAACAATTATTAATGTATATGCACCTAACTACAGGACACCGGTTTATCTAAAAGATTTGTTAAGGGACTTAAAAGGAGACTTAGACCCCAATACAATAGTACTGGGGGACTTCAATACTCCACTCTCAGAAATAGACAGATCAACAGGACAGAAGATCAACAAGGATACAGTAGATTTAAATGACACTATAGCCTAAATGGATCTAACAGATATATACAGAACTTTCAATCCTACAGCTAAAGATTTTACATTCTTCTCAGCAGTACATGGAACCTTCTCTAGGATTGACCACATACTAGGCCATAAAGCAAGTCTCAGCAAATTCAAAAGAATTAGAATTATACCATGCAGCTTCTCAGACCATAAAGGAATGAAGTTGGAAATTAGCAACTCAGGCATCCCTAGAGCATACGCAAACACATGGAGATTGATCAACATGCTCCTGAATGAACAATGGGTCATAGAAGAAATTAAAAGAGAATCAAAAATTTTCTGGAAGTAAATGAGGATAACAGCACAACATACCAAAACTTATGGGACGCAGCAAAAGCAGTGTTAAGAGGAAAGTTTATATCAATAGGTGCCTACATCAAGAAATTGGAAAGGCACCAAATAGATGAGCTTTCAATTCACCTCAAGGATTTAGAAAACCTACAGCAAACCAGACCCAAATCTAGTAGGAGAAGAGAAATAATTAAAATCAGAGAAGAAATCAACAGGATTGAATCCAAAAAAACATTACAAAAAATCAGCCAAACGAGGAGATGGTTTTTTGAAAAAATAAACAAAATTAACACCCCATTGGCCCAACTAACTAAAAAGAGAAAAGACCCAAATCAATAAAATCAGAGATGAAAAAGGAAATGTAAGAACAGACACCACAGAAATAAAAAGAATCATCAGAAATTACTACAATTAATTGTATGCCAGCAAACAGGGAAACCTATCAGAAATGGATAGATTCCTGGACACATGCAACCTACCTAAATTGAACCAGGAAGACATAGAAAACCTAAACAGACCCATAACTGAGGCAGAAATTGAAACAGTCATAAAGGCCCTCCCAACAAAGAAAAGCCCAGGACCAGATGGATTCACTGCTGAATTCTACCAGACATTTAAAGAAGAACTGACTCCAATTCTTCTCAAACTATTCAGAACAATCGAAAAAGAGGGAATCCTCCCAAATTCTTTCTATGAAGCCAGCATCACCTTAATACCTAAGCCGGAAAAAGATGCAGCATTGAAAGAGAATTACAGACCAATATCCCTGATGAACATAGATGCAAAAATCCTCAATAAAATTCTCGTCAATAGGATGCAACAACACATCAGAAAGATCATCCACCCAGACCAAGTGGGATTTATCCCTAGTATGCAGGGATGGTTTAATGTGCGCAAAACAATCAATGTGATACACCACATTAACAGACTGCAGAAGAAAAACCATATGATTATCTCAATAGGCACCGAGAAAGCAATTGATAAATACAACACCCGTTCATGATGAAAACTCTAAGCTAACTGGGTTTGGAAGGAACATTCCTCAATACAATCAAAGCAGTCTATGAAAAACCCACAGCCAACATCCTATTGAATGGGGAAAAGTTGGAAGCATTTCCACTGAGATCTGGTACCAGACAGGGATGCCCACTCTCACCACTGCTATTCAATATAGTTCTGGAAGTTCTAGCCAGAGTTATTAGGCAAGAAAAAGAAATTAAAGGGATACAAATTGGGAAGGAAGAACTCAAACTATCCCTCTTTGCAGATGATATGATTCTTTATTTAGGGGACCCAAAGAACTCTACTAAGAGACTATTGGAACCCATAGAAGAGTTTGGCAAAGTAGCAGAGTATAAAATCAATGCACAAAAATCAACAGCCTTTGTATACACAGGCAATACCACGGCTGAGGAAGAACTTCCAAGATCAATCCCATTCACAATAGCCAAAAAAACAATCAAATACCTTGGAATAAACTTAACCAAGGACGTTAAAGATCTCTACGATGAAAATTACAAAACCTTAAAGAAAGAAATAGAAGAGGATACCAAGAAATGGAAAAATCTTTCATGCTCATGGATTGGAAGAATCAATATCATCAAAATGTCCATTCTCCCAAAAGCAATTTATAGATTCAATGCAATACCAATTAAGATACCGAAGACCTTCTTCTCAGATCTGGAAAAAATGATGCTGAAATTCAAATGGAGACACAGGAGACCTCGAATAGCTAAAGCAATCTTGTACAACAAAAACAAAGCTGGAGGCATCACAATACCAGATTTCAGGACATACTACAGGGCAGTTGTAATCAAAACAGCATGGTACTGGTACAGAAACAGATGGATAGACCAATGGAACAGAATTGAAACACCAGAAATCAATTCAAACACCTACAGCCAACTCATATTTGATCAAGGATCCAAAACCCATCCCTGGGGTAAGGACAGTCTATTCAATAAATGGTGCTGGGAAAATTGGATTTCCACATGCAGAATCATGAAGCAAGACCCCTACCTTTCACCTTAAACAAAAATCCACTCAACATGGATTAAAAACTTAAATCTACGACCTGACACCATCAAATTATTAGAGAGCATTGGAAAAACCCTGCAAGATATAGGTACCGGCAATGACTTCTTGGAAAACACCCCAGAAGCGCAGGCAGTCAAAGCCAAAATTAACATTTGGGATTGCATCAAATTGAGAAGTTTCTGTACTTCAAAAGAAACAGTCAGGAAAGTGAAGAGACAACCGACAGAATGGGAAAATATATTTGCAAACTATGCAACTGATAAAGGGTTGATAACCAGAATCTACAAAGAAATCCAGAAACTCCACAACATCAAAACAAACAACCCACTTAAGAGATGGGCCACGGATTCAATAGACATTTTTCAAAAGAGGAAATCCAAATGGCCAACAGGCACATGAAAAAATGTTCAAGATCACTAGCAATCAGGGAAATGCACATCAAAACCACAATGAGGTTTCACCTCACCCCGGTTAGAATGGCTCACATGCAGAAATCTACCAACAACAGATGCTGGAGAGGATGTGGGGAAAAAGGGACACTAACCCACTGTTGGTGGGAATGCAAATTGGTTAAGCCACTATGGAAGTCAGTCTGGAGATTCCTCAGAAACCTGAAGATAACTCTACCATTCAACCCAGCCATCCCACTCCTTGGAATTTACACAAAGGAAATTAAATTGGCAAACAAACAAGCTGTCTGCACGTTAATGTTTATTGCAGCTCAACAGCTAAGACCTGGAACCAACCCAAATGCCCATCAAGAGTAGACTGGATAAAGAAATTATGGGACATGTACTCTATAGAATACTATACAGCAGTCAAAAACAATGAAACCTGGTCATTTGCAACAAGATGGAGGAATTTGGAACACATCATGCTGTTTGAATTAAGCCAGTCCCAAAGGGACAAATATCATATGTTCTCCCTGAGTGGCGACAACTAACTGAGCACCAAAGGGGAAACTTGTTGAAATGAAATGGACACTATGAAAAACAGTGACTTCATCAGCTCTTGTCCTGATGGTTGGTGTACAATGTAATACTTTATCCATTTTAGTATTTTTTTTTGTTCTAGTAACATTGGTTGAACTCTGTAATTAACACACAATTATTCTTAGGTGTTTAAATTTTAACTGAAAAGTGATCCCTGTTAGGAATTTCGAAAACATTATGCTGAGTGAAATAAGCCAATCCCAAAGGGACAAATACCACTTGTTCTCCTTGATAGGTGACAACTAACTGAGCACCAAAAAGGAAACCTGTTAAAGTGAAATGAACACTATGAGAAACGGTGACTTGATCAGCCTTCACCCTGACTGTTCATGAACAACTTGATATGTTATCCCTCTTAGTATTTTTTTTGTTTGTTCTACTTAATACTTTTGGTTGAATACTGTAATCAATACACAATTCTTCTTAAGTGCTGAAACTTAACGGTAAAGTGATCACTGTTAAATATAAGAGTGGGAATAAGAGAGGGAAGAGATGTACAATTTGGGACATGCTCAAGCTGACTTACCTCAAACAGTAGAGTTAGAAACACACCAGGGGATTCGAATTCAATCCCATCAAGGTGGCATATACCAATGCCATCTCACTAGTCCCAGTGATCAATTTCTGTTCACAATTGATCGTAATGATAGGACTAAGAACCAAAGGGATCACATAAACAAGAATAGTGTCTGCAAATACTAGCTGATAGAATAAAAAAAAAGGGAGAGAAGATCCAACATGGGAAGTGAGATACACAGCAGACCCAAAGAATGGCAAATGTCCTAAACAGCACTCTGGCCTCAGAATCAGCCCTTAAGGCATGCAGATCCGGCTGAAAAGCCCATGAGACTATTTCAGGCATGGAAAGCCAAGACACTCTGGAGAAAAAAAAAAAAAAAAACAACCTAAATGAAAGATCTCTACAAGTGAGATCCCAGTGGAAAAGTGGAAAGAACGGCTCATCAAAGAAGGAGGTACCTTTCTCTGAAGGGAGGAGAGAAATTCCACTTTGACCATGACCTTGTCCAAAAATTATCAGAGTCAGTGAACTCAGGGGGCTTCCATAGCCTTAGCAGCTCATGACAAGAGCCTAGGGTGATTACTGATGCCATAAACAAGAGTGTCAATTTGTTAAGTCAACAACAGGAGTCACTGTGCACTTACTCATGTAGGAGCTCTGTCCTTAGTGAGCTATACATTGAGATTTAATGCTATAACTAGTACTCAAACAGTATTTTTCACTTTATGTTTATGTGTGGGAGCAAACTGTTGAAATCTTTACTTAATGTATGCTAAACTGATCTGTATATAAAGAGAATCGAAAATGAATCTTGATGTGAATGGAAGGGGAGAGGGAGTGGGAAAGGGATGGGTTGCGGGTGGGAGGGACATTATGGGGGGGAAGCCATTGTAATCCATAAGCTGTACTTTGGAAATTTATATTCATTAAATAAAAGTTTCAAAAAATAAAAAAAAGAAATGCACCAACTCTTGGTATAAAATTTCATTATACAGATCCACATGGAAATAAATATAGAATTTTAACTTTGAAAAAAAAAAGAAAAAAACTAATTTCATAAACAAGGCCTAAAATGAAAAACAAAACAGTTGGGAATCAAAAAGATAAAAAACATGGATAAATCTAAATTATTGATACTGGGCTTTAAATATATGTAAAAAATGAGTGTACTTCAAAAATTTATGGAAAATGGAATTAAAAGATGTTTATTTTAGTATAAAAATGTTTGAAAATACATGTGTAGTTTTTTATAGCAATTACATATAACTTTTTATGAATTTTGTGAAAACCCCTCATGAACATGTACTTCAAATTTTTTGAATCAAAATAAACTTTCAATTCCATTTTCCATGAACTTTTTGAAGAGCTGTCATAAAAGATTTGGAAGAGGAAGGCAAGTTAAAACTTTCTGCTCTTTTTAAGGTCAAAATATTCAGCCATTTTAGAACATACATAGCCAAACTAACTGCTGAAACAATATATACAAAACAAACTAAGAAAAAAATAAGGATAAGAAAGAAAAAAATTCCAGAAAACCAGGGAAGGGAAAGCAGAACAGAATGTAGAATACTAAATAAATAAAATAGTAAATATAATAGTAAAAATGAATTTAATAAAATAGTGAAAATGAATACAATTGTATCATAATAATCACAAATATTAATATACTAGTAGGCATTTATTTATGAGGAACAAAACATTTTGATCCTACTCTAACAAGAATGCTATGAACATGATTTGGATCCCTAAGTCTTAGCCCAACTAAGATCTTGTATCAGCTAGCTTTCAATGTCATTTTCCTTTCCCTTTGCACAAGTTAACTAAGAAGATGACTGGGCCTGTGCCGCGGCTCAATAGGCTAATACTCCGCCTGCGGCGCCGGCACACCGGGTTCTAGTCCCAGTTGGGCGCCGGATTCTGTCCCAGTTGCCCCTCTTCCAGGCCAGCTCTCTGCTGTGGCCCAGGAGTACATTGGAGGATGGCCCAAGTCTTTGGGCCCTGTACCCGCATGGGAGACCAGGAGGAAGCACCTGGCTCCTGGCTTCAGATCAGCACGGTGCTCCAGCCGTAGCAGCCATTGGGGGGGTGAACCAATGGAAAAGGAAGACTTTTCTCTCTGTCTCTCTCTCTACCTGTCCACTCTACCTGTCCAAAAAATAAAAAAAAAAATTAAAAATTAAAAAAAAAGATGACTGGCTCCCTTGAGAAGGGCTGGAAGAATAACAACTGTACACACTTGCTGTGGTGTTGCAGGGCCCTTCTTCATGGAATTCAACCACTCATTCACTCTGGGGTTTTAGAGAACCCATTCTTGTCTGAAAACTGGTCAAGGTGTTATGGTAACTTCACTTTTCTTGACCTCTTTTGACTACAGATATTAAACAGTACCCTTGTTGCTTGCCCATCTATCTTGCCTTTAAGAAAATTTTCTTATGAGTCTTCTACATATATCCCTGTGAGTCACAGATATTGTCTTCAAACCTCAATGCTCATAATGGTAATTAGATATACCTTGATTATGAACTAAATTGCTACCACCTGACGTCTGCTAGTCCAGTGTCTTATCACCCTCCTTGATCTTACAGAGCCCACTACTATAACAACATCTACTTCCATAAGAACCACTCTTGAGCCTCTCAAAAACCTGTTGCTCCCCTCACTTGAACATTCCTTATCAAGTTGGAGATTAGAGTGATCACTGGGGGCTCTTGGGAAAACTGTCAGCGAATGGACCACATTAAGTACGCCCATTGCATGTTAAAAGACTTTTCACTGCTTCCTTCACAATTATCCATGGAAGTTTCGGCATCACCACTTCATTTATGATAATTACCCCTTCTTCCAAACACTGAAGAGTCAATCACTCAGGCCTCAGGCCAGAATTGTCAAATCTGTTGTCACTCTGTCTTTGCCAGCTTTATAACCTGCAGCCAGTGACCCAGCACTCTCAAAATTAGCTCCTCATTCTTGCCAGTTTGTGTTACCCAGGTCGTGTAGCTCCTTCAGTGTATGATTTCCCTCTCCCTTAGCAGCTCCAACACTTCTGTACTTAGTTTACACTAAGATTTGGCATTGTCTATAGTCTACTGGCCAGGAGGCGAAATGAAGTCACTTTCTGAGGCTGCTAGCAGCTGTCTTTTAAGGAACTGACCTCCTTTGAAGCACAGTGTTCAAGCAAGGGACAGAGAGTCATACCTTCAGCAGGAATGTAGGGGCCACTTCTGCAAGATCCAGGAGACTGTAGAGGTACAAAGTTATCAAGAGCATCTACTCCGATATTCCACTTCTTCCCTTTCAGGGTGCCGGTTTTGGCATAAGCGCTTTCGCTAAAGTTCTTCCACATTACAAATTTTTAACTTCTAAAAGAAAACAAGAATGATTAGTCATGGATTCTTAAACAAGAAACAAAATCAGTAAAACCAACCACAACTCATGGGAGGCAGTGCACACAGGGCCAAGACCAAGAATCACACCACACACAATCAGAACCATAAGTGGCACAAAAATGACATCAAGAAATCATGATCAAAAATATATCTCTTAACGGTACGGACCCCAATTTCCTGAGGAACATGTACTTTGCCGAGAAGCACAAGCAGGGCCCAAAGAAAATGCAGGCCACCAAGGTCAAGGCTATGAGTGCTCACGCTGAAGCTATTAAAGCCCTCATGAAGCCTAGGGAAACTAAGTCCACAATGCCAAAAGGTGTCAGACGTAAGCTCTATCGACTTCTTTACATTGCCCACCCAAAGCTTGGAAGCATACTCATGCCCACATTGCCAAGGGGCTTATGCTGTTCTGGCAAAAGACCAAGGTAAATGCCAACACTAAGCTTTAAATCAAAGACAAGGCTAAGGCTCAAATCAAGGTTCAGGCTCAGGCTTAAGCTTGAAGCAAGCCTAAGGCCCAGGTCCAAATCAAGTTCAAAATTCAGGTCCAAACCAAGTCCCAGGCCCAGACCCAAACCAAGTTCCAGGCCCAGGTCCAAACTGTATCTGCACATGCAGATCCAGTTCCAGCTGAGACTCCTCCAAAAGGCACCCAGCCTCCAACAAAGCTTCATAGTAAGAGCCTCTGTGTGCCAATGCAAGGAAAGAAGGATTGGTGTGACCCCTGGGCTGCTGTCTGCATGGGCTTATTGTGCTCCTGTACTCATGGTACAAATAGACCAGAGACAGGGAAAAAACAAAACAAAACAAAAAATCCTTAAATTTACATTTATTACTTAAATGATTTTAAGTAATAAGGTAAAATCAGAGAGAAGGTCAACAAGATGAATACATCAAAAACCATAAAGGTAAAGAACATAAAACGTTACTGTCAAAAGCTAAAATTTCTAAGATAAATAGCAACATGTAAGACATGGGATAGGATTTTAAAATAGAAATTGTCATCAAAGCAACACAATTAGAACAAAGACGATTGCAAGAATGTTTGAGATGAAAGACATACAAAAAATGAGGATTAGATTAACAAAAGAGAAATATTATAAAAAGGGGGAGAGAACCCACAGAAAGCATGGACAGAGACGGGAGCTCTCCATCCATGGACAGACAGGAGCTCTCCATCCATAGACAGAGACAGGAGCTCTCCATCCATGGACAGAGATGGGAGCTCTCCATCCACGGACAGAGATGGGAGCTCTCCATCCACGGACAGAGACAGGGGCTCTCCATCTACGGACAGAGACGGGGGCTCTCCCTCCATGGAAAGAGATGGGAGCTCTCCCTCCATGGACAGAGACGGGGGCTCTCCATCCATGGACAGAGATGGGGGCTCTCCATCCACGGACAGACAGGAGCTCTCCATCCATGGACAGAGACGGGAGCTCTCCATCCACGGACAGAGATGGGAGCTCTCCATCCACGGACAGAGACGGGAGCTCTCCATCCATGGACAGAGACAGGAGCTCTCCATCCATGGACAGAGACGGGGGCTCTCCATCCATGGACAGAGACGGGAGCTCTCCATCCATGGACAGAGACAGGAGCTCTCCATCCATGGACAGAGACGGGAGCTCTCCCTCCATGGACAGAGACGGGAGCTCTCCCTCCATGGACAGAGACGGGAGCTTTCCCTCCATTGTCAGAGATGAGGGCTCTCCATCCGTGGACAGAGACGGGAGCTCTCCATCCATGGACAGAGGTGGGAGCTCTCCATCCATGGACAGAGATGAGGGCTCTCCATCCATGGACAGAGACGGGAGCTCTCCATCCACGGACAGAGATGGGAGCTCTCCATCCATGGACAGAGACGGGAGCTCTCCATCCATGGACAGAGACAGGAGCTCTCCCTCCATGGACAGAGACGGGGGCTCTCCATCCACGGACAGAGACGGGAGCTCTCCATCCATGGACAGAGACGGGGGCTCTCCATCCATGGACAGAGACGGGAGCTCTCCATCCATGGACAGAGGTGGGAGCTCTCCATCCATGGACAGAGATGAGGGCTCTCCATCCATGGACAGAGACGGGAGCTCTCCCTCCATGGACAGAGACGGGAGCTCTCCATCCATGGACAGAGACGGGGGCTCTCCCTCCATGGACAGAGACGGGAGCTCTCCCTCCATGGACAGAGACGGGAGCTCTCCCTCCATGGACAGAGACGGGAGCTCTCCCTCCATGGACAGAGACAGGAGCTCTCCATCCATGGACAGAGATGAGGGCTCTCCATCCATGGACAGAGACGGGAGCTCTCCCTCCATGGACAGAGACGGGAGCTCTCCATCCATGGACAGAGACGGGGGCTCTCCCTCCATGGACAGAGACGGGAGCTCTCCCTCCATGGACAGAGACGGGAGCTCTCCCTCCATGGACAGAGACGGGAGCTCTCCCTCCATGGACAGAGGTGGGAGCTCTCCATCCATGGACAGAGATGAGGGCTCTCCATCCGTGGACAGAGACAGGAGCTCTCCATCCATGGACAGAGGTGGGAGCTCTCCATCCATGGACAGAGATGAGGGCTCTCCATCCATGGACAGAGACGGGAGCTCTCCATCCATGGACAGAGATGAGGGCTCTCCATCCATGGCAGAGATGAGGGCTCTCCATCCATGGACAGAGACGGGAGCTCTCCCTCCATGGACAGAGACAGGAGCTCTCCATCCATGGACAGAGATGAGGGCTCTCCATCCGTGGACAGAGACAGGAGCTCTCCATCCATGGACAGAGGTGGGAGCTCTCCATCCATGGACAGAGATGAGGGCTCTCCATCCATGGACAGAGACGGGAGCTCTCCATCCATGGACAGAGATGAGGGCTCTCCATCCATGGACAGAGACGGGAGCTCTCCATCCATGGACAGAGATGAGGGCTCTCCATCCATGGACAGCAGAGATGGGAGCTCTCCATCCATGTGCCATATCAGTGCTCTGTGATTTTGCTGTTCCTACCAAGGGAAACATCTTTTAACCTCTATCCCCAGCTGATGCCTCTATATCCTTCAAAACAACTCAGGTATCACTTCCTTCAGTGGACAAAGCAGACACACCTTTCTGCCTAAGTTAGGTTAAACACTTCTCTCTGACTCAACAGGTCCCTGTATATACCTTGGATCAATATCTCTGTCTCTTGCCTTGCCCTCCACAGACCTGCATTCTGTTCTGTATGAAGAAGTAATATAATCTTTTTTATTCCTGGTAGTAAAATAATCATAAAAGAAAATCTTTTACCAGGTCTTGGAGGGTTTTCATTACTAGATTCTATCCACTCAATGTTCCAAGCTCATAAGGAGGTTGTACCACAGCCCTCTTATTCAACTGTCATCCTCAAAGACTTAGTAATTGAGCTAATGAGATGGCTTAGTAAGAATTAATACAGCAGAGTTACTCCAAATAACATGTGCATTTTGTATATTTTAGTCAGCTCATTTCACTATCACATTCACTTTTTCAAGTCTCCTTACACTGGTAAAAATATGAATCCTGTTTCCAAACTACAAACCAAATTAAATTTGGAGTTTCCTTCAGTGGAGACTTTACACGCACAGCACTGTAACAGGCAAAGCACTCCGTTTCTCTCTCTCTGAGCCGTCCTCAGGGAAACGCTAGCTGGTTGTCATGTGAAACGCTCCATTGATCAGCTGCCTGATTTCACCAGGGCAGTGCCTGGTTAGGCTGGACTCGTCTGCTGCAGTGTTGTAGGACAGGATGCCTGCAAATTCTTGTCAACGATTTAAAGATACCTTTCCTCCAAGCACAGGCCAGGAGGGGAGGCTCCTTAGCATATATCTAAATATATATACATTGTGTTTTATGTCCTGCTTCTCTGATACATTTTATGACTAGATGACAAGTCAATAACACAGACCCCAAAAATAGTTCTTTGAGAAAAATAAAACTCTTCTTTCCTTCAAAATCAAAGAAATTTACCAAAGACTAGGATTGATCAATAGAACTATCATGTGTGTGTTTCACCAACTTGCTTCACCCTGCCTTGGAGAGTTTCACATTTCATCACAGAAACAGCTCCTCTCCTCCCATCATCCCATGACTTACTTCATTTTCCATTTGTTTATTTTATTTATTTGAGAGAGACAGAGAGACAAAGAGAGAGAGAGAGAGAGAGAGAGAGACCCAGTCCCAGCCATTGCTGCTATTTGGGGAGTGAACCATTAGATAGAAGATCTCTCTCTCTCTCTCTCTTTCCCTTTTTCTTTGAGACTCTGCCTTTCAAATAAATAAATTTTTAAAACTCTATAAACCAACTACCAGCACATGAATATTAGGAGCAATAGCTACAACTATAAATAATCTAAAATTCCCTGGTCAGAGCTAAGCATACCCATTGTCACAAAAAATATGAGTTTGAGCACATAAAAATATCCTTTTACTCACAAAATATTATTAAAAATTCTGCTTACTAATTTTATAAAGTCATTTACTTTAAGGTGTGAGCTTTTATTAATTAAGTAATTAGAGGTAAGAGTCAGAATAAAAACATTTTTGGTAATAAAATTTAATCTAGAACAACCTGGAAAAGATAAGATAAATGCATTTAAATATAAGAAGCACTAAACTAATAACAATTGAAACAAGACAAGAAAAAATTCATTTACACAAGAAAAAAATTCCGGTGGAAAAAGAACTTATTTATTTTAACAAAGAACTTAACATTAAAATAAATTATATATAATGGCAAGGATAGAGGGTCATCTCATGGAATAAAAAGAAGATAGAAGTAAATTTAAAATAAGGACAAATTTGAAAATTATGGAAAGGTAGGAAAGGAAATTCATCATTGCTCAAATACCAGGCATTATTTCAAGTGCCTTACATATATTAATTCATTTAACCTTTTCAACATCTTAAAGGAGGTTTATTAATATTTATACCATTTTACAGATGAGCAAACTAAGGTGCAAAAGCTAAAATAAGTTTTTAATAAGTGTTGTCATGATCCCTTTGAAATACCAGCTTTTTAAATTGTTAATGTTTCTCCTATTTGATTTTGAGTCATTAAACAAAGTTTTCTCAGATGTTAATTTAAGATAAAATGTTTCATGAACTAGATTAATAACTCAGCTACTCAGGAGTGACACAACAATTCCAATATCTGGTCCATTATATGAGTAACTAAAAGCAAAGAATTTTCTCTGCTCTGTAATGAATTAACCTTAGAGACAATGAACCAGCCCCTGCTTCTAGAAATAGGAAGAAGAGAAAAAGACCACATATAATGAGTCTTGGGCAGGCTCCAGGAATGCAGTGTTGTGTTCCAATAACTGAGAATTGTTTCTGCATGAGGCTGTAAACCTTACCTCCCTCCTCCAGCTCCACCTGATGCCAAGCACAGCTTTGGTTCAGAAGGAGCCAATGCCAATGCCATATGTTTGAAAGTCCCATTACCATCCTGGGCAATTGGGTATGTCCATGTTTGGGGTGAGGGAGTGATACATTTGTGTGGGAGTGCAAATATGTCTTTCTACTACTGGAAGCTGGATCTTTCTATCTTCTTGTGCTCCTAATTGTCAGAGTGGCATTACTGCCATGAAATAATATCTCGGGAAAGCCACTAAAGGTCCATAATTCAGTGTCCAAAATTGTAGGGCAAGATGTTTGTCAGCATTTCTATTTTTAACACATTGAAAACATAATGTGGTGCTTTTCTTATCATTATGCAATATCCCCAGCAATGTCTGGTGAACCCCTAATTAACCACATTAATAATTCTGCAAGAAAGCGTGTGAAAACTCAAGCCAAGTGGAATAAACAAAGACTACAAATAGACTAAAATCAAAATGGAATAATTTTTATGTAAGATGTATATGCCACCCACTTGAGAAAAGACTTTGGTTTCTGTATTTCAGTTGTGTACCTGTCTCTTATTCCTGGGGCATAAACCCATGCTAGTTTCTCATGGATAGTTATGACCTCCAGGAGACCAATATTAGGATGTAGGATTTTCTAAGTGTGACTGGCTAAGAGCAGCCTCTGGTGAGCTGAGAATACAGCGTGTCAGGAACTAACCTATACCACATGGAACTTCTAGCCAGGAACCCTTCCCTTCTCTTTGATCAATGCAGTTATTTTTTTTCTCTTTTTTTCAACTTTTATTTAATAAATATAAATTTCAAAAGTACAACTTTTGAATTATAGCGGCTTTTCCCCCCATAACCTCCCTCACACCCACAACCACCCCATCTCCTACTCCCTCTCCCATCCCATTCTTCATCAAGATTCATTTTCAATCATCTTTATATACAGAAGATCAAGTTAGTATATACCAAGTAAAGATTTCAACAGACTGCACCCACAAAGATACACAAAGTATAGAGTGCTGTTTGGGTAGTAGTTTTACCGCTAATTCGCATATTCAACACATTAAGGACAGAGGTCCTACATGGGCAGCAGGTGCATAGTGACTCCCATTGTTGATTTAACAATTGACACTCATTTATGGCGTTAGTAATCACCCGAGGCTCTTGTCATGAGCTGCCAAGGCTATGGAAGCCTCTTGAGTTCACCAACTCTGATCTTATTTAGACAAGGTCATAATCAAAGTGGAAGTTCTCTCCTCCCTTCAGAGAAAGATACCGCCTTCTTTGATGGCCCGTTCTAAGCCCACTCTGACCAATAAAGATGACTAAATGAAAATTACTGCTATTAAACATTATGGAAAGCATAATCACATCGAAACCCATTTTAAAAAAAAATGTTTAGGGCAGGCATTTACCTAGCACCTTGGGACATCCACATATCAGATTGACTGGGTACAGGGACAGCTCCACTCCTTATTCCAGCTTCCTGCTGTTTCATAAACTGTTGTTATGCCCATTTATGTATTTCTATGTAACCAATCACTCTAAGCTGATGGTCTGAAACCAGTCATCTCACAGTATGTGAGTTGCAAAATAGGCAAGGCTCAGCTGGTTGATTCTTTTCCTGCACATGGTGCTGAATGTCACTTGCTGGTATTCAGCTGGTGGCTGGATTGCAATAGAGGATCCAAGGCATCTTCTGTCTTCCATTTGGTATCTTATGGAAGAGTCTGGAAAGCAGGGTCATTCTCCCATCCTTGGTTGTTTCAGAGTTTCTCCACATTGTGTTTGCAGGAGGGTAATCTAACTTCTTATCTGGAAATTCAGTTTACAAGAGTGGGTGCTTTAAGATACAAGAAGGAGAAGCTATTAATCCCTTAAAGTCTGAAACCTGGGAAAGTATCCCTGCTGCCATGTTGACTAGTCAAAGCAATCATGGATCCTGCCCACGGTTGAGAGGAGCAAATACAGACACCACCTCTCAACGAGATAAACATCAAAGCCAATGTGGACCTCACTGATCTATCAGGGCTATCCAATAAAATTTTAATTTCAGCCTGCACCAAATGAGAGCTGCTAAAATAATTTAATCTAGCAAAAGACATTAAAATTAACAGAAATATAAAACTGGGATTCGGGGGAAGAAAATTAGAAAAAGGAAGTCCAGTCACTCATTATCACAGAATTTTTCTTTGTACTTTTAAGCGGCTTCTTTCAAAGCAGGTTGGAGCACACATGATTGTGTTGGTTGTAAGGATGATCTTTATGAAGTAGGCAGGCAGATGGGATAAAATTAATTAGATTTGTGAGCTGGAAGACCACGCCTTCACCACATCCCTGTGTGATCTCATGCCCCTACCTGAGCACGCCTGTACACCCACCTGCCAAACACACTAACTAACCACTCCCCTTTGGAAGTGGATAAAAAGCCTGGAGCACAGTGGGCCCTTCCCTTATTTTCCCTGGCTGCCCTGGATCCCCTTTGGCCAGCACCTTTGGGGTGCGAGGCCTTCGGGCCGCCTGCTCTCTCTGCCTTTGCTTTGCAACCCTGCTAAGCTGCTTGTAGCTCTCATAATGAAATGCTGCGCATGGCTCCTGGCCTGCTCTCTGCTCAGTATGGCCTCAACCTAATCTCTGGACTTCCCTTTCTCCCTTAGAGCTCTCACTCTCCTAGGTATTTCCCTCACTACATAAAAAGCTTAAAAAAACTTACCATGCTGCCTGGTCTATTTGAGCCAGTATTCAGAATTCTTCTCTGAATTCGTGGCAAGAGCCCACACACTTATTGATATTTGAAATATTGATAAGCAGATCAGTTTCAACTTGTGGCTGTTAAGATCTGGATCTAATCTCAACCAGTAGGCTTTCATGTGCATTGGGTTTCTGTCTCTCCAATTATACTATAAGCCCCTTGAGACGAAACTATGTAACTTTAAAACACCAAAAAGAAAGAAAAAAAAAAAGAAAGAGAGAAGAAAGGAAAGAAACAGCAAGCATGGGGCCTACATGCTGGCACAGTAGTTAAAGCTACTGTGTGCAAAGCTGACATCCCATATGGGCACCTGCTCAAGTCCCAGCTATTCCACGACCAATCCAGCTCCCTGATAATGTGCCTGGAAAAAGCAGAGGAGGATGGCCCAGGTCCTTGGGCCCAGCACCCACATGGGAGACCTGGAAGAAGATCCTGGCTCCTGGCTTCGGCCTGGCCCCACCTTGGCCCTTTTGGGAGTGAAGTAACAGATGAAAGATTTCTATGCCTTTTCTCTCTCTCTGTAACTTTTTCAAATAAATAAATCTTTAAAACAAACAAAAAGATAAGAAACACCAAGCATCTTGTAAGCACTCAGAAAATATGTGATTTCCAGATTAAAGAAGGCAAATATAGGATGACTCCAGTCAACAAACATTTATTGAGACTTTGAAATGTGCCAGGCACTGATCGATGCTTGCACAAAACAGACAATGATGCTTCCCCTAGTATGTCAGTATTTTAAATCTACAACACTCTTATCGGAAGAGGAGGCTCTCCTAAAAACGTGCTACCCAGAGTACCTGTTATTCTTCCCCATTGCTCTCACACAAGTGTTACTTCCGTAAAACCAAAAGTTCTCTTTTCTATAAACTGCAAGTGACCTCAGAGTCAGAAATTACTTTGTGTAAATAGACAATTATTTTACTCAACACTGCAGGGTCTCTAAGTCAACTAAGACAATCAAGTAGCAGTAGGGTATCAATCTAAAGAGACAATCTTGCCCGTGCAGGCATTTCTTCATTTGAACTCACAGCTGCAACTACTGTGTGATAGCAAAATCTTAATTGCACTGTTGACGACAAGGAGATTTCCATTTATGATTTGTCCAAGACAATTTATTTTTGCTGCTATCCAACTTGTATAAGCATCCAAAACATGAAAATTTTTCCAAATCTTTGGATTTACACACATCCCAAATAAAAGATATATGGCCCTAACCAAATGAATTACATAATTGGATTTCAGAGAAAGAAGCCAAAACAGAAATATCGCCAGTAGTATAAAAGGGATAGGAAATATCAAAATAAAATTTCAAATAATCTTCCACTATAATCATTCTGTCTTTTCTTCTACATTTTAAATCATATTTGGAAAAAAACAGTATATTACTAACCATAGATTTGAAAAAACAGAGCTCATAAATGTAATCAGATCATATTCTCTAACAAAGTAACTGAATAATTGATGAAAGTATGTGAAGTACACATTTGGATATTGGCAATATTGTCTGTTTTCGCTCTTGCTCTCTTTTTAAATCAAATTATTGAATATCTACAATATGCTAGGCATCACACTGGAAACAGAATAAGCAATCACGAAGACAGTGGCCTGTCCCATTAACTATTCACAACACTGGGAATGATATATATAATAGAAAGTTGTACTTAAAACTTTGAACTTCCTTAGCAAATTAAATTTTTTATGCTACAAATCAGAGAAAAATCACACTTTCATTTATTGCTAATGAGATATAAATTGATCAAGGGAACTCTAGATTGCATTTTTGTGATGCTGATCAAAAACACTTCAATATGTGCTTACTCCAGCAATTGCATTTCTGGGAACTCATCCTAAAACAGCCAAAATGAATCCACTCAAAGATCCACCTAAAAGGAATTTCACCATACAAATTTTATCATATTAAAAAAAATTGAAAACTACTTGAAAGCCAAAATTAGAGCATTTGACCAAATTGTTTTATAATTTACAGTGAAATAATGTACTTAAAATAATGTTATAGATAATAAGGAAAAATGTTGGCTACATTGTTGAGTGATTTTTTTCTTAACAAGAAACAATATGGGCAATATAACGTTATTTGTGTTTAAAACCAATTTTAAGTATGTGTTAGGAGAAATTGGCAAGACCACCCCTCATTGTTCCCATCAGTTGGAGGCCAGAAATCAAAAGAATTTAATCATAGTTGGCATCATTCCTCCCAGCACTAGAAAGTACAGCCATTGACAACCAGCATGGTTGTTCTGTGATTTGGCCAAGTTTCCGGACTGGTGAGGAAGAGCCAAACGTTTCTCAGCATAGTAATAGGGTGGTCTGTTGTTCACAAAGGACGAAACACAAAAACCCAGGCTTACAGGGGAAAATGGCCTTTCCTCATTACCAGAGCAGCCTGCATTCGCTCGGAGGAAAATGAATGCCTGCCTTTGTGCGAAGGATGTGCTTCCCAGGCGATTCAGTTAAGGGAACTCGCCCTCAACGATGAGGAGACTGAAGGGCATTAGGAGATCAGCATTCACTCTTCGTGGAAGAGAGGCTCATTGCCCCCTAGTGCCTGCTACTGTCTAACGCAGGAGTCAACAAACACTACCGACTTTTATGTAGTCCAAATATTTAAAGTGATTTTCACATTTTTAAGCGGTTTGAAATTTGTTTTTAAATAATGTTCTGTGACAACTGAAAATTGTATTTTCAGTATCCATTAAATATAACTGTATTGGAACCCAGACACACTCATTTTTTTATGTGTGGTCTATGGTTGGGTCATAGATTGAATGTCCCCACCAAACTTATGTTAAAGCTGACTCCCCACTGTGAGGTGAAAGAGGTGGGCCCTGTAACAGATAATTAGGTTATGAGGGCAGAGCCCTCCTGAATGTATTAATCCATTGCCGATGAGTGGGTTATCTCAAGAATGAGGCTGTTATAGAAGCCAGTCTGGCATTGTGTCTGGTATGTGCCCTACACCATGTGATACCCTGCACCGCCTCAGGACCCTGAAGACTTCCCATCAGCAAAGAGGCTCACACCAGAGTCAGCCCCTTGACCGTGAACTTCCAGTGTCCAAACTCTAAGAAATCCATTTCTTTTCCTTATCAATTACTCCATTTCAGATATTCAATTATAGCAACTGACAACTAACACAGGTTACTTTCTGCCATAATAAGTGCTCAGCCCCCTAAAATTAAAATATTTACTACCTGGCCTTTTTCAAAAAAAGTTTGCCAAATCTGGGTCTTATGGAGAAAACTCAGTGTGCTTCTCACAAAGCTCAGGTGGCGCCCAGGTTTGCAGCACCTCCAGGGAGAACTGGGATTTCCTAATGTTACAGAATGCAGCTGCTCGAAGCACCCACTCCTTTCCTTGAAGGGTGCAATTAAGACTCAACATTGATCACAATAAAAATACCCCCTCCCCCCAGATTGGCAAAAATCTTTCCTACCAAAGTAAAAATGGAAAGGAACCAATTTACATAAAAAAATGCACACAAGCCTCCTCCATTTCCAGGGTCAGCTTCCTCCAATGCACTCTGACAAGTTGTCTTGAGTTTTCCGTTGTCTGCTAGGAGGCCCTCCTGAGAACACTTCCTCCCAGCTCTGCCTGAAGCCCTGCTCACCTGCGACTGCTTTTCATCTGCAACTGTAAGACTCTAAGCCACCCCCTCTCCAAAAGTGCTGCAAAGAGGTCAGTGCACAGCATAATGCCCCCCCCCCAACAAGACACAAGTCAAGTATTTCCTCACCCAAACTCCTCCACCCAGCTCTTCTTCTCCTTCCATGAAACTTCACTCCCTGCAAATAAAAAATAATTCTTCTCTAGGGTTGTTTCCTGCTTCATTCTCCCTTCCCAAGAAGAACTCTTCCCAACATCTGCTAAATGCAATCTTTACCTAAGATTCTAACAGGACAATTGATTATGGCCCTGTCATCTCCAATTGTGTGTGGCTGTGGGGCTCCAAATCTCCTATCAAATCACAAGCACTTTGCCATGAACAGAAATCATGCCCACTCACCCAGCCACCAAATCCCTATGTTGAATCCCTAAAGGCCAATGTGATAGTACTAGGAGGTGGGGCCTGTGGAAGAAGTAGGTTTAGGTGAGGTCATGAGGGGGAAGGCCCCATGATGGGATGAGTGCCCCTACAAGAAGAGGGAAAAAGAAATGTCTGTTATCCCAGTCACTCAGTCTCTTGTGTTTTATTGAGCATTCCAAGCTGACAAAGACAGAATCTAGTACTGAGAAGAAATACTAAAAAATGTGAAAGCAGGTTTGACACTAGGGAATGGATTGGGGCTGATGAGTTTTGAGGTGCATGCCAAAGCTGCTGTGAAGAGAATATCACAGGCGATTCTGATGAGGACTCCAGAAGAAAAGGAAAACAAATGGGAGAGATTCCATCTTCTTAGAGAATGTATAAATGATCACCAACACAATGTTTGTAGAACCGGGTAGGATAAAGGGCATCCTGGGAGGCCTCAGATAGAAGGGAGGAACATGTTACTGGACAGTGGAAGAGATGATCCTTGGTGCAAAGTGACCAGGACCTGGCTGAATTGTTTTTATGTTCTGGAGTTTTGTGGATGGTAGAACTTGTGAGAAATGAAACTAGATATTGAGCTAGACATTTCTAAGCAACATGTTGAAGGGATGGCTTGATTCCTCCTGATGGCTTATTATAAAATCTGATAAGAGGGAAATGAATTGAAGAAGAAATTGTTAAGCAAACAAGGAACCAGAATTCAAAGATTTGGGAAAGTCTCTCCCTATCCATAATAAAAAGAATACAAAGAATGCAGCTAAACAGCAATCTGATAAGGATACTAAGTGGGAGTGTGAACCACAAACATAACCAATCACCTACGTGGAAACACTGCCAGTTTAAACTAAAGGGGTCAATGATGGGATGAAATGAAGGATATCTTAGAGCCCATAGTACTGGATCAAAGGTGTATGAATGCAAGCATGCACTATTCTCTCAGACAAGGGAGAAATGACCTGAAGGTGATTTTGAGATCATTAGGGCTCCCTCCTTGGTTTCAAAGAGCACAGCCCTTGCCACAGTTTCAACAGACAAGATGGCAAGCACCCAGAACTGTGAAGTCAGGGTGCCCTGGAGCTTTGATTGTTCTAGCTATGCCAAGCAGAGTATGAGGAAGCCACCAGCACCCAGTGAAGCCATGGATGCATGACTGCTTGCCCAGTGGGTACAGAAAGCAAAGCACAGAAATAAACAACACTGTACGGGAGCCTTAAAATCTAATAGTGGGGCTGTCATTACAGCACATCAAATTAAGCCACCACCTACAACACTGGAATCCTATATCAGAGTGCTGATTTGAATCCCAGCTGCTCTGCTTCTAATCCAGCTCCCTGCTAATGTGCTTGGGAAGGCAGCTGCAGATGACCAAACTGCTTGGGTCCTTGTCACCCACATTGGAGACCCAAATGGTATTCTGGGCTCACGTCTTTGACTTGGTCCAGACCAACCCAGGACATTGCAACCATTTGGAGAGTAAACCAACAGATGGAAGATGTTTCTCTTTTTCTTTCTCACTCTTGATCTCACTCCCTCTAACTGCCTTTCAAATAAACAAATCATTTCAAAAAAGACCTAGCTGTATCTGTATTGCTAGGTTTTGGACTTGCTTAGGATACATCACCACCTTCTTCCTTCAAATTTCTTCCTTTTGGAGGGGAACATCCATCCTATGCCTGCCCCACAACTGCATTTTGCAAGGAGATTTCTAATTTTACAGGTTCACTACAAGAGAGGATTTTTCCTTTGGCATGAATCATACCTCAAATTTCACTCATATTTAATTTAGATGAGACTTGGTTCTTTAGACTTCAGAGCTGACACTGAAACAAGAACATTTGCATGAAAAGAATGTATTTTAGACGTGAGAAGTACATGAATTTTGTAGCACTCCAGGTAGAATGTTACAGACTGAATGTGTGCTTCCAAAATTCCCGTGTGGAAGTCTTCACCCCAATGTGATACTATTAGGTGGGGTATCTGGGAGGTAATTCATTTTAGATAAATGGGTGTGCTAGAATTAGTGTTCTTATAAGAGAAAGAGACATCAAAGCTTTCTCTCTCTATCATGTGAGGGCATCGCAAGAGGACAGACAGCTATAGACCAGGAAAGAGGCTTCTCACCAAGAACCCAAATCTGCCAGCACTTTCATCTTGTACTTTTTCAAGCCTCCAGAACTGTCAGAAATAAATTCTCATGGTTTCATACCAGACTATAATATTTGGTTACAGGTCAAGCTAACACAAAGTGCAAATAGTGTGAAGTATAATCTCAAACTGATTTAACCAGTTAGTTTGTGGATGATCTACCAGTACTAGAAGCCCAATGGTATGGTGCTCTGAGTGTGGGTCACTGAGACAGTGCAACTTTGTTATCAAGGACTGAGTTTCTGGTTTCTCTCCACCCAGCTTTCCTCAGTATCAGCTCCAACCTATAAGTGATCTCATGATTTCAAGTTATCTTTGGCCATGAGAATTCCACACTCACTTGTTCATATTGAACAGGAAACAGAAAGAAAAACCCCACCCACACTTGTGGAATATATGTCCTTTCTTACAATCTGTTTAAAATGTCATGTTTCAACTTCTGATTCAATAGCAGTCTTCAAAGATAGTTCATTACATTAAATAGCTTAGACCAATCAGAATCCATCTCCCCTACAGTAGGGGTAGCTTTCCCTGAACTAGAAGAGTAGGTGGTTTCTCGCCCCAACGTTCCATTAGGAAAAGAGGAGAAGGGGAATAAATACCGGGTAGGCAACAACATTATTTACTGTACAGTGGATATCTAACACCCCCTAGGCTCTAGTTTTATCTATGAGCTCATGTTCTAGGATTCACTAAGATCCCCATTTTGCAGAAAGCACTGGACACCCTGTGAAAACAAGAACTGCATACAAATGTTTACATTTATTAATGCTTCGATAAGAGACATCAAATTTCCTGTCATATCTCATAGTATAACTTACACTTGTAAAAATAACTTCAAGTTACAAAATATATTTCCAAAGCTCAAAACATTGTCACAGTTTCAAGCTGAAAGCTAAAAGGAGCTTACAGCTTTTAAAGTAAATTGTTGGCTATTTTTACCACTTTGATCATAATTTTCCAGGTAACTTTCTCCAGGTTATCAGAAAGTCAGTGCGTGAACTTTCATTTTCTGTCTACTTCAGGGCAGTCTAACCTTGCTTCTTTCCAACTATAGAGAACAGTAAAGTGTAACCATTATTAATGGGCTCTTGAAATCCCAATCTTAACCCAGAATACAGGGAATATGATTTATGCGTCCTCCCATAATCACTGATGACCTCAATCAGGATTTGAACTCCATAAAAGATTTTGTCTCTAGGAGATAACACACCTCCACAATATAAGTCAAAAGATTAAAAGTAACCCAGGAAAACTGGGTTAAAATATAACGGCACTCATTTAGCACTGACCCCTTCAACTGAGCTCATGAGGTACCTGCTCGTAGAAATTATAAGTACTTTGATGATTTTCATTTTTTCCTCACCTTTATGTTTATACAAGTTCCTCTGAATATGAGTTGGTACACCTTTCTCTTCATTCATTATCATATTTAAATTTAATTGAAAAAGTAATATCCTTACAATTTATAAATGGTCTTTTGACAGTACTTCACTATAGTAAAGCAATTTCCTGGCTTTCATTAATGACCAGACTGATATCTTTTTAAAACTGAACAATGGATCTATTAAAATTATTATTCACCATCTGGGTCTCCTTGAAAGCTGGTTTGAGGCCAAGCTGTTATATCTGGAGAAAAAAAAGAAAATGGACCAAGATGAAAGAACCCAATAGGCCTATAACATATACATATAAAAATTTTTCTCAGGGCATGCACTTGATTAGCCTCTAGCTGTCAAAAATGTATGAAATAGAGATAAATACTTAGCAATTACAGAGCTAAGTCTTAACCATAGAGCAACATGGAGTATCAGCAAAGTATAAAGGCCAACTACTTCTGACACATCTGTTGAGAGGAAATCTTCGGCCACTGAACAAGGATTTTGAATAAAAGCAGACATTGAGTGGCTGTGTGACTCCATATGGTTGTTTACTCAGAACATGCCACCTGCCCTTGAATTCCAGTTCTGAAGCTCAATAGCTGTGCAACATTGAGAAAATCACTTGGCCTCTCTATTCATAACTTTCCTCATCCGGAAAAAAGGGATAAAAATAATGATAATGCTATCTTCATGGCTGTTTTTAAGTGTTAACACGGTATTATATGTAAAGCTGGAGGTCATTTAACACATTGTAAACACTTCAAAGTGCCATCTGTTCTGATCAACTTAATGAAAGATGCCATATTATCTAGTATATAGTTTAAATGTTGTTTTCACAAATTATACACCTTCTACAAGAATACAGCCTTTTCTTATGTTATGATGGTAATAAACTACACTTGTTTTCTTTAAAAAGTATATTAGTTAAGCATCCAGTTAAATTACTTTCAAACTTTTTATTTTATGGAGACTATCTTAATTCAATACTTTTTTCAACTTTTATTTAATAAATATAAATTTCAAAAGTACAACTTTTGAATTATAGCGGCTTTTCCCCCCATAACCTCCCTCACACCCACAACCATCCCATCTCCTACTCCCTCTCCCATCCCATTCACATCAAGATTCATTTTCAATTATCTTTATAGACAGAAGATCAAGTTAGTACATACTAAGTAAAGATTTCAACAGACTGCACCCACACAGACACACAAAGTATAGAGTGCTGTTTGGGTAGTAGTTTTACCATTAATTTGCATAGTACAACACATTAAGGACAGAGATCCTACATGGGGAGTAGTGACTCCCGTTGTTGATTTAACAATTGACACTCTTATTTATGATGTCAGTAATCACCCAAGGCTCTTGTCATGAGCTGCCAAGGCAATGGAAGCCTTTTGAGTTCACCAACTCCGATCTTATTTAGACAAGGTCATAGTCAAAGTGGAAGTTCTCTCCTCCCTTCAGAGAAAGGTACCTCCTTCTCTGATGGCCCGTTCTTTCCACTGGGATCTTACTCACAGAGATCTTTCATTTAAGTCATTTTTTTTACCACAGTGTCTTGGCTTTCCGTGCCTGCAAAACTCTCATGGGCTTTTTAGCCAGATCTGAATGCTTTAAGGGCTGATTCTGATTCAATAATTATTTAATGCAGTAATGTGTTGTATTAACAAAATTGGGAGTGTTCGTTCATTCTTTAATGTAACAAATATTTATTGAGCAACTGCCAAGTGTCAAGCAATGTTTTAGGTGCTAGGATATAACAAGGAACTAAAAAGTAAAAGAGAAATATTATTTTAGAGTTTACAATAAACCAAAAATGGAAACCATAGTAAATCATACAAGATAGGAAATGATAGATGTTATATATTATAATAAGTAGACAGGAAGATGTGGAGAGTCAGAGAGAGTGTTGGCATGTTACTTTTAAGTATAATGGTCAGGAGATATCTCACTAAAAAGTAACTTAAGCAAATACTTGAAAAAGGTAAGAGTAAAAGTCATGAGGATCCCTGCAGTGAATATGTTTCATGTAGATGGAACAGCTAATGCAGTCACATCAGTTTCAGGAACAGCAAAGATGTCAGTTAGTAAGAGAATACTGGAGATAAGGTTAACATTGTATTAGAGGGCCTAGTAGGTCATAGTGAGAACCTGGCATTTTCCCTGGATAAGATAAGAAGCTATTGACCAGTTCTAAGAAAAGGAGTAGTATGATATGACTTATACCTTCAAAGCATTCTTCTGGTTGCCTCGTGATGAATAATCTTTAGGGAGGCAAATGTAGAAGCAGGGAAGTTGGGCTTTTGTAGTATTTGAGGCTATGGATCATGGTCGTTCACATCAGAATGTTAGCACTGGAGGTGGTGGAAAATGAGGGCCAAAGACATTTCCTGATGGCTTAAAGTTGAAGTCCAATGTAAAGAGCAGCATCAAGATGACTGCAAGGTCTTTATTCTGAGCAACTACACAGCTGAAATAATTGTCCATCGGCTGAGGTGAACAATGCCATATGTTGGGGCCAGTGCTATGGCATAGCTGGTAAAGCTGCTGCCTGCAGTGTCAGCATCCCATATGTGTGCCGGTTCACTTTCTGGCTGCTCCACTTCCAATCAAGCTCTCTGCTATGGCCTGGGAAAGTAGTAGAAGATGACCCAAGTCCTTGGGTCCCTGCATCCACTTGGGAGACCCAGAAGAAGCTCCTGGCTTCTGGCTCCTGGCTCCTGGCTTCAGATTGGCGCAGCTCTGGCTGTTGAGGCCAAATGGGGAGTGAACCAACAGATGGAAGACCTCTCTCTGTCTCTGCCTCTCCTTCTCTCTCCGTGTGTAACTCTGACTCTCAAATAAATACATAAATCTTAAAAAAAAAAAGAAGGCCATAGGTACAGCAGGTTTGGGGAAGCAGAGAAATAATGAGCTACTCATGTTTGGCAACGCTAAATTTGAATTGAGGTTGTCAAGGAGACACTCACATGGGAGACCTGGAAGAAGCTCTAGACTCCTGGCTTAAGATTGGCTCAGCTCCAGCCTTCGTGGCCATGTAGGAACTGAACCAGCACATGGAAGACCCCTCTATATATATATTTTAGTTTCTTCACATTCTTTCCCTTCTAGATCTCATTTGCATCAATAAAAATCTATTTGGTAACTTGCCAGCAATTTTTCAATGTTTTCTTTGATAACAATTTTCAGAACTAAATAAAGTTCCCTAAAATGATAAACTCTACTTTTTTTCCATATAAACTTCTGAAGATAAATCCCAGATTTGGGATTATCTTACATGTTACATTTCCCCCCTGCAAGTGGAGTTTTACTTAATAGCAACTTAATTAGAAAGAACCTGCTGTGTTTAAAAAGGGAAATGAACTTGAGTTTTCCACTCAGAAGGAAGGAGTAGAATTGCAAAGCATTTTTCTGTGAAGGGAGAGTCCATCTATTCAGCGAAAGTTTCAGGTCATTTTCCAGTTTTGCTGTGGATTTTGACAGTTCCACTGGAGTCTGAAAATCACCCCATTGTAGACACTTGATCTCTCTTTTCTAATAATTGAGGAACATTGGTTTGCTGCACCTAGTCAGAGAAGGCTTTATTTGGTACAAGTTCTTTGCTCGCTACCCAGAAACAGCTGCTCCATCTCCTGTGACACAGGATGTAATAAAACGGAGTAAATGGAGTAGAGTATTTTGATAGATTAATCACTGCGGGGTGCGCAGCATTCACAGCGCTCATGGTGAAAGTGAAGAGATTATAGCAGAATGACATCTGTTTTCTTCCATGTAAATTGCTAGACTTTGAATCTGCTGTTATTTAGCAGATGTGTAGATTTAATTATTAGGATTGCATAACCACTGGGGAAAGCATGGGATTTTATTGATAGCTTTCCACCTACTGTAATTGCAGAATAAGTAAACGGCTTTTGTCTCCTTTGTGGAAATAAAACTTAAAAAGTTAAACCCACAAAGGATGTGTTATTTCTTATTCCTGAGGTACGTACGAACTAGTGTTCATTCCTCTGTGTTAACAAAACTCCAACCAATGTGCCCAACAGTTTGACAATTGTTTTTTCCACAAGCTGCAGCTAAAGACTGATTTTCAGTAAAATGTTTCAGAATGCTTATTGATCCGTCATTCAGAAAACTTAGAACTTTTCTAGATTCCTAAGATTTTCATAGAGTTATCTACAGCTAGGGTTAAAAGAAGCCTAGAGGATTATCTACTCCTACTCTTTCGTTTTATACTTGAGGACACTAAGGAGGAAAGAAACCTGGTATTAACTGAGCAATTGCCAACTTGTTCCTCTATGAGCTCTTATTCCAGTGCTCAGAGGAGAACTAGCTGAGAGGTAACAGACCGCATGCTGTTTTTCATTATTAGAAAATGCTCTTATTTTAATAAGTCAATCAAGACAGATTTTAATACTTCAGTAGTAACTTCCAAGAAATTTTTAAAAATCCAGTTTTTATTACTTAACCATATATGGTTTGTGACAGATAAATGAGAATAGTAAAACTCAGTTTTTGTAGCAGATGGATGGGAATAGTAAAATATAACTGAGGCACAAAAACCTGAATTTCATTCAATGTATTTCTAATTGTTACATTGTTCATATTGATTAGTGAAGTTCTTTCCGCTCTAAAGGGCCAGCACTGTGGCACAGTGAGTTAACGCCGCTGCTTGCTAGGCGAATGCCCCACAGTGGAGTGCTGGTTCCAGTCCATGCAGCCCTGCTGCCCACCCATCTTCCCGGTAATGTGCCAGGGAAGGCAGCAGAGGAACCCCCTGCAACCCACGTGGGAGGCCAGGATGGAGTTCTCAGCTCCTGGCTCTGGCCAGGTCCACCTGAGACCTGCTGTTGGGGCCGTTGTGCATAGAAGGTCTCTTTTTCTGTTGCTCATTCAAGTGAAGAAAAAAGCAGCTCTATTCCAAGCATGAAAAAATCCTTGTGAGACTTAAAAATAATTAGAGATTCTACCCCCCGCAAAGATAGTAATATTTCTAGATAATTGCATTCTTGAGAACTACTACATGTGACAAGCTAGTGAGTATTTTGAAACTTTTTAAAAATAATGGAAAACTAAAGCAAAATTCAACACAGAGGTAAATATATATATATGTATATATATGTGTATATATATATATTTGACTCCTGGATACTCCACTTCCAATCCAGCTCTCTGCTATTGGCTGGGAAAACAGTGGAAGATGGCCCAAGTCCTTGGGCCCCTGCACCAACGTGGGAGACCCAGAAGAAGCTCTTGGCTCCTGGCTTTGGATCAGCCCAGCTCCAGCCATTGTAAGCATTTGGGGAGTGAACCAGCAGATGGAAGGCCTCTCTCTCTCTCCTCTCTCTCTCTCTCTCTTTCTCTGGCTCTACCTCTCTCTGTAACTCTTTCAAATAAAAAAAAAATCTTTAAAAAATACACATCTATCATACAAATCATATAATTTTTCTCCATAATTAAGGAAACAAACTCCAGATGCAAAAAAAAAATCCAATTTCCCCATCAGAGTTAAAATTTTAATTTTATATTTTGTTGAATATCTTTGGTTTTTAAATATGAACAAAAACTTCTAAAAGATCACCAGAATTCTTTAAGCATTCAAATCCCCAAATTGTATATAATTCATCCAAGACATAGAGCAAGGAATTCTGAAAACTGAATGCACAGTGAGTCACATAATCTTTTCCACACACTACCATCCTGCAAATTAGTTTCTTTTACACTGTCAAAATCTGGAATATTGTGATCAGTAGCTGTGGTCAGTAGTGAAGACGCATGAGCTCCACGGAATTCTTTCTCTTCATTTATTACCGATTCTGTCACAGCATCTTTTTCCTCAGCTGAGTAAGCAGCACTTACTTCTTTTAAAATTTCAGGTTCCATTTTTGACTCAGGTTGCTGAGATGTTCCCAAATAGCACCTGAGAAACGTCGAGAGACTCTTGTTCAGTGGCCGCTGAACCACAACTATGTTTCTAGTGCTTTCCCGGCTGTTGATGAGTCAGAATCCGTCGTACAAGGGATGAGATGGTCTATATTTTCCCTTTCAGTTAGATGACTTCCTTCACTGATGCTGTCTTCCTTTCCTTGCAGCTGATCAGAGTGACTACACTCTTGCACCTTCCCATGAATTTGAGACATTTATCATTAACCTGAAGGACTTCGATTGATGGTGGGGCTGGTGACATTGTCTGTCTCACTGGACGGCTCAGGACCTCTTAGTTGACAACCTTTCTTATTCTCCGGAGCAAACAGCTAGAGTCGTGTGTGGTGAAGCCCAGCTGGTACTGGAGGGGGATCAAATCCTCTCCACGACTGCAGCTGGCTGCACGGCACAGGAACTGGCAGGGTCAGAGTTTCCTCATCCTGGTTACACCACAAGGGAAGACGCGCAGGTCCCCTTGTCTCCAGGCAGCTACCATCCACAGCCAGGTCCCAGGGCAAGTGGCCTGAGCCCAGCCAGCAGCCCCCCTCCACCCCCTTCCCCCATTCCGGCAGACCCCATTATATTGACAGACTCATTGAGCACCCTGATGTTAAGCTTTTCAATCTTAATGGTTTTATTCTCCTGTGGCAGCAAAAGTAGATTCAATTCATATGGGCATTATAAGGAAGCTTAAAAATTCTCAAGGACATTGAAGAAAGATTAGTTTATTTTATTTTTTTTTTCATTTTCGATTCTCTTTATATACAGAAGATCAGTTTAGCATACATTAAGTAAAGATTTCAACAGTTTGCTCCCACACAGAAACATAAAGTGAAAAATACTGTTTGAGTACTAGTCATAGCATTATATCTCAATGTACAGCACACTAAGGACAAAGATCCTACATGAGGAGTAAGTGCACAGTGACTCCTGTTGTTGACTTAACAAATTGACACTCTTGTTTATGGCGTCAGTAATCACCCTAGGCTCTTGTCATGAGTTGCCAAGGCTATGGAGGCCTTTTGAGTTCACCGACTCTGATCATTTTTAGACAAGGCCATGGTCAAAGTGGAAGTTCTCTCCTCCCTTCAGAGAAAGGTACCTCCTTCTTTGATGACCCATTCTTTCCACTGGGATCTCACTCGCAGAGATCTTTCATTTAGGTTTTTTTTCCCCCAGAGTATCTTGGCTTTCCATGCCTGAAATACTCTCATGGGCATTTCAGCCAGATCCGCATGCCTTAAGGGCTGATTATGAAGCCAGAGTGCCGTTAGGACTTTGCCATTCTATGGGTCTGCTGTGTATCTCACTTCCCATGTTGGATCACTCTCCCTTTTTGATTCTATCAGCTAGTATTTGCAGACACTATTCTTGTTTATGTGATCCCTTTGGTTCTTAGTCCTATCATTATGATCAATTGTGAACAGAAATTGATCACTGGGACTAGTGAGATGGCATTGGTACATGCCACCTGGATGGGATTGAATTGGAATCCCCTGGTATGTTTCTAACTCTACTGTTTGAGGTAAGTCAGCTTGAGCATGTCCCGAATTGCACATCTCTTCCCTCTCTTATTCCCACTCTTATATTTAACAGCAATCACTTTTCAGTTAAGTTTCAGCACTTAAGAAGAATTGTGTATTGATTACAGTATTCAACCAAAAGTATTAAGTAGAACAAACAAAAAAAAATACGAAGAGGGATAACATATTAAGCTGCTCATCAACAGTCAGGGTGAGGGCTGATCAAGTCACCGTTTCTCATAGTGTTCATTTCACTTTAACAGGTTTCCTTTTTGGTGCTCAGTTAGTTGTTACCTATCAAGGAGAACAAGTGGTGTTTGTCCCTTTGGGATTGGCTTATTTCATTCAACATAATGTTTTCCAAATTCCTAACAGGGATCACTTTTCAGTTAAAATTTAAACACCTAAGAATAATTGTGTGTTAATTACAGAGTTCAACCAATGTTACTAGAACAAAAAAAATACTAAAATGGATAAAGTATTACATTGTACATCAACCGTCAGGACAGAGCTGATCAAGTCACTGTTTCTCATAGTGTCCATTTCATTTCAACAAGTTTCCCCTTTGGTGCTCAGTTAGTTGTCGCCACTCAGGGAGAACATATGATATTTGTCCCTTTGGGACTGGCTTAATTCACTCAGCATGATGTGTTCCAGATTCCTCCATCTTGTTGCAAATGACTGGGTTTCGTTTTTTTTGACTGCTGTATAGTATTCTATAGAGTACATGTCCCATAATTTCTTTATCCAGTCTACTGTTGATGGGCATTTGGGTTGGTTCCAGGTCTTAGCTATTGTGAATTGAGCTGCAATAAACATTAATGTGCAGACTGCTTTTTTGTTTGCCAATTTAATTTCCTTTGGGTAAATTCCAAGGAGTGGGATGGCTGGGTTGAATGGTAGGGTTATATTCAGGTTTCTGGGGAATCTCCAGACTGACTTCCATAGTGGCTTAACCAGTTTGCGTTCCCACCAACAGAGGGTTAGTGTCCCTTTTTCCCCACATCCTCGCCAGCATCTGTTGTTGGTAGATTTCTGAAAGTGAGCCATGCTAACTGGGGTGAGGTGGAACCTCATTGTGGTTTTGATGTGCATTTCCCTGATTGCTAGTGATCTTGAACATTTTTTCATGTGTCTGTTGGCCATTTGGATTTCCTCTTTTGAAAAATGTCTATTGAGGTTCTTGGTCCATCTCTTAAGTGGGTTGTTTATTTTGATGTTGTGGAGTTTCTTGATTTCTTTGTAGATTCTGGTTATCAACACTTTATCAGTTGCATAGTTTGCAAATATATTTTCCCATTCTGTCGGTTGTCTCTTCACTTTCCTGACTGTTTCTTTTGCAGTACAGAAACTTCTCAATTTGATGCAACCCAAATGTTAATTTTGGCTTTGACTACCTGTGCTTCTGGGGTGTTTTCCAAGAAGTCATTGCCGGTACCTATATCTTGCAGGGTTTTTCCAATGCTCTCTAATAATTTGATGGTGTCAGGTCATAGATTTAAGTCTTTAATCCATGTTGAGTGAATTTTTGTGTAAGCTGAAAGGTAGGGGTCTTGCATCATGATTCTGCACGTGGAAATCCAATTTTCCCAGCACCATTTATTGAATAGACTGTCCTTACTCCAGGGATTGGTTTTGGACCCTTGATCAAATATGAGTTGGCTGTAGATGTTTGGATTGATTTCTGGTGTTTCAATTCTGTTCCATCGGTCTATCCATCTGTTTCTGTACCAGTACCATGCTGTTTTGATTACAACTGCCCTGTAGTATGTCCTGAAATCTGGTATTGTGATGCCCCCACCTTCGTTTTTGTTGTACAAGATTTCTTTAGCTATTCGAGGTCTCCTGTGTCTCCAATTTCAGCATCATTTTTTCTAGATCTGAGAAGAAGGTCTTTGGTATCTTGATTGGTTTTGCATTGAATATTAAATTGCTTTTGGGAGAATGGACATTTTGATGATATTGATTCTTCCAATCCATGAGCATGGAAGATTTTTCCATTTCTTGTTATCCTCTTCTATTTCTTTCTTTAAGGTTTTGTAATTTTCATCATAGAGATCTTTAACGTCCTTGGTTAAGTTTATTCCAAGGTATTTGATTGTTTTTGTAGCTATTGTGAATGGGATTGATCTTAGAAGTTCTTCCTCAGCCATGGCATTGTCTGTGTATACAAAGGCTGTTGATTTTTGTGCATTGATTTTATACCCTGCTACTTTGCCAAACTCTTCTATGAGTTCCAATAGTCTCTTAGTAGAGTTCTTTGGGTCCCCTAAATAAAGAATCATATCATCTGCAAAGAGGGATAATTTGAGTTCTTCCTTCCCAATTTGTATCCCTTTAATTTCTTTTTCTTGCCTAATAGCTCTGGCTAGAACCTCCAGAACTATATTGAATAGCAGTGGTGAGAGTGGGCATCCCTGTCTGGTACCAGATCTCAGTGGAAATGCTTCCAACTTTTCCCCATTCAATAGGATGTTGGCTGTGGGTTTTTCATAGATTGCTTTGATTGTATTGAGGAATGTTCCTTCCAAACCCAGTTTGCTTAGAGTTTTCATCATGAACGGGTGTTGTATTTTATCAAATGCTTTCTCGGTGCCTATTGAGATAATCATATGGTTTTTCTTTTGCAGTCTGTTAATGTGGTGTATCACATTGATTGTCTTGCACACATTAAACCATCCCTGCATACCAGGGATAAATCCCACTTGGTCTGGGTGGATGATTTTCTGATGTGTTGTTGCATTCTATTGGCCAGAATTTTATTGAGGATTTTTGCATCTATGTTCATCAGGGATATTGGTCTGTAATTCTCTTTCAATGCTGCATCATTTCCCAGCTTAGGTATTAAGGTGATGCTGGCTTCATAGAAAGAATTTGGGAGGATTCCCTCTTCCTCGATTGTTCTGAATAGTTTGAGAAGAATTGGAGTCAGTTCTTCTTTAAATGTCTGGTAGAATTCAGCAGTGATTCCATCTGGTCCTGGGCTTTTCTTTGTTGGGAGGGCCTTTATTACTGTTTCAATTTCTGTTTCAGTTATGGGTCTATTTAGGTTTTCGATGTCTTCCTGGTTCAATTTTGGTAGGTTGCATGTGTCCAGGAATCTATCCATTTCTGATAGGTTTCCCTGTTTGCTGGCATACAAGTCCTTGTAGTAATTTCTGATGATTCTTTTTATTTCTGTGGTGTCTGTTGTTACATTTCCTTTTTCATCTCTGATTTTATTGATTTGGGTCTTTTCTCTTCTTTTTTTAGTTAGTTGGGCCAATGGGGTGTCAATTTTGTTTATTTTTTCAAAAAACCAGCTCCTCGTTTGGCTGATTTTTTGTAATGTTTTTTTGGATTCAATCCTGTTGATTTCTTCTCTGATTTTAATTATTTCTCTTCTCCTACTAGATTTGGGTCTGATTTGCTGCAGTTTTTCTAGATCCTTGAGATGTGTTGAAAGCTCATCTATTTGGTACCTTTCCAATTTCTTGATGTAGGCACCTATTGATATAAACTTTCCTCTTAACACTGCTTTTGCTGCATCCCATAAGTTTTGGTATGTTGTGCTGTTATCCTCATTTACTTCCAGAAAATTTTTGATTTCTCTTTTAATTTCTTCTATGACCCATTTCATTCAGGAGCATGTTGTTCAATCTCCATGTGTTTGTGTATGCTCTAGGGATTCCTGAGTTGCTAATTTCCAACTTCATTCCTTTATGGTCTGAGAAGCTACATGGTATGATTCTAATTCTTTTGAATTTGCTGAGACTTGCTTTATGGCCTAGTATGTGGTCAATCCTAGAGAAGGTTCCATGTACTGCTGAGAAGAATGTAAAATCTTTAGCTGTAAGATTGAAAGTTCTGTATATATCTGTTAGATCCATTTGGGCTATAGTGTTGTTTAAATCTACTGTCTCCTTGTTGATCTTCTGTCCTGTTGATCTGTCTATTTCTGAGAGTGGAGTATTGAAGTCCCCCAGTACTATTGTATTGGGGTCTAAGTCTCCCTTTAAGTCCCTTATCAAATCTTTTAGATAAACCGGTGCCCTGTAGTTAGGTGCATATACATTGATAATTGTTATATCCTCTTGTTGTATTGATCCCTTAATCATTATATAGTGTCCCTCTTTGTCTCTCTTAACAGTTTTTGTGGTAAAGTTTATGTTGTCCGATATTAAGATGGCTACGCCCACTCTTTTTTCATTTCTGTTGGCATGGTATATCTTTTTCCAGCCTTTCACTTTCAGTCTGTATGCATCTTTGTTGGAAAGATGTGTTTCTTGTAAGCAGCCAATAGATGGGTTTTGTTCCTTAACCCAATCAGCCAATCGGTGTCTTTTAACTGGACAGTTCAAGCCATTAACGTTCAATGTGACTAATGATAAGTGGTAACTTTGCCCTGCCATTTGCCAAAGATAAGTTCTAATATATGCTTTGAATTCAATGTGATCTTTTGCTGTGAGGTTTCCTTCCTTTACCTTCTTTCATATTGATGACCGTGTTTCTGTGTTTCTGTGTATAACACATCTTTAAGCATCTTTTGCAGGGCTGGACGAGTGGTGACAAATTCTTTCAATTTCTGTTTGCTATGAAAAGTCTTTATTTCACCTTCATTCACAAATGATAGCTTTGCAGGATATAATATTCTGGGCTGGCAGTTTTTCTCTCTTAGTACCTGGGCTATATCTCGCCATTCCCTCCTAGCTTGTAGGGTTTCTGATGAGAAGTCAGCTGTGAGTCTGATTGGACATCCTCTGAGAGTAATCTGACGTTTCTCTCTTGCACATTTTAGGATCTTTTCTTTATGTTTCACTGTGGAGAGTTTAATTACAACGTGTCGTGGTGAGGATCTCTTTTGGTCGTGTTTGTTAGGGGTTCTGTGAGCTTCCTGTACTAGGATATCTATGTCCTTCTCCAAACCTGGGAAATTTTCTGCTAATATCTCACTAAAAAGGCCTTCTAATCCTTTCTCCCTCTCCATGCCTTCAGGAACTCCTAGAACCCGAATGTTGGGTTTTTTAATAGTATCCTGCAGATTCCTGACAATATGTTTTAGATTTCTAATTTCCTCTTCTTTTCTTTGGTCTGACTGTATCCTTTCCTGTTCTCTGTCTTCTAAGTCCGATATTCTCTCTTCTGCTTCACCCATTCTGTTTGTAAGGCGTTCTATTGTGTTTTTCATTTGATCTATTGAATTCTTCACTTCAGTCACTATCACAGTTTCCTGTTGTACTAGTTGTTTCGTTTCATTTTGATTCCTCCTTAATATTTCATTTTCACGAGAGAGATTTTCTATCTTGTCCATTAAGGATTTCTGTAGTTCAAGAATTTGTTTTTGAGAACTTCTTAATGTTCTTATCAATTTTTTGAGATCTGCTTCTTGCATTTCTTCTAACTTATCATCTTCATAATCTTGAATTGGGGTGTCTTTTTCATTTGGGGGCGTCATTGTTTTTATTACCTCGGTTTTTGCGTTTGTTATTTGGCATATTGGAGATATTTGGTTTCTTCACTGTGGTGCTTTTTCTTGTTATACTACGACTCTAGATTAAGTGGACTTTCTGTTTTTGATGGAGCCTTAGAGGCTTGAGATGGGTGTGGCCTGAGAGCTCTGTTTGGTGTGCCAAAGGTGACACTCCCAGGTTAGGCGTGGTAGATCTCTCTCTTTCTTTCTTTCTTTTCTTTGATTTAAAAGGGAAGTAATTCCGCACAGCTGAATGAAGTTGGAGGTAGTTAGCAGGCAAATGATATACCCACAGGAGCCAGAGATCAGAAGCTCTTTCCCAAGGACCACACAGGGAATCTGTTCTGCCCTCAGGGTGGGCTCAGATTCTCCTTCAGTCTCGCACTGGGTTGCCAAAGTTACGGAATTGTAGCGTCTCTGGAGAGTGCTCACGTGAATTCCGTGAGTTCTCTCCCCCACCGTCTCTTTTTTCACAGTCTCAGTTCAGTAGCACCACAAATTTACTAGGTCCTAATCTCCTGTTAATTCGCCCCGCCCAGAGTCAGGTTTTTCTGCTAGGCTCAGGGCCAGTGCAGACCTGAGGTCGATCTGCTTATGACATATGTCCAAGATGGCGCCTGCTCTTTGTCTTGTTTGCCTTTGAGAGGTGAGCAGAGAGAGAGAAACCCGTGTCCGTACCAGTCACCTTTTTTTTTTTTCTCTCTCTCTCTCTTCCAGTTAGCCTGGTGAACTTTCCCCCCTGGGGGTCGTTCCCTCTAGTCTCCTCTCTCTGCTTGCCTGCCTGTGTCTCGGGCTATTGAGGTTCGGTTCACCTCGCGTTCCAGCACTGGTGTGTTGAGTCTGCCGCCGGTGTCCCGAACTGTGGGCTGCCATGCTCTCCACACAGGTCCATTGTGAATCACGCGTTCCAGAAGAGTTTCCTCTGCTGTTTCCTCCCCTACTCTTCCTTGAACCTGCAGTATCTCCACTTTTTTTAAACTGTCTCTTCCCGGACTATCAGTGTGCTCCCTTCCTATTCCGCCATCTTGCCTCCTCAGATTAGTTTATTTTAATGCAAAAAAATTTTGAACCATGCATCCTAGTGGTCTTCAATAAGTTAATGAAAAGTGCAGAGTAAAGAAAAGAAGACATTGATTTGACAAAGTTACAGAGTGTTTTGTGCTTCAGATGTCCAGAAAACACAAAATTCAAGACTCAAAGCCTTGGGTCCGATCCCACACGTGCCATGCATGTGTTTTGTGTCAGTGGCTGTTTGTTTCCCCATTTGTACAGAGATTGATTAGCCAGAGAAGCCACTGTCCACTTTGACACAGTGTCCACTTACAATCCAATGGTGTCTATTCTGTGGTTCCCTTTCTTAGATTTGCCAAATGTTCTTGAACCTGATATCTAAATAAAGCTCCTGGATGTGAAATTTCATGTGATCAGAAAATCTGGTTCCTGACTATCAACTTGTGTTTGTGTATGGGTGTGTGTGTGTGTATACAATCTGGAAAAACTACAACACACACACACACACACACACACACACACACAGGCTGTGAGTCACACCCAGGAATTACATTCATGTAGTACCTGCCTTTCCTCTGTAAAGTGGTGACCTTACATTTAGAGAGTCTCTGTAATTTTGGCCAAAATAAACAAAGGTCTTTGAAAATTGCAACTTCAACAAACCAAAAGCTGAACTTTCAGACAGCCATACAAAGGTTTTGTCCAAATAATGAAATCATTTGGATATTTCAAAACCATTTGAACAATTACATGAAGTTTTCCATTTTGGCTCAGGTGTTTTGACCTTAGGTGGGTGATAGAAACAGAGCTGGGGCACTTATCTGAGTATCTGGTTATGAGACGCCCACCACGTGGCAGAGGGCACCCACAGTCACATATCACACAGATCACATAGTCCTTCCGCTGCTGCGTATTCCCAGAAAGCTGCCTCTTGCTGTCTTCCCCACACTCACTGGGTAGCCTTTAGGACACATCACTCCCTGCCCTAACTGAGCATGCCTTTGTTCCTTGTGATGGTCCATTCTGGGTGCAAACTGACCGCACTAAGGAATACCTAGAAACATGGGAAAGCATTATTTCGGGGTGTGCCAGGGGCCTTTCCAAACAAGATTAACATAGGAGTGGGAGTGGCCTAGATGGGGAAGACCTGCCCTCAATATAGGTGGATACCATTCATTGGCCACGGTCCAGAGAGAATAAATGCAGAAAGTCAATCAATCTGTCTCTCACCCTGAGAGCTGAGTCATGCTCCACAGCTGAACTTACATCCGCAGCCCCTCGGCTAGCACTCGGGCTCCTTGTAAGAGTTATACTCTCAGCCAGCTTTCCTGCTCCTGAGGCCTTTGGATTTGCACTGAGCCATGCTACCAGAATCCTGGGGTATCCAGCCTGCAGATAACTTGTCCTTGGACTTCTCTGGGCCACAGTCATGTGGACCAACTACCTTAATTCGCTGCCATTCATATTCCTATATAAATTTCCTATTGATTGTGTCTCTCCACTGAACTCTGCCTAATACAGTCCCCTGTTTCCTGGGCTTTGATCACTACGTAGGTCCATACACTCCCTTAGCTCACCACTAGCTGGCCTCTCTCTGAACTTCCACTTTAGCCTCTGAGGCTCTCTACTTGTCATCGGTAAAACGTCCTTCATCCTGAACTTCTCTGATATTCCCTCCACTCTTGTCTAACTGAAATCTGGGCTGTCTTCTGACATCGCTGTTTTGCAGATAACCAACTCAAGCTGCCCTTTCCCTTCAACGACACTTATTTCACTGAATCTGGAGGTGGTGAGGCTGCTCATTTGATTCCCCTTTGGCACTTGAGGATCATTATCTCAACCTTCTCCCTAGAACATTGGCTGATTGGAGGCTCAGGCCATTAGACAGGACCAGCACCTGTCCCTCCTTGCTGCATTTGTAACGGCGCCTCCAGGTCATTCCTCCTTGTAACTTGAAGAATGCAGCACTTGTCTCACTGGGTTCTTCGACAGAAATATTTCTGTCAAAATTCTTTGCCATTGTGGACAAGGAGTATTTTCAAAATAACTAGTATGGCACAGGGACAGGTCATGGGACAGGGTAAATGACTGCATAGTACCTGATTAGCAGTCTGGCATATAGATGGTTTTTCCAGTCATCCAGTCTCTCAACTGTCTAATGCAACTCTTGGTCCCCATTTTCTACATGCCCTTATCAGAAAGCCAGTCAAAATTGACAGCACCTGCCCCACAATTGCCACCTTCCAGTTTTTTGGTTTCTCTGAAGCATACATAACATGTAACACATTTATGAGGTTACTACACATTATCTTTCTTTTTTACCATGAAAATAATCTACTTGAGATATTGGTTTTCCTCTTCCATGGGTGTATTTCCAGTGCCTACATCAGTACCCAGCACAAAGCTGGGACTCAACAAGTATATATTGGAAAATAACTTTGTACCCAAAGTCGAAGCTTTCACAGACATAAATGCAAGATGTCCAAGTTATACTACTATGCTTTTGAATACCAAGTAGTCCTTCAATATTTGAAATGATGTTAAATTAATCAGAAAATAACATAATTCTACTAACATTGAAAAGACATTGGGTTTAATGTAGGCATCCTAGGATGTCCAGAATCCTCAGCACCAAGAGATACCCATGTCTATCTGTGCTTGCTAAAAATAGAGAAACTTTGAATCCTAGGGAATAAAGTGGCTCATGAAACCTCAGAGGTGATATCTTGGGTCCTCATATAGACAGACTTGTAGAAATAACACAATTTCAATCTGGGATGGTAGGAATATATAAATGAAAAATAGGGATCAGTCAGCAGAAGCAACATTAAATTTCTGCCTCTGCCACTCATACGTTTCCTGTCTTCCAGAAAATAGTGTTAGGAGAAGCACAACGCATTTATTCATTTGGAACTTTGCCATATAACATAGGATATAGGGCAGGAATTGCAGTAAGGGGACACACTATTCTAAAATTTTCTAACAAGCAAGCCAAGTTTGCCAGGTTCCAAATTAGCATGAAGTCATTTGTCCTATGAGGGAAATGGTAAATTATTTATTTACACCTATTACAACTTTGCTTGGTTAGAGTTGTCTCTGCATACTATGTAGTGTGCCGAAAGGGGAAGAAATGTGCTCATGGCATCTGCCACACAAAGATGCTATTAACAGGTCAATGTTATGGATTTCTTGAATGCTGAGAATAGGGACGCCATGAAAAAAATCATTCAGCAACAACAGGCTAAGCTAGAGACTCATTAACAGAGTCCTCCCTGATGTTACAGTCTGGACCAGAGGACAGTCGACACCAGATGAAAGGATATTCACTTTTGCCTGTGAGCCCAAGCAATGGTCATGATTTACTCACAAGCTGAGAAAACAGCCTAGACAGGATGGGGAGGCAAGAACTTACAACAGTCTTTTGACAAACTCCCACTCCAAGCAGAAAAATAGGGAACAACTTCCAAGTTGATGGGAAAGTGTGGAATTACTTTTTGTAATAGATTCATATTTTACATGTCGATGATATTTTAATTTACAAATGACACCAATGATTCTCTCTATTAAAAAGATTAAATTAAAATATCCTCAAAAAAGTATCCTTAAAAAGAAACATTTTTCTATCTTGCCATTTACAATTTTTGTCAAGTTTTTTCTCTAAACACTCTTTTCTTCATGATGCATTCATTTTTTTTATTTCCTTCCTGGGTCTTAGAGAACCAAATCTCATAAGCCTGACTTGGGTTACATTCCTATTCACTAGTAAACAAAGTGGGACTTTCCACCCTAGACCACCAGTTAAGCAAACCTCTGGACCTGGGACACAGTAAGCTACCTGCAAAGTTTATGGCTTTGTGGAACAAGGATAGACCTGAACAAAACTGAATATCCATAAGAAAAGGGCAACAGAAATGAATAAAACTTCATTCTTATAAAGTAATATAGTTGAAAGAACCAAAGTCACATTTAAAAACCATGTTTTCAAAATATGACTACTTGTAACTTAGCCTATAACCATACAATGTCAAAATAACTTAGATTCTTTCGGGGCAAGCTCTGTGGTGTAGAAGGTTAAGCCTCCACCTGTGGTGCTGGCATCCCATATGGGCACCAAATCAAGTCCCAGCTACCTCACATCCAATGCAGCTCCTTATTAATGGCCTGGGGAAAGCAGCAGCAAATCCCCAAAGTCCTTGGGTCCCTGCACCTATGTGGGAAGCTCTTGGTTCCTATCTCCTGGCTTTGGCCTGGCCCAGCCCTGGTTGTTGCAGAAATTTGGGGAGTGAACCAGCAGATGGAAGATACCTCTCTGTCTCCCTCTCTTTCTCTGTCTCTGTCTCTCTCTCCTCTCTATATTTCTGCCTTTCAAATAAATAAATAAATCTTTTAAAAAATCTTAGATTATTTTACATTACTCAAATCATTATTTTATTACCCAAAACAACTATATGTCTCCTTAATTATCTTTTTTTTTTAAATTTTTTGACAGGCAGAGTGGACAGTGAGAGAGAGAGAGAGAGAGAAAGGTCTTCCTTTTGCCGTTGGTTCACCCTCCAATGGCCGTTGCGGCCAGCGCACTGCGGCCGGCGCATTGCGCTGATCCGAAGCCAGGAGCCAGGTGCTTCTCCTGGTCTCCCATGGGAGTGCAGGGCCCAAGCACTTGGGCCATCCTCCACTGCACTCCCGGGCCACAGCAGAGAGCTGGCCTGGAAGAGGGGCAACCCGGACAGAATCCGGTGCCCCGACCGGGACTAGAACCCGGTGTGCTGGCGCCCCAAGGCGGAGGATTAGCCTAGTGAGCCACGGCGCCAGCCTTAATTATCTTTTGCACTAATATAGGAAAGTCAACTGGTATAGTGAGAAAGGAAATCAAAAAATGGTATTGAATAACACCTCTGCCACTAATCATCAGATATTTTGGTCAAGTCACTTAATTTTTCTAAGATTCATAATTATCCAGAAAATTCCAGTAATAATACAAAGAGTATTTGGAGGTTTTAATTAGATTTATAAATTATATACAGAATTCTAAAATATGCCTCAGCACTAGTTTTAATATATAATAAATGCCTGATAAAAATTGTTAAGCATTCAATTAAAAAGAAAATAGTTTTAATTTAAAAAAATAACTTGAGAAAATAAAAGGGAAATTCCAAACCAAGTACTGGCACCATGGATTTAGGATTAGATTAAACCATTTATAAAAACTAAATATTAACTTTAGCAGCTCCATGATTAATAACAACTGGTATTCACTAAACCTTTGCCATAAGCCAGGAAGGGTGCCAAACACCTTATACACATTTAATATTCAATCTTTCCAACCATCTTATTTACAAATGAGGACACAGAGTGTTAGAGACATTGAGTAGTTTGCCAAAGCCTCAATCCAATAAAATGGCAAAGCTGGGGTTTGAGTTGAAGCCTGTGGAGGAAGCCCCTTTAAAGTGTGGGTTGTTGCATGACCATTGGGATTTGAAAACCTGGTCCCCCTTGTGCCAGCAGGTACCCAATCACTATTAACCGGAAAGTATTTAAGGATGCAAGTCTGTGCTCATCTATTTTCAGAAGCAATTGATCTGGGAAAGAAAGCAAGGGCGAATGTTAAGTACAAAGGCTACCTAGAGGTTTTTTTTCCCCTTCTAAATAATAAGGATGCCGAAAATACCTGGATTCCAAGGAAGCCCCAACTTCTTCTTTGGCCTTGAACACCTACCTCCAAAAAGCAATGCACAGAGAGAACATTCCAGGAATAATGTTTATAAAATACTTTTTCTAATAACAAAGGATAGGAACTAGGAGTTCTAGAAGTCTTCCTCAGCTCATATCTTGTCATCTCTCATGCTGTGTTCTTCCTTTCTATCTCTAATCCAAATGAGGGTACCTTGAGAACTTTGTGGGAAAAATGAACTTAAAGCAAAGTTTATTTTAGTGCAAAACATTTTGAAACCCATGCATAGTCTTTCATAATACACATTTTCCATGAACTCATTGAAGACTCCTCATATTTTCCATTCATTTCACCAATAAGAGTTCTAGGCACTCCTCTGTTATTTCATGTTTACTTCATGGTTATACAGCTGTCACCAAATAATGTCTCAGCTCTGGAGTTTCCAATTTATTTAATGTAAGCAGCTATCTCACATCCCCACCTAATAAAAATCTGAGCATATCCAAAACTGAAATTAATGTTTACGCATTCAATTTGCTTCCCAGCTCTGAGACAGCACAGTCAGCTCAGCTGCTCAAGACTATATCGCAGGCATAGCCCTTACTTCTTCCACTTCCTTTAGACCCCAAACCTCAGTGAGCCACCACAATCACTCTTCTCCACACCCTTCCCTAGTTCAGGCCCCTCTTACCTCTCCTCTGAACTTCTGTCCTCCCTCCAACCTTCTCCCTGTCCCCTGTCCACTTACCATTAGTAAACTTTGTAAAATGTATGTCTGATCTGTCATTCGCAGGCTTAAAGTACCAGAGAGGTTCCCAGTGCTCCCAGGACTGGAGTCCAAAATGTTCTAGGCCCTTCATATTCTTCCCTGACTTAAAAGTCTTAACAGGACCCAGTGAGCCCAAAAGACAACTCTGTACTCCTTGGAAAAGATACCCTCTTCTCCAAGCAGATGCAGCCTCCTGCCAGGGGGAAAGATCCGACGAGGAGCGGGTCATCTGGATCCACACCCTCTCCTCCCGTGGTTGTGCGAAGAGCATAACTGCCATAACTTCCTATGGTGGCTGTGGTTGTCCATCCGCCCAACTTCCTGGCCCATTCCTCAAACGTACTACTTTTCCTCTCTACTTTAGTGTGGACTATCTTTCTTTGTGTTCCTATCTCATTTCTATTTCATCTAAATCCTCTTCACCTTCAATTCATTAGCACGTTTTCTAGGCAATCTTCCCCACTCTTCCATGGTGTTCTCAGAGAACCTCATACTTCACCATCACAAACCATATCACATTATGTGACTTTGTGTGTCGTATTCTTACTAAGTTGTACATTCTGGGAGGGAGGTAAATAGTGTCTGTCTTATTCTCACTTTTATTCTAAACAGATCTTTGACATAAATAGAAACACCCAATAGATATTAGATGAATCTAAGTCTCAAGCTGAAATGACTCCTGTAAATTATAGGTCATAAAAGACCTTTAATAAAAACTGTGCTCAAATAAAATAACTAATAGTGCAAACCCAGGTCCCCTGAAAGACTAAAATCATGGTAAAAAGATAAAAATATTTTAAGGGTCTAACATACTCAGATGCGTGTCACTACTTGAATACCCAAAGCTCTGATTGCCAAAGACGCTATCTCTATTTGTTTCTTAAATCTTTCTTAAAAGCTAATATTTAATATTTTATTAAAGTTTTGCCTTGAAACCCAATGTTCACTTTCTATATAATTTTAAATGTGATTATCAATCTGATTAAACTGGGTTACATTCCGCCCTAACATAAGAATGGCTCAATGTCTATATGTCTTATCTGCTAAGAAGATAGACATGACAGCTAAACCTTTTAAAAATTCTTATAGGTTCCTTCTGGGCTTTTCAGGTTCCTCTGGCCATAGAATTTTCGTTTGTAATGGAACTTTGTCACAAATTTCCCAAGTTTGCCAATCCCCTCTGTAAGAAAGATAACCTCGGGGCACTCAGGTTGACATGTGAAGTTGCTACAAATTTTATCATTGTTTCTTAGAATTTGTTTAAGGAGTCATGAAATATAGCAGTGGCTCTAAAGTATTAGAATCCTTTTGTGAGGAAAAAAGATCACTATAAGCAGGTGAACAGGCTATCCACTAGTATGGGGTGTGGATGTTTTGAAATACAGGAAGATAGGAGACAGTAGTGAGAAAGAGAAAGTAGCCAAGAGAAACAGGTGGCCTATTCTTTTGTTTATGCACTCTGTAGCTTCTAGTTACTACCTACTCTGTGCCAGTATTATGCTTAATACATGAGGAACACATCATCCCTGTTCTAATGGAGGCTACGCTCTCCTAGGACATATAGGTGAGAAATTAGTTTCTTTGTAGATGGAGCATTCCTTATAATCAGATTCCTTATTTTCTAGGGAATATAAATAGAATACTACAAGAGATTTGTATCTTACTCTGTTTCTTATTTATTCTCTGTCATTTTAATTTTGCAGGAGTCCAGTTAAGTGGCACAGGTTCTGACAGGTTTCCTCTAAATCTGCCATCTCTGGTTGGGAGGCCACTCATGGGCAGTCATTTTTCTCAGTAGGACTCGGGTCTGGTATTGGGTGTTAGAATCTCATAGGTAATGAGACCAGCTGCAGCGGTGTCTTCTGCAATGACCCAGTAATGCAAGGACAGATTGTCAACTGCCTCTTGGGATTCAGAGATGCAGCCTCCTCATCCTCTGCCTACCCAGCTGTCATCCCTAGACCCCATCACTGCTTGCATGAGGCCTGCCAGTCCATGGAAGCCCAGGTTTGGGGAAGCCTATCCAGTTGTCTTTGCAAAGACTTCCAGATAGCCTCAAAATTTATCCATACAAAGCCACTGGAAATCTGAGTGCTGCCTGTCCCAGGAAAGACAAGTAGCTGATCTTGGGACTTAGGAGTAGAGTTGAAGAGAATGGAAATGAAAAATCTCCATTTCCCACAACACCTACAGGTTCTTAAATTCTAAGTTTTTGACCATGTAGATGTAAGTCATTCACTTTGGAAAAAATCATATTATTGAAAATAATTTGACATAATTTCTTTCAGTCCTACCACCACTTAATTGAGTATGAGAGCACTTCCAAAAGTTCATGGACAGGGACACTGTGTTACAGTGACTCTCAGCAGCAAGGGCAAGTCATGCTGGCTTAGAATTGATTCAGGCACTACATCAGGGTTGTAGGTGCCTTGAGCCAACCCTCATCCCCACATCTTGTGCACCAAGGGCAATGACCCGGGACAGAGTTATTCACACCTGAAGCCAGAGCTCGCTGCTTGGCTGTCACACACATGAATTACCCATGGTACCTCACGGCCATGAGCCCAGCCAGAAAGCCTTCTCCCATCTGAACCACGGCTGATATATTGGGCAGAGCATCAAAACTGCTCATCTCCTCGGTTCCCGTATATCCAAATCCAAATACATTCCCCTATAAGAGTGCTATTATCACTGTAGAAAATGGAAACACCACCCAACTGGGAGAAGAGATAATGAAGAAAGTACTTCAGTGTTAAAGTGCTGGAATTCCAGAGCTTTTCTCTTGGCTAAAACAGTTACAAGTTAAATTGTCCTCCCACCATCCATTATCCACCGATCAACGATAAATGGATGTCTGTTCCACATCTGGCAGCCAAGATCGGCTTTGTAAGGCATTTGAAGTGATCATTAATCCTGGAGATGATATCCTGCTGAACGAATCGGTTTATGCAGGAGCACTTCAAGGTCTGCAGCCACGTCCCGAATGCAGCCAGTGATGAAGATGGGGTTATGGCAGACTCCCTCAAAGAAATCCTGTCCAGATGGCAACCAGAAGACTCAGAGAACCCGAGGGAAAACACTCCCAAATTTCTTCACACTGTCCCAAATGGCAACAACCTCCTGGAGTCTCCTGGACAAGAGACTGCAAAAAAGGAAATCTATGAGCTTGCAAGAAAGTATGATTTTCTCATAACAGATGATCCTGACATGTTCAACAGTTCAGCAAGTCCTGGACACAAACGTTGCTTTCCGTGGAGGTTGACAGATCTGTCAGCAAGCCAATTCTTTCTCAAGAGCCTCTTCTCTGGTTGAGAGTAGGGTTTCTGACTACCCCAAATCCTTGAGAGACAGAATTGCATTACACACACAAGTATTATCAACGCACCCAGACACTTTCACACAGTTTAATATATAACAGCTTCTACACCAATGGGGAGAGGAGCTTTTTTTTTTTGTCTCACATAGACAAGCACTATTGTTTCCAGAAGATGTTTTCTATGTCAACAGCTCCACTCCTAGCCCTTACTTGAAAATATCCTCCATAGTTTCTCCAGACAGATTGATACAGCTTTCCAGAGATTAGCCCACTTATAAAAGAATCTTTATGAAGAAACTAAAATAATCAGACTACTTATAAAATGTTTTCAGAGAAATTATTTCTACTTAACTGGAAGAAATCGTACAGGTTGGATTTTTTAAAATGAGCTGTAACTATTTATCTGTACTAATTTAACTAGACTGCTTTTAAAGTACCTTTACATATGTTAGATCACCAAAATATATTTATAAATCACTCACGCCCTTTGATAAATTTTTAACCTGAATAAAACTATTTTTATCTTGGATTTTATTGTGCAGAATTCTGTAGATGCTCTGTCATTTTTCATAAATTTTATTTGAAACTAATTATACAAGTCATTTTGAAAATGTAATGAAATGATTAGTTCTAAGGTGTATATATAATATGTACTTCTCTATTTTCAAGAGAATTTAATAGAGCTGTTATAAAAGTTCTTACAATTTGACCATTATAAATGATTTTTAGTCAGAGTACCATAGCCATCAGGTTATGCCACAGAAATCCCTTTAAAATAAAATTCTGAAAGTAAATATTCAAAAAATGTTCATGCACATATGCAATGAAAAATAATGTAAATTTTCCATGAGATTTATAAGTCCCCTTAAATATGATCATAGCAATATTATGGACGATCTTGTGCCCATTAACTTTATATTTATAATAAGGGAGTTATTGTGAAAGGCCTCAAAATCTCCTTTTAAGATGCGATAGGGTAGAGTTCTAGCACTCTTTGGAAAAGCAGAACTCTTTAGCTGAGTGTGGTCCTTTACCATCTGGCCTCAAGCTTCCTCTCCAGTTATGTGTTTCTGACTCCTCTGAACTCCCAGCGCAGCCAGACTTGCAGATGTACTTCACATGAGCTGCAAATGTGAATTCTTGGAATTCCTTCCTTCATCCCATTGCTCTGAAGTCTGCACTGTTGGGAAAGCCATGTCTGTTCTCCAGGGCCCTGGCAGGCCACACAGATTACTGAGGAGTATGCCAAACTCAAAGGACAATTCAACCTACCACAGGCATAGCATCCATCTGGGTTTATTTTTCCATCACCCTTCTGGATGTGGAGAGAGGGGAAAGGATAATTCACATTCCTTTCCTGTGCTGTGAGACTTAGATTCTTGCCCTTATCCATTGTCTCATCACCTACATTCAGAACCTGTGGAGTAGGCTCATACCTTACCATCCTCCATGAACTTGGCATTCTTCTCTGACATGCACATTCACAAAGACCAAAGTAAAATTCTATCTTCTCCACAAACAGCCAAAATTCCAAAGACCTCTCTATCATCACCTCCATATCTAGGTGTTGAAAATAAAAGGAAGTGCGCTACAATGGGGGGGTGCTACTAGGAGAGTTTATCATAGCTCCAGTTCTAATGCCTGACTTTGAAAGTGTCGTATATTTATTACACCCTTGTCACAGGGTTGATTAGGTACAGGGAAAATGACTCCAGCAAACCAAACTCACAATTGACTTAAGTACAAACAGAAACACAATTTGTTCATTCTCAGTGAGAAATATAACTGTTATGTTCATCTGAAATGTATCTGTCAGTATGACAAAACATTCTTTCACCCACAGGCAGATAGATCTATTTGGGAAACCAAATTACAGTCGCACAATTGCTTGGTGAGCATGGAATCAGAGCCAAGGGAGTTGGCTAAGTGAAGCCAATATTTATGGGTACAATCAGACCAGTAGAGCTTATGGAGCCTTCTCACATTACAGATTTATCCTCCAAAGAAGAGGACAAATCAAGCTCTTGGTGTAGGGCACCCTTCCCCCGGGAGTACTTGCCTTTTGTTTATGTTCCGTTGCTACCCATCTATCCATTTTCTAGTGGGCCCTTCCTCTTCACAGCAGTTTTAGCTATCAGACCTTGAACTTGAAAATGGCAGAGGGACAGATTTAATATGTAGACTTCAAGTTCCCTGTGCCTCTATTTAATCCAATTTTATCTAATGTTAATTTTTATCAGAGCCCTAAAAGGAAAGGGGAGTATAGGAGAATTACCGAAATTGCCTTTTCATTGTACCACAATTTAAGAAGTTACAACTATTTTTAAATATTGTGACCAATTGTAAACCTCGGTGAGGTCACTGTTGAGTGGGATGTCCTTCTCAAGTTTCTTTACCAGAATTGTACTCCCATGCTCAGTTACCACCAGAAGTATTACAGAGCAGCCCCTGCTGAAAGAGCTGCCACATTGATTTAAACATACCCCAACCACATGGTTTATGGGGTTACCCCATAACCAATGACTTTCCTATGTTAGGGTAAAAAGCTAGCTCCTTAACCTAAGGTAATCAAATTTATGTGCTACAGTCCCAATACTTAACCCCGGATTTAACAAGCTTCATTTAACCTTAGATTGCGGCCTTACTCCACACTTTTGTCTTTCTTCCTTTGCTGTCTCCTTTTGGGTCCTTCCTAAAAAGTACTCCAGCAATAAATCCAACACCTGAATCTCTTTCACAGGCTATGCTCCTATGGCACCCCACCTAAGAAAGCTCAAGTACACATGCCCCTTTCCCTTCATCCTAAACTTCTCCAGCTTCCCAGGTGGATTGCTCCTTGCCCTAGTAAGATCTCTGCTAACTCTGGGAACACAGAGCCAAAAGATCAAGCATAAGAAGCCTATCATTTATCATGCCTCTGTGCGATACGAGAAGGCACAGATATGTCTGAGAGGAGACTTCGTAATTCTTGCCCCCAGAAATCTGAAGTCTCTGAGGTTCTCTTTGTGTCTTATGCCACCATTTTTATTAACTAACTGTACTTTCCACCTGTGATTTTCTTAGTTTATGTTTTTAGATGAGGAGAATAGTAAGTACTGGCAGAGCAGCGTTAGGTAGAAGGGACTCAGTGTATGAGACAATTCATTGACCACAAGGTTGGAACACCTACGAAAAGCCACACCTTGTTTTCTCTGAAGCCCAGAAGAGAGCAAAGAAGAGTCAGAAGAAAAATGACTCCAGCTAGAAAGGATAGAGGAAAGCGGCCAAAAGCCTTGGAAAACCCTGAGGTTGAACACAGGATTCCAAGTCAGGGCAGGGCCCCAAAAGAAATGTGATCTTTGGGTCACACACTAAGACCCAAGGTTCTCCTGACTTTGAAAGCCTAAAGCCATCCCCTCACAAAAACAAGAGGACTAGAGAAGTTAAAAAAAATGCCCTAGAGCTGCCAACCACAAAAGCAGCCACTCAGAGACAGGTGTTCTGGCACAATGGGTTAAGCTGCTGCTTGGAATTCCTGCATCTCATGTTGGAGTGCCCTATGAGTCCTGGCATCTCCACTTCTGATCCAACTTCCTGCTAATGCGCACAGAGAAGCAGCAGATGTTGGCCCAAGTACTTGGGCCCCTGTCACCCAAGTGGGACATCCAGATGGAATTCCCAGCTCTTGCCTTCAGCTTGGCCCAGCCATGGCTATTGCAGGCATTTAGGAGAGTAAACCAGCAGATGGTCAATTTCTCTTTCTGTCATTCCAACTCTCTCTGTCACTCTGCCTATCAAATAAATGAATAAATCTTTATTTAAGAGAAAAAGCACACACACAAGGGGGCATTTGGTGCAGCTTTTAAGCTGCCACTTAGTATACCTGAGTACAATGTTGCAGTCTCTGAGTCCAGTCTTAGCTCTGCTCTCCATCCCAGCTTCCTGTTACTGTACACCCTTGGAGGCAGCAGGTGATAACACATGGTAATTGGGTCTCTTTCACTCCCGTTGGAGACTCAAGTTGAGTTCCTGGTGTCTGGATTCAACCTGGGCCCAGCTCCAGCCTTTGCAGGCCTTTGGGAAGTGAACTAGCAAATGGGAGATCTACTCTGTGTCTTTTTCTTTTTCTCTTTCTCTTCTCCTCTCTCTCTCCTCCTGCCACCTCTCTATGCCTTCCAAATAAATTAAATAAATAAAAAATTGTTTTTCAAAGGATAGCCACACACATACAGATACTCTGACCTCAGAGCAGGAGCCACAGGCATCCTAACCGCCTTTTTGACTCTGGAGAACAACCTCCCTGAGGTCTTGGGCCCGTTTTAATCCACGTATGCATCCCTGTCTTTCAGAGAAGGCCTCATCACCTGCTAGATCCTGTCTGAGTCAGCCCCCCATCCCCAGACCACTCCAGCCCTTGCCACTCATCTCCTGTTCATTTTCTTCATGGCATCCACTACAACTTAAAAATATACATCCTCTGGGTCCGGTGCTGTGGCACAGTGGGTTAAAGCCCTGGCCTGAGGCGCTGGCATCCCATATGGGCACCGGTTCTAGTCCTGGCTGCTCTCTGCCATGGCCTGGGATAGCAGTGGAAGATGGCCTAAGTCCTTGGGCCCCTGCACCATGTGGGAGACCCAGAAGAAGCTCCTGGCTTCGGATGGGCGCAGCCCTGGCCGTTGCGGCCATGTGGGGAGTGAACCAGTGGATGGAAGACCTCTCTCTCTGTCTCTACCTCTCTCTGTAACTCTTTCAAATAAATAAAATAAATCTAAATATATATATATATATATATATATATATCCCTCTGCTCCCTTTTTATGGTCAGTCTTCCTCCCTGGTTTGAGAACTACATATTACAACAATTTAATGCATTCACTAGAAATCCCCAATGTCAAGAATTGTATCTAATAAAACTACCATAGATTTCATCAATAATGTGGATTATCTGATGGCATGGTGAAAAATGTTGGACGACACTAAAGTTCAGTGCTTCAATCAGAACAGGAGCTCATCTTCAAAAACCGAGCTTAGATTTGGCACTCAGACCAAATAAAGGTTGGAGTACTTCCTGCTTCTTGATTCTTAAAGGATAATGGGGTTATGGGAGCTGTTAAAGGGACTGAGCAGGATTTTGCAATTAGCAACTAAACAGAGGAAATTTAACAGGACAAGAACTTTTCTAGTCATGATCTTTCACTCCATTTTTATCTCAGGATGCTGAAGGGTTTCATATGTATCTTGTTTTCAGTTCTTAGTTTTCAAATCAATAACTTACACAGCTTCAAAAGACATTTGGCAATACATGAATATGCATGTGTATATTTATTATATTACATCCGTCAGCACAATATTACCTTTCCTCTTGGATTTAAAGTGTACATTTGTACCTCAGAATAATGAGTATACATGGAATGGTGTCAAATAAATGACTCTGTCTTTCTTTATTCGTGTTCCTTTTGTAGTCCTTTATGCCCAAAAGAAGACCATTTATAGTAGCTGGTGAATAGGTAGAGGTGAGTACCATTATCACTCCCATTTTACAAGTGAGGAAACTAAAGCAAAGGTAGGCTAAACAATTCCCAACACTACACAGTTGGTGCAGTCAAGATTCAAAAAGATAAGGCCCATGTCTACAATATATTTCCTCAAACCCTCTATTCCTGTGATCAAAAGCAAATCTCCAAGGGCCCTCTCTATTCATGGAGTCACATATATACACATCACCTAAGGAATGGGGAGGGTCATAAATCCACTGATGGATTGATTCCCCTGAAAAAAAAATAGCATATTGCAAGGAACATAAAATGGGAAGTCAAAGAATAATCAACACCTTCCATGGTTACCTTTGGTGTTGAAACTATTATTGTCCCCATTTTATAATGAGAAATTGAAGCACAAGTATATAATTCTCTAGTTTCATGGTAAAAAAAAAAGTACCAGATTGAACACTGTCCCCCCACTCCAAATTTTATACCCACCTACAACTTGTGAATGTGACCTTATTTGGGGAACAAGCTTTTTGCATATTAAGTAGACTGAAAATAAGACCATCTTGGATCAGAGCAGGCCCTAATTTAATTAATGGGATCCACTTAAGAGGGAAATTTGGACACAGAGAGATACGCCATGTAGAAAACCAAGGCAAGGACTGGAATCAAGTGCCTACCAAGCAAGCACCAGAACCCAGGAAAAAGCAATGAAGTATCCTCCCCAGCACATTCAGAGAGAGCATTTTTCTGCCAACACCTTGAATTTGGACTTCTCGCCTCGAAAACTTTGACAGAAAAAAATCAGCTGTTGTAAGTCACCCAGTTTGTGGTGATTTGTTTCAGCAGATTTAGGAAGTCTACAGATAAACAAAGTATACTAAATAACAGAATGTGTAAGTAACATAGACAATGTTACATAATGTTTTCTCTTTTCAATTTCCTCCAACCCTTATACCCAACTCAACCTCCAATCACCAACTATCCAATCTTCCTTAGGTTGTGTAATCCATACCAGACTCCTATAATCTGTGATCTCAACCACTAATTCCCACCCTATCAAATGAAACTAAGTAGTACTTCACTTCCAAGCTCTTCTCAATTTACTTTTAATAAGATAAACTGATGTGCTAATGCATAAATAGCTAACACCCAGTTGCATAACATTTTCATTTAAAACAACTTTATGAAGACCAACATCTTGATCCAGGAGAATGACTTAAAGTATTTTATCACACAACATATGTACCTAACAAATCATCTCTGTTTTTCTAAAAACATTGACATAGGACTCAGATCTTTAGAACCATTTTTCTTTCTTTTAAAACACTAACCTCCTGGGATAAAACAAAAACTCAAGCCTTCTGATACAGCTACTTTGATTTACCTAATCTTCTTTCTTATAACTAGTGATTTCCACCATGCAAAGCCAAAATGTCTACTTTTTGTTCCCTTGTATTGGTAGGCAACTATTGACCTGCAAAGAAACAGAAAACTCAACTTACAAATAGAATGCTACCTAATATGTAGCAAAACAGAAGGAATTGGAAATAGTCATTGAATCAGGCAATCAGAAATGTCTGCATTATGGCTCTAAGTAACAAGCATAATTTTATGCATTTAATATGCATTAACTCATTTAACCTTCACAATAACCTAGAAGGTAAATATTAGTGTTGCTGTCACTTTGTATATGAAGAAACTGTAGCACAAAGGGGTTACAAAAAAGCCTGTTTATTAATTTGCTAGGAGTTGCCATAACAAAGTACCAAACGGGGCATCTTAAATAGAAATTTATTGTCTCACAGTTCTAGTGGCAAAAGTTCAAGATCAGGGTGCTGTCATGGTTTGTTTTGTAAATCTAAAACTAATGAAATGAAGTTGAAATAAAATGCTACACAAAAATAAAATATGTCTATGCCTGTCTCCAAGGTAAATTTGCAGAAGTGGGAATGCTGGTCTGATTTTAACATATTTTGAGGAACACAGTTAAACACAAGACTCCACGGGAGGTGAGGCAGCCAGGAATTGGCAACCAAACACTTGGCTCCAAACTCTCTGCATTTTAACAAATGCACATTCCTTCCCTACATTTTCAAAGAAAACACTTTAAAAGTTTTCCATTGGTATAATTTATTCTCTTCTTATTTGGGATTTTCATAAACTAGAAGAACAGCTACCTTTCAATATATTCTCTCGGGATTAAGATGCGCTTAAAATGATTGTTGTGCAACAAATATTTGTTGAGCTGAATTGTTCTGTGTGACGAAGAATGGATGTTTACTTCTACAAAATTCAAGAGGTGTGTTTCAATTTAGTTTTTCCTACAGTGAACTTAGAATACAGAAAGATAGAAACTTGATTTGTTTGTTTAAATAGTCTGTTTCCTCACAATGTTGGCTGTGAAAATAAAATCCCTGCTTTCTTTTTTATAGATATCATGTGTAATCTTCATTGGTTGTGTTGGCTTAGGAATACCAGCTATAATAGTGGCAAAATCTATAGAGCCATAAGCATTTGGACACAACACAAGATTGGCTCATAGCAAAGGCATTGGATAAGAGACATCTATACAGTTCCTAATAATTATTAGGAGCAATGTTCCCTGTTCCCATTTCATTTCTTTGCCTGAGGGTTTTCTCTTGTCAAACTCTACTTTAACTACTCATCCAGATGCTAGAAATCCCAGAAAAATAATTCCCCAAGATATTATCCCTCAATATACGACTGACAAGTGTTGGTATATGAATACTCTAACTCCATTCCCCTCAGGTCTGTTTCTATGTTGGTTCACTGAGTTTCCCCAGAAACATTAAATTCTAATTATCTACAATGGGACTAATTTAATAATTCACTCTTTGCTGGTTTCCTTCTAATATTTATCTCACTTCCTGACCAGAAATGCACAGAATTTTCTACACTTCCTATTGAGTTGTTTTGTTTTGAATCTGTGTCTCAGGATCCGATTCTAATGAAACTCTATTAAGATGATAGTTGTGTGCACTTAGGAAAATTACTTAATTTTTCTATATCTCAGTTTCTATACCCCTAAAGTGCAATTGATTAAGAGAAATTAATAACCTACTAGGAATAAGTCAAATTGGGGACAATTTTTATACCAAATAAATAATGATAGAAACAGATACCACCTATGAAATAAAACAAGCATCTATGAGTACCTATATATACAAAAGAATAAATGAGTCTGAAAAAGAGAAAGTTTTTTCTTGTAATAAAAAGCTAACTAAGAAGGATAGAAGAAATTATGAGATGAGGAAATTATTTGGTATCATAATAACAACTGTAATAAATTAGCGTATGAATGAACGATTGATGAGTAATGAGATATATACAAGGAAAAGAGTTACAGAATAATTCCCCATAAGATGCTTATTATAAATCAGGGTCCAATATTGTGGTATGGAGGGTAAAGCCACCTACTATGATGCTGGCAATTCATTTGGGTACTGGTTCCAAACTTAGCTGCTCCACTTCTGATGCAGCTACCTGTTAACGCACCTGGAAAAGAGCGGAAGATGGCCCAAGAATTTGGGGCCCTGTACCCATGTGGGAGACCCAGATGAAGGTCCTGGCACCTAACTGCAGCTGAGCCCAGCCCTGGCCATTGTGACCATTTGGGGAGTGAACCAGCTGGTAGAAGTGTTTTCTCTCTCTCTCTCTCTCTGTCTCTGTCTCTGTCTCTCTCCCTTTCTCTCTGTAACTCTGCATTTCAAATAAATATTTAAAATATATATTTAAAATTCAATCAATAAATCAAAAAGTAACTTTATAGCAGGAAAAACATTTAATTAAATTATCAAAGTTAACAGAACCATAAATGGGACAAATTGAAATTATGTACCACCCAATATAGTAATTGCTCAGCATCATTTTTGTCATATTCCTGCCAAAACTACATAATCAAATACAATTATAAGGAAACATAAATTGAAATTGCAGGACATTCTCCAAAATAACTGAATGGCTCATTATCCTCAAAATTATCAAATCAAGAGAGTGAAGAAAAGACTGAGGAACTTCCAGGCAAAGAGCAAGGAAGCATGGTGCAATGAACTGGATTGTTTTGCCACAAAGAGCATTATTGGAACAATTAGTGGAATTTGAATGGGATGTGAGGTTTAGATGCCAGTAATGTACTAAAGTTAATTTGATGATTGTAATTTAATTATGTAGGAAAATAACCTTGTTTGTAGAAAATATACACTGGAGCACTCAAGGATGTTGGACCATCCTGTCAGCATTGATTTACAATGGCTCAAAAAATAAATAAGTTTTCCCTTTTTGAAACTTTAAGTTAAAAATTATTTCAAATTATTTTTAAAAATCTAATTGATCTTCAGTCAATTCTGCCTACATTTTTATAATATTTTCATGATTTTTAAACAGTAGTTGTCAGAAATTTTTATACCTATTTACAAAATCAAAGCAGCTAAACAAAAAAGAAATTGTGTTAATGCAATAAAAAAGTTAGTACCTTCCTTAAACCATGATGGAGTGAAAAAATGTAGATGTATCCTCTCACCATATTTAACTAGAAAACTTGATAAAATTTAGAGAGAAAAAAATGTTTCCAGGTCATCGATAACAGCACAAGAATGAGATTGCTAACAGAATGGAAGTAAATAATGTGAATTGTGATCAATCCAACTGTCCACCTGCAGGCAACTTTAGCACCAGCAAGGAGGACCTAAACAGAGAACAATAGCTTTTCTCAGTTGAAGAAACAACAAAAAAGGTGGGAACACTAAAGGAACTGAAATGGATGAAATTTGTAGAGTTTTGCATCAGAACTAAAGGCACCACACAGAAAAACAGTGCTAGAAACCTTCATTGGTCCTCCTTGAGTCTACTATTGAATGAGATTTGCATGTATAGTATTAGCAAGGCCTGGCATACTACCATCCGCAAGGCCTGGGAAAGATCAAGACAGGGAAAGCTGAGCAATTTCTAGAGTTTACGGAGGAACAATAATTGTTAAGCCACAACTAGTCACAGTACAGATATTTCACTGAAATGTTGTAATATTCTTTTGAGATACAAGGGTAATATTTTTAGGGCAAAACCAAAGTCTAGAATAAAGACCACCATACACCTGCCTTTACAAATCTTCCAAACAAACCTCAAAATCATCTATCTGATCATCAAGTAATTTAACTACCTTCATAACAAATCTCAACACTCCTTAAAGGAATTCCAAAATCCTAATCTAATTCTAAAATCACATATCTAACACGTATCTATTCAATAAAAACTTACCGGATATGCAAAAAAGAAACTATAATTTATCTAGGAATGATAGGAATGATGGAATCATCATGTAAGAATTCTAAATAGTGATTATAAACAGAAGTAAACATAATAAAAAGAAAAATTAAAGGTGGAAAAAAGATTCAAATAGAATTCCTAAGGCTGAAAATATTCAGTGTCTGCAATTTAAAATTCATGGGATGTGATTAATAGCAGTACAGACATTGAAAGGGGAAAAAATCAGGTTCTAATAGCAGAATTTATCTGAGCTGAAGCACAGAGAGTAAACACTGAAAAAAACTTCAGTGACCAGTGAGTCTACCATGTATTTGCTTGGAGACTCATAAGGAGGGCAAAAAAAAAAAAAAAAAAAAAAAAAAAGGAGGAGGAAAAAAATAAGTGAAGAAATAATGGCTGAAATTTTTCCTAATTTGATGAAAAGCAAGAATCCATGTATCTGGGCCTGGCACTGTGACTCAATGAGCTAAAGCCTCCACCTGCGGTGCCAGCATCCTGTATGGGTACTGGTTTGAGTCTGGCCACTCCACTTGGGCGCCCGCTCCCTGCTAACATGACAGGGCAATCAGCAGATGATGGCCCAAGTCCTGGAGCCCCTGCCTCCACATGGGAGACCTGGAAGAAGCTCCTGGTTCCTGGCTCCTGGCTTCAGCCTGGCCCAGCCCTGGCAGCTGCAGCCATCTGGAGAGTTAACCAGCAGATGGAAGATCTGTCTCTGCCTGTCCTTCTCTGTGTAACTCTGCCTTTCAAACTAAATAAATAAATAAATAACGAAACAAAGGATCCATATATCCAAGAAACTGAATGGTCCTAAGCAACACAATGAAAACTACTCAAAGGAATATCCTAACAAGGTATATTAAAGTCAGCCATAAAGAGAAAATCCTAAGAGTACCCTGGGGGAAAAGAAGCATTGGGTTAAGAGGAACAAGTGTAAAAAGTACTGCTGATTTCTCATCAAACACAATGCACACAGAAGACATCTTTGAAAAATGCTCAGTTATCTTTAAAATGTAGCTACAATTACAATTACCTATAGATAGATATCTTCATTTCTCCAAGAAAGAAACATCTAGCAAGCATTTCCTGTGTACCAAACACTGCTACCTGCTCTTGAGGGGATCACAATCTTCCGGAGAGATAAGTAGAATATAACAAGTGGTAAATAACAGATGCAGGAGCAGATCGCTCAACAATCTCAAATGAAGTGAACAATGTGCCTTCCAAAGAAGAAATTACTGCGGTTGTACAGACAGGCAGGGAAACAAGGGAAACAGAATGAAGAAAAGCCATGACAGAGAAGCAACTATGTGAGAAAAAGCATACTACTGAAGATGATCACGGGTAGAGTCTATCTGGACAGTGGGGGAATATGCTGTGAGAGAGTTGAGACAAATGAGTCAGGACATGAAAATATCCGATACGGTGTGAATTTTGTCCTCAGAACATCACAGCTTCACTGAGTGACTTCAAATAGAGAAATAACATGATTGGAATTTTATTTTGGAAAAGTTTTTCTCTTTTTGAAGAATAGCTTGAAGGTTTGGAGACAAGCAGACTAGTTGGGAAGCTAAATGACACAAGAATTATATAAATTATAATTATAAAAATTATATAAATGCTTTAGATAGCATTGTGATAGAGATGGAGAAGGGACAACAGAATTTAATGGCCCAATGACTCCCAATTTTCTGGCATGGGCTACTAACAGAGCCTGTTGAAACATTAAAGAAACATTCGACCTCACAAGTGCTATTTTCCATCCATCTAGACAGAAACTAGCTCCTTAGCTTCAGAGTTAAATCATTGCCCTGCATTTGGGAAATTGCTTTTCCATTATTGAGTAAAACTAGAGCCAGGATTAGAGGCAGAAACAGCTGAGTCCCAAAACTCAAAGCTCAGCAAAGAGGAGGTACCAGAAGAAATGTGTAGAAGGAACTGCTTTAATGCTTTATATTTAAGCCAAATTTAAAGTTGAGCCAAGATGCCTTTTCTGTACCTTAATCAGATTTTATACGGTCTTATAACCATTGTGGTAGGCCTAAAACATGAAAGATCATAGAGCAAATACCTCCTGATATACAAGTAGGAATTAACCTCACTTCATAGTGTAGCTCTTGCTGAACATTCCTTGATGAAACTTGACTTTTTCTACATTATTCTCTGGAACTCTTTCTCCCTCCTTACTTACATAAGCTCACTCCTAATTACCCACCTTCTGATCTTGTTAGCTCAGATCCGTGAGACATATAGTAAGTATGGCTAGATATTTCCAATACTTTACTGGAAACAATTATATTGCATTAAGTGAGCAAATGGCTAATACTTTTGGCCTCAGTTACTTTATCTACTAAAAAGGAATAGCAATGTCTTAGCTGCCAGGCGGTGCCTACACCTAGGAAAATCTTGAAGATTCTAATTTTGCTACAATTATTTTAGAAGTGATTACTTAATTTTTAAACCTCATTTGGCAAAGCCAGTAGTCATAAGTCACTGGATAGCTTCTGACACTTTCTCAGCTAAAACCAGTAAATTTCATCAACTGAACATATGACAGCAACATCTCACAAGACATTGATTTATAATACAAAGAACTCAATGAAGTCCTAATGCTGATAGGTGTAAGATACCTCGTCTACCATGAAATTCCACTTAGGAATCTGAATTTCAGTCATCTGTCCAAAGAGAGGCAATTTTTGTCCCTCCCTCATTAATTTGCTACGTATACAGAAAATTGTATACATGATCATGCATGTTTATAGAGTGATAAGGTTTTCAATAATTTCTGCAACTCTAAGTATTATAATTTGTATGGTTTTGTCAGCTATGAATGTTGATTTGCATGGTATAGCCAGAAACATTCTAATATATAATGTAGATAAAGTAACATGAATATAGTTATATATATAATATAGCTACATATTATATACAGTTATATATTATATATAATTCTATATAAGTTAACATGAATATAGTTAACTTGTGCAGAAAGTAGGAAAAGAACAACAACAAAAAGATTATGAGTTATTTGTGGTTTCAATCCATTAGAAATGCTTTGGACATAATTTAAGAAAAAAACATTTTAAATCGCATTCTCCATCCCATTTTGTCAGTACACAATTAAATTTAGGATTCATGTTTATATTCATGTCTCAATTATATGGAAAGGGGAAGCTCATGTCCTTGTGAGCCACAGCATTCCCTCTGTCTTGTCACATATGATGCTTACAATGAACTGCATCTTTGGCTTTCAGTGGAGAATAGAAAGGCATATAAGGAAAGGGCTCTCTTAGAAAAAAAGAGACTTAATGTGATGACCATTTGGTGAAATTACTGGAATGAAAATAATAGGCTTCCATTTCTAAAGTAATAAAATGAATTTTCTTAGCATACTCATTTGTCCCCCTTCTAAATGTTAGCAATAATAACAGGTTGTCAGGGCTTAGAAATAAAAAGTGATAATTCACTTTTAACAAGTAGACTCAGCCACACTTTCTTTATATCATCTGACAGTCTTGACTACATCAAGGATCTCTAAGTAATAATTATCTATAAAAAACAATGGACAAGCTAGTAGGTTAAGTAAATGCCTGACTCAACCTTTAACGACAGGAGTAATACATCAGAATAAAATACATTGCTTGACTGTTTTTCCAATATTATTAAATTGACCTGATGACCATATTTACTAAAAAAAAACTTTTATGACTAGAATTTTCCTAGAAACATAACTTAGGAGAATTGAGGAACAAACCATCATATAAGCTCTTACTTTACTGAAGTATACTTATGAAGATGGATTTTTGAATCGCACAGCACATGATATACAAGCAGAGTCAAGTAAAATTTAGAATGCTCATAATTTTATATTTTAATTCTCCTTTTATTCGAATAATTGAGCTGACCCAGTGTTTGGTGGGTGCTTGGGGAAACCAAGGCAGAAAACAAAATGTGAGAAGCAGACATTTTGATGGTCTCAGACTTGTGAGCCAGAAGTCCTCTTTTTAACTAGGATGAGTTCTCACTTCTCACCAGATGCCTGGTAGACCTGTCCCTACCAGACTTATTGGAATTCCAGTGAGAACAGTTTAGGCTCAAAATAGGAGAACAGCCTGCACAAGATGCATCCTGTAGTGCCTACCAACATGCCTTACTTTCAATAGAAGACATCTAAAGTTAAAAGACATCCTTAGAAGGTCATAAAACAATTATCAGGGAAATTATACAATAGAACACACCATAGGACCTCAGAAGTAAAATCAAAAACTTTTTAGATACAAACCTACAGTAATTAAAACAGTATGGTACTGGCATAACAACAGACACATAAACTAAAGGAATAGAAGACAGAAATAAACACACATGATCAATGAATCTTTTTTCATTTTTATTTTATTTTTAGTGAATTTTAACAGATTCAATATGATTTGTAAATACAAGTCTAAAAATATAATGATATTCCCTTCCTCCCTCTCTCTCACCCTTCTTCCTTTTACCTTTTTTTTTAGTTTTTGAGATAACAGATTTTAAATTTACATTACAGTAAAAAGGCTCAATACTTCACTGAATAAGAAAATTAACAAGTAAAAAGCGAAAAAGACCCAAGTTTAGTGAGAATATAGACAACGCTATAAACTATAATTGAATGGAAAAATGATCATTTAACCAATATAGTTTTTTGTCATTTAGATGTTCATAATTTCTTTCAATGAAACAGAATCAATGACAATGCAATATCTTAATGTTTCCTGTGTGATAACATGATAATATTAAGTTCATTTAGACTTTAAGCCATTTTCTCTCAACAGTTTATGCACAGCAATAATTTTATGCAGATTGCAATGCAAATAATTATACATATTTATTTGTACTCTATTGGTTACCAGAGATCAGAGAAAACATATGGCAATAGTCTTCTTGGGACTGGCTTATTACACTAAGTATAATGATTTCCAGTTGCATCATTTTGCTGCAAAAGACAGGATTTTATTCCTTTTTAAGGCTGAGTAACAATGTAATAGTCCATAGTCTAAACATAACACATTTCAGTTGACAGGCCTCTGGTTTGATTCAATATGTTGGCTATTGTGAATTCAGTTGCAATAAACATGGAGGTATAGATAACACACTTTCATATGCCGATTTCATTTTGTTTGGGAAAATCACCAGGAGTGTGATGACTGGGTCATATGGTAGACCTATTTTCAGTCGTATCTCCACACTGTTTTCCACAATGGCTGTACTAGTTTACATTCCCACCAACAGTAGATTAGGGTACATTTTCCCCCACATTCTCACTAGCATTTTTCATTTTTTTTTACTTGAAAAAAATTTTTTTTAAACTTTTATTTAATGAATATAAATTTCCAAAGTACAGCTTATAGATTACAATGGCTTCCCCCCCCATAAAGTCCCTCCCACCTGCAACCCTCCCTTTTCCCACTCCCTCTCCCCTGCCATTCACATCGATTCATTTTCGTTTCTCTTTATATACAGAAGATCAGTTTAGCATACATTAAGTAAAGATTTCAACAGTTTGCTTCCACACAGAAACATAAAGTGAAAAATACTGTTTGAGTACTAGTTATTTTAATATTTTAATATTTTAATCTCTAAGGAGATTACTGATGCCATAAACAAGAGTGTCAAATTGTTAAGTCAACACAGGAGTCTCTGTGTACTTACTCCTCATGTGGGATCTGTCCTTAATGTGTTGTCCAATGTGAAGTAATGCTATAACTAGTACTCAAACAGTATTTTTCACTTTGTGTTTCTGTGTGGGTGCAAACTCATGAAATCTTTACTTATTATATACTAAATCAATCTTCTGTATATAAAGATAATTGAAAATGAATCTTGATGTGAATGGAATGGGAGAGGGAGCAGGAGATGGGAGGGGTGTGAGTGGGAGGGAAGTTATGGGGGGGAAAAGCCATTGTAATCCATAAACTGTACTTTGGAAAATTATATTTACTAAATAAAAGTGTTTATAATAAAAAATAAAATAAAATAAAGAAAAATGTCTATTCAAATCTTTTGCTAATTTTTTTTAAGATTTATTTATTTATATTTGAAAAGAAGAGAGATACAGAGAGAGGAGAGAGAGAGAGAAAGATCTTCCATCTGTTGGTTCATTCCCCAGATGGCCACAATGGCCAGGGCTAGGCTAGGCCATAGCGAGGAGCTTCTTCCTGGTCTTCTATGTGAGTGCAGGGGCCCAGGGGCTTGAGGCATCTTCTGCTGTGCTCCTAGGCACATTAGCAGGGATCTGGAACAGAAGTGAAACAGCCAAAACGCCAACTGCTGCCCAAATGGGATGCTCACACTGCAGAGGGAAGCTTAGCCTTCTACATCACAGAACTGGACCCATTTGCCCATTTATTAACTGGATTGTTTGCTTTGTTGTTGCTGAGTTTCATGAGTTCTCTATAGGTTCTAGATATTAATCTGTTATCTGTTGCATAGTTCGCAAATATTTTCTAACATTCTGTCAGTTGCCTCTTCACTTTAAGTATTTCTTTTGCAGTGCAGAAGCTCCTTAGCTTGATGTAATTCCATCTGTCAGGTTTTGCTTTGATTACCTGTGCTTCTGGGGTCTTTTCCAAGAGGATTTCACCTATGCCAATGTCTTGCAGAATTTCCCCAGTGTTCTCCTCTAGTAATGTGATGGTAATCAGGTTGTAGATTTGGATCCTTGATCCATTTTGAGTTGATTTTTGTATAAGGTGTAAGGTAGGGGTCTTGTTTCACACTTAGGCATTGTAGTATCCACAGTGGCAGAGGCTACTGCAATCTGCCCTCACCTGACTCTCAGAACCTGGTGTCTCCTCCAATCCCCAGGTGTGGGTTTCATGTATGGAGTCCCCTCTCACTGCTGCATGTCTGCAGTTTTCATGCTGCTCCATGGGGCTCTTTTTCTTTCTGAAGAATTTCAATTGTAAACATCTCTCCAATTCTCCACCAGGAATACACTTCCTCTATTTTTCCTCTGCTATCTTTCCCTGGTTAAAATCAGCATGTCTTTTCCCTATTCAGCCATCCTGGAATATTTCCATCAATGAATCTTAAACCAAACCATCAAGAATATACAATGGGGAAAGGATAATCTCTTCAATAAATGGTTCCGGGAAAATTGGCTAATCACATACAGAAAACAGAATTGGACCCTTGTCTGACAAACAAAAATCAATCCAAAATAAAGATGTAAAAGGAGAACTTGAAACCATAAAATGCCCATGTAAAAACAGGGGATAAAAGCTCCATGACATTGGTCTTGACAATGACTTTTGGGATATGACACCAAAAGTATAGGCAATAAAAGCAGAAATAAACAAGTGAGAGACTGCATCAAACTAAAAGTTTCTGCACAGCAAAGGAAGTAGTCAACAAAATGAAAAGGCAACCTCAGGACTGGGATAAAATACTTGCAATCTATAAGAAGTTAATATCCAAAACATATTTCAAACTCAAGCAACTCAGTAGCAAGTAAACAAATAACCCAATTTAAAAATGGGTAATGGACCTGAAAAGACATTTCTCAAGAGAAGATAGATAAATGGCCAACAGGTATATGAAAAAAAATGTTCAGCATCATCAGTCATAAGGGAAATACACATCAAAACCACAATGAGTTATCAGTTCATACCTGTTAGTATGGCTGTTATTAAAAAGACAAAAAAGGGCCTGACACCGGCATAGCGAGTAAAGTTGCTGCCTGAATTGCCCGCATCCCATATGGATGCTGGTTCAAGTCCCAGCTGCTCCACTTCCAAGCCAGCTCTCTGCTATGGCCTGGGAAATCAGTAGAAGATGGCCCTAGTGGCTGGACCCCTGCACCCAGTGTGAGACCCAGGAGAAGCTCCTGCTCTTGGCTTTGGTTTGGCCCAATTCCAGCCATTGTGGCCTTTTGGGGAGTGAACCAGCAAGTGAAACATCTCTCTCTCTCTCTGCCTCTGCCTCTCTGTAACTCTGACTTTCAAATAAATAAATCTTTTAAGAAAATAAAAAGTAAAAAGCTGAAAAAAAAAAAAACTGGTGGCAAGCACATGGGAAAAAAGGGCAGTGCACACTTGCACATTATTGGTGGGAATATAAATTGAAACAACCATTAAGGAAGCTGTCCATAGATTCCTTACAAAATTAAAAATAGAATTATCCTGATTCATCAATACCATTTTAATGGTAAACATATAAAGGAAATAAAAATAGTATATAAAAGAAATATACTCCTATATTCATTGCAGCATTACTTACTATTATCAATATACAGAATCAGTCTGAGTGTCCATCATTAGATAAATAGAGAAACTGTGATTATATAAGACAGTGGGCTATTATTCAACCTTTAAAAAGTTTGAAATAGTGGGGATGGCATTGTGGTATAGTGGGTAAACCACAAGTGATCCTGGCATCCCTTATGGGCACTGGTTCCTGTTCCACTTGCTCCTACTTCTGATACAGCTTACTGCTAATGGCCTAGAAAGCAGCAGAATATGGCCCAAGTGCTTGGACCCCTGCTACCCTCGTGGGAGACCCAGATGGAGCTCCTGGCTGCAGCCTGGCTCCTGGCTGTTGTGGCCATCTGGAGCGTGAACCAGTGGATGGAGGATCTTTTTTTCCTCCCTCTTTCTCCATCTCTCTCTATAACTCTGACTTTCAAATAAATAAATAAATCTGTTTTAAAATTGCTAGAAATCTTGCCATTTACAACAATATGGAAATATGGATTAACCTATAGGATATTACACTAAATGAAACAAACCAGACACTGAAAAACAAATACTATATGGTATCATTTATGTGAATACATAAAAAAAGTCTCACTCATGGAAACTGAAATTATGCTTACCAGAGACTGAGGATTGAGGAAAATGAGGATATGTTGATCAAAGGGTACAAATGTTCAGTTATAAGATAAATAAATTCTGATGAGGTGTTAGGGCTGGCAGTGTAGCACAATGGGTTAAGCTGCTGCCAGCAATTCCAGGCATCCATACAGTTACAGCAGTTTGAGTTGAGGCTGCTCCATTTTTCATCCAGCTCCCTGCTCACGTGCCTGAGAAAGCAGATGATGGCCCAAGAGCTTGGGCCCTTCACCCACATGGGAGACCCAGATGGAGTTTTGACCCCTGGCTTCAGCCTGGCCCAGCCCTAGCCATTGTGGCCATTTGGAGAGTGAACCACAGAATGGAAGATCTCTCTCTCTCTTTCTCCCTTTCAAATAAATAAAATAAATCTTTAAAAAACACTGTGTTATATGCTTGAAATTTGCTAAGGGGGTTGATCTTTGTGTTCTCACCACACAAAACAAGCTAACTACATGAGGTGATGGATATATTTAGAAGTGTGATTGTGGTAATCATTTTCCAATGTATATATACATATGAAAACATCACCTTACATACCTCGCAGTATACAACTTTTATCTGTCAATCATACCTTAATAAAATGGCATTAGGAATCTTAGAAAGCAGCTTAATGATTATCTCGGGCTTTGGGTGGAAACAGGAATTAACTGTCAAAGTGTATGAAGGATGTTGTTGGGTAATGGAAATATTCTAAAATGCATTGCAACAAAGGATGCTAACTCAGTAAATTTACTAAAAATCATTAAATTATATACTTAAAATGGGTGAGATTTATAGCAGGCAAATTATAACTCAATGGAGTTGCTTAAAAGAAAAAAAGGAAGCTTTTAATAAAAAAAAAAAAAACGCAGCCCCTCTGGGCTTACATCAAATTTCTACACAGCTGTGGTTCTAGATGTGTTGTAAGATACACTGTGCAAGGCGATAATGAGAATGTTATTCTCCCTTCAGTATTCAGGAAATAAACAGAACACTAATATTGAGCTCATGTCACTAAAATAACATCTATAACTCAGAACCTGAAATTTCCTCTCCCTCCACACATTTAGTTAGGCAATTTAAAAAATATATCTAATCTGTAAGTGGCATGTTATAATTTCTTTCTAATAATTCTCATTTCTATGCTACGTATCTTGGTGTCTTAAGCCCTTTAAGTCTATTTTATTTCCTCATACGGGTCCAAAAGGGACATTGGTCTGTGTTATCAAGCTAGACTCATTGCTCCTAATTGAGTCACCAGGACATGACACACAGATAGTGGTACCTACTACAGTAAGACCTAGTTCTTAGGTAAAAAACCAGCAGTTATAGGCAAACTCATTGAAGAAGGTTTTTTTAGCACATGTTCATACCATCTCTACCACGTACTTGAACTGTAAGAAGATTAAGGATTTTTCTTGATTTCTAAATAGCCAAAAGGAAAGCATTTTGGGGTTTTTCTTGTCTTTCAACAGTTTCAGCCCCCATATAGTTAGCTTTAGTGCCTATCATGGACTGACTTGTGTCTCCTAAAAATTCAAATGTGAAAGTTCTAACCTCCCAGTACCCTCAAAGTGTGACTATATTTGGAGACATGGCCTTTAAAGAGGCAAGTAAGGCAATATGAGGTCATAATAGTGGGCTCTAATCCAGAATGTCTGGTGTTCTTACAAGAAGTAGAGACAGTGAGAAGACACAGGGAGAGAAGACACAGGGAGAAGACAGCCATTTCCAAGCCAAGGAAAAAGCCTTGGAAAAAACTCAACCCTGCTAACATCCTGGTTTTGAACTGCCAGCCTCCAGAGTTGTAAGAAAATAACTTCTGTTGACTTCATGTTGAAGCCACTCTGTTTGCAGTATTTGTTACAACAGTATGCAGTATTTGTTACAACAAAATGAATACAGTGCCCTTCTACATTCCCTTGGTTTCCTTTTCTATTTCTGGCAGTAGAGGCACTGAGTCAGTGACTGAAATAAGAAAATGTAACAGAGATTAAATCCAAGATCAGGCACCTCAAATATCCCCTCTCTAACCACTGTCCTTTTTAATTCAAGAATCATAAAGCCAGAGCTCCCCTGCAGTGGCTCATGATTGAAATGGCTTCAAAGGGCAGGACAGCAATGGGCTGTAGCCAGGAGCTTGGAACTCACGCCAGGTCTCTCACATGGTGACAAGAACCTAATCAGCTGAGTCATCACCTGTTGCCTCCTAGAGTCTACAACAGTACGAAGTTGGGATTGGGAGCCAGAGATTGGAACTGAACCCAGGTATTCCAACATAGGACAAAGGGATCTTAGCTTGGCATCCTGTTAGGCCAAATGCCCATACCTGATCAGTCTTGACAAACACTTCTTGCCAGAACACCTCATTGTCTCAACTCATCCTCACCTCTTCTTCCAACTCTGTGCCCCCATTGTAACTTGCTTATTTCCTCTTCTACTTCCTATTCTTCTATTCCCTCCTGACTTTGTCACCCTAGCCAGCTATATCTCATGATCTTATAGTTAAGCCATGCTTTAACTATAATCACAAAATCTATCAGCTGGTTTTTGACATTCTTACCATACTCTATTTCAGTAGTTCCCAAACTCCAGCCTGGACTGGCTGCCACACTTCCCAGCTGTGCTTGTGAAAAATACAGAGTGCCCACCCATACCTCCTTAAACAACTTCACAGGAAATGGGGTCCTGGAATTTGTTTCTTTCATAAGCTTCTTGGGTGGTTATGATGCCCACCATGGTTTGGGAAACATGAACAGTGCTAATTCTCAACCTGAATAACTCAAATGTTAATTTTTCCCGACTCCTTAACAGTCAAGAAGTGCTAGAGAATATTACAATACCATATGGGTTGAATCATTTAGGCCCCTGGACTCCTCGGTATACCTTTCCAGTGAGTCTGTCTAGCTGCTTAAAGTATCATTCTTCTAAACTTTGTCTCATTCTCATACTATTTTCTTTGCTCACAGCAGGACACTTGCTACCATGTTGCTAGAAAATATAGACCAGTAGTTTTCAACTTTGGCTGCACATTAGACTCACTATGGGAGCATTTAAAAATCCTGGGGTGAGGACTCCACCCTAGAGACTTTGGTTTAATTTGGTTTAATAGAAATGAGTGTTTTTTAAAATTCCCCAAGTGATCACAATGTGATGCAATGGTAAGAACCACTGACCCAGGCCATTTGACACTGAATGAGGGTGTACAGCCTTAGAAGCACAAATATCTGAACACATATACACAATCTAAGTCATCTCACTCTACTGCCCTCACTCCTGACTGGATCTAGCCTTTCTCTAGTAGAGGTTGTCATCTGGTACACACTAAGACTTGTACAGGTTTAATGTGGCAGAATCATTTACTTATCATACAACCTACCAAGCTCAACAACACTCAAGAAGTACAGATCTTCATGTATGTCACAATTTCATGCAATAGCATGATTATTATAATCCAAGCATTTAATCCTGTCTGCATTTTTCACATATTGAACATCCAGTCTTGAGGCAAAAGACACTCTACAAAATCAAGGCAGCTTTCAGAAGAACAGCAGATCAAATCCCAAGGGCATGTTGAAGGTGAGGGAAGAACCTAGAAATCATGGTGACGGGAGAGGCCAGGTGATGAGGCTAATGGGAGACTGAGATGGTTAATTTTATGTATCAACTTGATGGGGCCACAGGATGACCAGATGGCTGGTAAAATACTATTTCTGAGTGTACGTCTAAGATACTTTCTAAAAGAGATCAGCATTTGGATTGGTAAATTGAGTGAAGTATATGGACAGCCTCAACATGGTTGAGTATCATGCAAACTATTGAGGGTCTAAAGAGGACAAAAGGATGGAAGAAGGTTGAATTCATACTCAGCCTGGCTGTCAGCCCTTGGCATTCCTGATTCTCAAGGCTACAGCTGCCATATGCACCATGGGCTCTCAGCCCAAAGTTCTTCTAAATATATCACTGGCGTTACTGGATCTCCAGCTTACAGGTGGAAGATCATGGGGCTTCTCAGCCTCCACAGCTGCTATCTTTGTTCTTAACATTTATTTATTTATTTGAAAGTCAGAGTTAGAGAGAGAGAGAGAGAGAAATCTTCCATGCACTGCTTCACTCCCCAAATAGCCACAATGGTCAGGGCTAGGCCAGGCCAAAACCAGGAACCAGGAGTTTTATCTGGGTTTCCCAGGCACATTAACAGGGAGTTGGATCAGGAGTGAAGTAGCATGGACTTGAATCAACTCCCATATGAGATGCCGAAGTCACAGGTAGCAACTTAACCCACCATGCCACAACACTAGCTCCACAGTTGCATATCTTATAAGAAATATCTTCCTAGGGATATGTATCTACATCTATATCCTATTGGTTCTGTTTCTCTGGAGAACCCTGACTAACATAGACGCCTAAGCATAGATTCTGAAAATTAGGAAGTACAGGGCAGGTGCTTTAACACAGTAATTAGTTTACCACTTGGATACCTGCAACTCCACTTCTGATCCAGCTTCCTACTAATATGCATCCTGGGAGGCAGCAGATGATGGTTCAAGTACTTAGGTCCTTATTAAGAACATAAGAGGGTCCGGCGCCGTGGCTCAATAGGCTAATCCTCCACCTTGCAGCGCCGGCACACCGGGTTCTAGTCCCGGTCGGGGCGCCGGATTCTGTCCCGGTTGCCCCTCTTCCAGGCCAGCTCTCTGCTATGGCCAGGGAGTGCAGTGGAGGATGGCCCAGGTGCTTGGGCCCTGCACCCCATGGGAGACCAGGAAAAGCACCTGGATCCTGGCTCCTGCCATCGGATCAGCGCGGTGCACCAGCTGCAGCGGCAGCCATTGGAGGGTGAACCAACGGCAAAGGAAGACCTTTCTCTCTGTCTCTCTCTCTCTCACTGTCAAAAAAAAAAAAAAAAAAAAAAAGAACATAAGAGACAGATTGAGTTCCAGGCTCCTGGCTTTTACCTGACCCATTCCTGGCTGTTGTAGGCATCTGGGAGTGAACCAGCAGAAGGAAGATCATTCTCTGTCTGCCTCTCTGCCTTTCAAATAAAATGAGCAAAAAGTGCTTTAAAATTAAAAAGTACATTTGTGTAACTCAAGAAAGTTTCTCATTACTCTGGCACAAGCAGTGCAGCTCCCTTCCTAGTTATAAATACGTAAAGATGGATGAGAAGTTGTAATTCCAGTTTGTGTGTGTGTGAGTGCACACAAGCTCATTTGGGATGAAATTGAAGGTAACTCCTTTTTCTCATAATTTACATTTTTGAAGGAAAAAACTCATATCTTGCAAGGATCATGAAACAAATGAGAGAAAAACAACTTCACAGACCAGAAGTTACTTTCAATAGCATATTTAATGGCTCTATATTTCAATTTTGTTCTAACTTCTCAAATACATTTTATGAGGCTGTGCTGTTATGTGTGAATGATGCTATAACTTCAGACAAGGATATACATATCTTATTATGTTTTATTTTACATAATTGAACCATCTACAATAGCATTGTTTCAGAAATAAAGACAAATGATTTAACTTTTTAATTAAGCTTTAAAACCCCTAATTAAATGCCTAAATTGCACAGAACCATTTCAGTCTAAATTGTCTTTAGATTGCTGTGTGTGGATTTTCCTACTGCATGGTGACTGCCAGAGAAAGTAACAAAGAACTATAAATCAAATCCACACTTTGTAATTGGTGCCATTAATGCATCTTTCCTTATCCAGCAAGACAAGAAGAGAGAACATGGAATGCTCCAGGTAAAATATGCACTCACTTTATATTGGCCACTAGTGCTTTCTCTTATGCTTGAAACTCTGGGGGTCTGTTGGGTAACACGTATCTATGTAACTAGTGACTTGGAAAACTTATCAGGATATAACTGAAAGACTGATCGTGTCTACTTGGGTTTAATGTATTTCACAATATCTGAAGATGCTTTTTTTATTGATCAGCCCTTGTCCTGACTGTTGAGGAATAGCTTACTACTTTATTCCTCTTAGTATTTTTTTGTCCTACTTAATACCATTGGTTGAACTCTTTAATTAACACACAATTATTCTTAGTCATTTAAATTTAACTGAAAAGGGATCCCTGTTAAATACAAGAGTGGGAATAAGAGAGGGAGGAGATGTACAGTTCGGCACATGCTCAAACATGCCATTAGATTCCAATTCAATCCCATCAAGGTGGCATGTACCAATGCCATCTCACTAGTCAAAGTGATCAGTTTCAGTACATAATTGATCATAATGATAGGATTAAGTGTCAAAGGGATCACATAAACAAGGCTAGTGTCTGCTAATAATAATAATAGAATTAAAAAGGAGAGAATGATCCAACAGGGGAAGTGGAATACACAGTAGACTCATAGAATGGCAGATGTCCTAAACAGCACTCTGGCCTCAGAATCAGCCCTTAAGGCATTTGGATCTGGCTGAAGAGCCCATGAGAGTATTTCAGGCATGGAAAGCCAAGACACTGGCAAAAAAAAAAAAAATGACCTAAGTGAAAGATCTCTGTGAGTGAGATCACAGTGGAAAGAATGGGCCATCAAATAAAGAGGTACCTTTCTCTGAAGGGAGGAGAGAACTTCCAATGCCTTGTCTAAATAAGATCAGAGTTGGCGAATTCAAGAGGCTTCCATAGCCTTGGCAGCTCATGACAAGAGCCTCAGTTGATCACTGACATCATAAATAAGTGCGTCAATTGTTAAATCAACAACGGGAGTCACTGTGCACCTACTCCCCATGTAGGATCTCTGTCCTTAATGTGTTATACTATGCAAATTAATGGTAAAACTACTACTCAGTACTTTACACTTCGTGTATCTGTGTGGGTGCAGTCTGTTGAAATCTTTCCTTAGTATATATTAAGTTGATCTTCTGCATATAAATATGATTGAAAATGAATTATGATGAAGAATGGGATGGGAAAGGGAGTGGGAGATAGGATGGTTGTGGGTGGGAGGGTGGTTATGGGGGGAAAAGCCACTATAATCCAAAAGTTGTACTTCAGAAATTTATATTTATTAAATAAAAGTTTTAAAAAATATGGAATTTTGAGAATAAATTGATTGAGAAGATTCATAAATACCCACACCTACAGGTCACACAGTCTATTGCACACATTCTCACATTTAACTGAATATCAGTCTTATAAGATAGAGAATACTTTTGTCTGGGAGAAAACTTAAGTTCAGAGAGATCAAGCTATCTATTTTAGGAGATTTAAGTAGAAAGTGGCAGAACAAGGGTTCAGAATCAGGTTCTCAACCATAACTTTGCATCAAAACATTATTTGTAATATGATACAAATTAAACTCAGTGAGATGCCACTGTACACCTCTTGGAGCTGGTAACATTAAAATATTGACATTACTACGTGACAACAAAGACACATAGCAAGTAGAACTCTAACAGGAGCCAGGGGCAGGTTGCAAAATGGCATAGCCACTTTGGAAAATAGTTGGGCAGTCTTTTTAAAAAATAAAAGTATGTTATTACCATATAACACAGCAATCCCATCCAAATGTATTATTTAATAAAAACATATATTCAGAAAATAGTCCTATACCCAGGTGTTTATAGCAGCTTTACTCATAATCATCAAAACCTGGAAACAACCCTAGTGTCCTTCAGCCAGCGAGTAGACAAAGTGTGATGCATCCATATGATAGATAATCCTCAGTGAGAAAAACAGAGAGAAAGATATGAACTATCGCTATATGCAACAAGCTGGATGAATCTCAAATGTGTTAAGCAAGGGAAATCAGATTCAAGAGTCTGTACATTTGTGGCATCTTATATATGGCATTCTGTAAAAGGCAAAACCACAAGATCAGACACCAAATCCGTGTTTGCCACATTCTGAGTATGTAAGGAGTTGACTACAAAGGGTCATGAGGAAATTTGGAGGGTTGATAAAACTATTCTATATCTTGATTTAAATAAAACAGAAGGGGTATGCAGTCAAAATTATTTCAGGATTCCATGTGATTCGGATACAAATCCAAATTTTCAAAATTACCCCTAAAGCAGTAATTTTCAGATGGAGTATTTCCTCACTTTGGTATGTTCTAATCAGTCATGTACCACACTACAACTAATATATTACTACTGATAATTTAAGAAGTTTGAAAATAGCTGATTTTCACTAGTTGATTATTTTTATACTTGTTAGAAAATTATTCAAGGTTAATTCCAAACGAATGTCTTTTGTTGTTGCTTACTTGCCTTTTAAAAAGTCACTTTGATTGGACAAGAGAAAAAAAGTAGAGTTATAGCTAGAGTACATATGCCAGAAAATCTAGGTGCAATAGGTATGCAAGTAGTACCATGTAGTCCAAATGTGCTATGTTGAGTTGCTCCTTTCACAAGCTCTAGTTGACAGTAACTACATTTAAACTATCATACATAATAACTGATACCTACAACCTGGAAAAGGTCTTACATTTTTAAATCCTCAAACTTTGTTTCATTTAAACTGGGTGTGATTTGCAAAAGTAATAGATTGTAAATATAGTGGGATGGTATATGAAGCATTCTTATTTAGATTTGGTGTGTGTGTGTGTGTGTAGAGCGAGATTCAATTTGACTATATGTTTAACTCATGCTTTAGCCACTGAAAAATTCTAGTGAATAAAAGCTATGACTGATATTTGAAACAAAATTAGTTCTTAAAAGGCAATTTAATAGTTTTTAAAAAATACAAAGACACAGTGTATGGCCGGCGCTGCGGCTCACTAGGCTAATTCTCTGCCTTGCGGCGCCGGCAACACTGGGTTCTAGTCCCAGTTGGGGTGCCGGATTTGTCCCGGTTGCCCCTCTTCCAGGCCAGCTCTCTGCTATGGCCTGGGAGTGTAGTGGAGGATGGCCCAAGTGCTTGGGCCCTGCACCCCATGGGAGACCAGGAGAAGCACCTGGCTCCTGCCTTCGGATCAGCGCAGTGGGCTGGCCGCAGCGCGCCAGCCGCGGTGGCCATTGGAGGTTGGACCAACGGCATAGGAGGACCTTCCTCTCTGTCTCTCTCTCTCACTGTCCACTCTGCCTGTAAAAAAAAAAAAAAAAAAAAAAAAAGACACAATGTAATGACTAAAATAAAGCAAAACGGAGTTAAAAACCAAAGCTAAATATTTTCCTATAGTGCAATGGAAAAAGATTTTAAAGTCACAACTGAGAAATACAGGGCACCCTCCATGAGGCATAGACTCTCACGCCCCTGCAGTTTTAGTGTGTTTCCAGAATCCTATCTTCAGAATGTCCACACTCAATCTTCCAGCTGCTAGGAGTGTTGGCTGTTGATGACTCACAGCTAAGCAACTCTCCAGGCATTCTTTCAGCCAAAGGAAGTTACCTGACTCAAGGTCATACCCTTAGATGCTAGCAAATGACAGTAACTTAATGCAAACTGAACAGGTAGTAGTACAAATATAACTGCTTTGCCAAATGTGATATTTCTGCTACAGCAAATCTGCACAGCCCTAGTGACATTGTATGTCATCTTGAATCGGGCAAAAGCAATCTTTTGCATTCCTTTCAAAAAAGGAGGATTATAAGCACTCTATATTCTCATGAGATGAATAATACACATTATGGTGCTATTGAAGGGCTACGTTAATTTCCCCATCTTCCGTCAAAATATAATTAAAAGGAACCTGGACTATTTGGACATTCCACAGAACTTTAAAAAAAAAAAAAAGATTTATTTATTATTTGACTGTTGGTTCACCCCACAATGGCCAGTGCTAGCCAGCAAGGCCAGACCAAAACCAGAAGCCAGGAGCTTTATCTAGCTCTCCCTGTGAGCACAGGGACCCAAGCACTCAGGCCACTTTCTACTGTCTTATGCCATCAGCCACAGGGAGCTGGATAGGAAGTGCAGCAGCCAGGAATCGGGTGCCCACATGGGATGCTGGTGTCCCACTACAACACAATGCTAGCCCCTCTACAGAGCATTTAATTGGTGCATCATCTAGGATTATAATTATCGATCAAGATGTAACCAGTATGATGGAGACCTTGATAATGTATTTACCTCAGAGTGAAGATGGTAAACTGTATGAAGTTTTAAGGGCCTGTGTCACACATGAAGTTTTTAGAGCTCCTGTGGTATGGGACTTGCTGGGACATTCTTTCAAGAATAAAGGAGAAATTATTACATTTCATAACTCCCATTATCAGACAGGTATTGCATCAATGCTCAGTCACGAGGCAGGCCTCTGTATATCCTGAAAAACAGCATATTCCACACTTGGAAAAACTGTTCTAATGCATTTGCCAACAAACACATAGCTTCAAATTGAGCTCAGGGCAATAAATAGCTCACATCCTGGCTAGAGTGAAAACAGTCCTGCTACTTTGGGACACAATTCATGTCAGATCCCATGGCACTAGAGGTATATATAATAATAAAATATGCTATGTAAAGCTTATGGCAAGATCTGACAAAAGAATCACAATATAGATCCTCAAGGGATCTGGTGCAAGGCCAAACTATCTGCAACAGAGAAACATACACTTCCCAGAAACATCTGAGATGTTACCAGTCCCTAGTACCTGGCCTTGGGAAATTAAGAGCTCATGTTGGTAGGGCAGCCCATTATAAGTTGTGCTCAGTTAGAAACATCAACTTATAGACAGATACAATAGCAGTACACCATTAAAGGGAACAATTCATTTAGAATTGACATAAATAGGACCAGAGGGTGCCAGTAAGTAGCACATCAAATGGTATAGACTTCCACACCACTTACTTCTGTTATGTTTGTACCTCTCCAACAGCTCATACCTACTGCTGTGGGGATGAAGATGTGGAAGAATCCTGCATCACCAGCTGATGGAAAAGGAAAAAGTCTGAGCGTGGTTCACAAATAGGTCGCTTCGGTATGTACGCACAAGCTTCAGATGGACAGATGATATATTACATCCCATTCAGATGTGGCCTTAGAGATGGCAGTAGGTGGGCTTCTTTCAAGGCTCTGAGGATGTACCTAGTCAACTACTTTCTTGGAAGAAATTAGGTCAAGGTAATAACATACATGAACTCATGAGCAATGGTGAATAGCTTAACTGGTTGTTCAGGGGCCCAAAAGGAGAAAGATTTGAGAATCATGGAGAAGTGGTCTCAGGTAGGGCTTGTGGGTGAACATGAATTGGGCACAAAAAATGTTACGATCATTTAATTTCATGGTAGTGCCAACTGGAGAGCATCCACTTTGAAAAACACAGCAATCAAGAACACCAAATAACTAAAACAAATAGATATCAGCCAAATCATTAGCTACTCCACTGCTGTTGTTAAAGGGATGGGGATATTAAAGACTGTGCAATCAGTGACATGATTTCCCTTTCACCGAAGTATGATCTAGCTTTGGAAACTGCTAACTGTCCATCTTGTGAGAAACAGAACCTATCACTTAAGACCCTAATACAACACCATCCCTTATGGAAACAAACCAGTCTCTTACTTGCAGGTTGATTACATTGGACCCTTATCACCCTGTAAGGAGCAATGCTTCATCTTGAATGTAAATGACATATACTGCTGTTATGACTTTGCCTATTCTGCCTACAGAACCTCAGCCAGCCAGCAACATCATAAGTACAATTAAAGATTGTTAGAACGACCAATATATTGCCTTACGCTAAAGTACCCACTTTGAAACTAAGAAAGCATAGTAGTGGGCACATGTTAATGGTATAAACTTGTTCTTTTACTTCCATATTGCCTAAGCGTTAAGCCTGAGAGTAATAGAAGAGCTTTTTAAAAGTGCAGGTGAGACGCCAGCTTGCAGATGACAACCTGAAAGATGTCACTCTCTAGAGGGAGATATACACCCTAAGTAATTGATCGTTATTTGTTATTGTATCCCCACTAAGCAGAATATACACGTCAGAACTCCAAAAGATAAAGAAGTATCCTCATATCTTGACCTACAGTTTTGAAGATATCTAATTCCAAAAGACCTGGTTTCCCAGAAGCTTTGAAAAGAGAGCATGGTAAAAATCTCATTAAACTCTAAGCAAAGGCTAATGCACAATTACTTTATTTTAAACCTCTCAAAGAATGGATAACAAGGAAAAGAGGAATTGTATCTGCAGAAGCAAACCTGATCCTTAGGTTTGCTATTACATAATGATCTCAGGAAGAACACATTTGACACCCAACTGATACATCAGGTAATATTGGAACTTTCCTTTCCAATGGTTGTATTAATCAATAACAGCAACAACCATAACTTGAAATAAGCATACTTACCAGAGACACACACCCTTAGGGCTGTGAATTTCAGTCAACCAAGCAATCCTCCAACAGAAATACTAACTCAGGCAAGAGGAATCTGGATTGGATTGTAAGAGCAGATAACTGGGATTCTAATTCATCACACTAACTTTCCTCTTATAAGCTTCCCCTGCAAACAGACCAGTGGGAAGCCTGGAACAGGGACTGGTGTTATAGTTGAGAGTGTTAAGCCACCACCTGCAATGTTGGCATCCCATATCAGAGCATGGGTTTAAAGCCCCAGCTGCTCTTGTCTGATCCAGCTCCCTGAAAATGCACCTGGTAAAACAATGGAAGATGGCCTGAGAACTTGGGCTCCTGTCACCCACATGGGAGACCTAGATGGAATTCCAGGCTCCTGGCTTAGGTCTAGCCCAGTCCCAGCCCCAGCCATTGCAACCATTTGGGAAGTAAACCAACAAATGGAAGATTCTCTCTCCTTATACATCACTCCACCTTTCAAATAAATAAAAATAACACTCAAAAATAAATATTAATTATATTTTAGAGAAAAAAAGAAACCTGGAACATTTGGTTTTTACTAAATGCAATGAACATGCTGACTGAAACAAGTATCTCCAACTAGTGCAAACAATGGGCTATATTTATTGCTGTAGACCAAGGTACTCAGTGAAATGAAACTGCCTCATCCAGTCTTACCTATTCCACAATCCATAGTTAATTATTACTCAATGCAAGAATAAAAAATAATCCTGATCTCTTACCTCAACTTAGGGTAATACTGAAGGGCCCCATCTCCAGAATTCTCTACAGGATTGACCGAGGTTTTTGTTATAGTATCCAATTTTGCTTAACTTGCTCCTATATACATGCTATACCTGAGATCAATCTGCAATAAAATTCCTAACATACTACTTTGCTTCACAGTTTGTTGGATAGCCTAAAATATTCTTAGAATGGCAGATTTTAAGTCAAACATGCAGAAATAGAGTGAAGTTTAATAAACATCTCTAGGAGATGCTGGTACAGTTGGACTAAAAACCATACTTTGAGAAGTACTGCATTAACCAAGCCGAAATCTAGATTAGTCATTAACCTAGTATCATAAAAGGAAAGTATCTGGCATCCTGTTATAAGAACCCATAAGGCTTTACCTATATGCTTATATTGTACATGAACAAATACAAACATTACAGTTGAATCTGCTTGGTTGGGAGAAGGTGCTTGTCTTGAACATATCAGGTCACTGTGCTAGAGAAAATAAAGGGGAGGCACTCAACAACCAGCCCAGATTTGTAGGATGAAGACAAGTAAACTATCCTAAGATCTACCACTCCCCCGCCTCCACTCAAGAGACAGTAAGATTAATGGAGTGAGAATAGCCACAGAAATGTTTTGGAAAATCCCCCAAATCCTGCTCAGGATGACTGGTGACATTATTTCTCTCCCAAAGCCAGTCAGTAAAGACTGCTTCTTCAAAGACGGTAACACAAAATTTCAAAAAAACATGAAAAATCAAGGAAACATGACATCACCAAAGGATCATCACAATTTTCCAGTAACTAAGCCCAAAGAAATAGATTTACAAATTTCCTGACAAAGAGTTAAAAATAATTATTCAAGGAAGCTCTGTGAGTTATAGCAGAAAGCAGATAACTCAAAACATATTTTTAATATATGAATGAAATTTTAAAGTTCAACAAAGAAATAGAAATCATAGAAGAAGAAGAAAACAGAAGTTTTGGAGTTCAAACATACAATGAACTGGGACAGCGTGCTGGTGCCATGGGTTAAGCTTCTGCCTGTGGTGCAGACATGCCCTATCAGAGTGTCGATTCAAGTCGTGGTCGCTCTGCTTCCAATCCAGCTACCACTAATGTACCTGGGGAAGCAGGTGACGGCCCACGTACTTTGGGTCCTGCCAACCATGTGGGAAATCCAAAATGGAATTCCTGGCTCTGGGCTTCTACTTGGCCCAACCCCAACTATTGCAGCCATTTGGAGAGTAAACCAGGGGATGGATGGATGAATCGATCCATCAATCTCTCAATTCTCTCTCTCTCACTTTGCTCTTCAAATAAATAAATAAATCTTTAAAAAAATAAAATTCTTTAGAGAGATCTTTGTACCACAAATATTCTCTACAGTGTGTACCATTATGGTTTGCTTTGAATAAAAGATGTGTGCTGAGCTTAAGAGGCAATATTTACAGGTTATAAAACAACTCTGAGAGAATTTAACTTCTAGTCACTAGAGAAAGCATATAGGACCTCAGAAGGAACAACAAAAACCTGTTGGTATAAATCTGCAGTTACCAAGATAGCTCGGTACTGGCACAAAAACAGACAAGAAGAAAAGAGCGAGGCCAGAAATAAACTCACAGATCTGCAATCAACTAATGTTTGACAAAACTGTCAACAATGAACAATGGGGAAAGGGTAATCTCATCAATACATTTGCTAAGAAAATTGGGTATTCACAGGCAAAAGAAGTACACTGGAGGGGCTGGTGCTGTGGCACAGTAGGTTAAGTCTCGCCTGCAATGCCAGCATCCCATATGGGCACTGGTTCCAGTTGCTGCTGCCTCTTCTGATCCAGCTCTCTGCAGGTGGCCTGGGAAATCAGTGGAAGATGGCTCAAGTGCTTAGACCCCTACACCCATGTGAGAGACCTGGAGGAGGTTCTTGGCTCCTGGCTGCTGATTGGCCCAGCTCCAGCCAATATGGCCATTTGGGGAATGAACCAGCAGATGGATGACCTGTCTCTCCCTCTGTCTATAACTCTGCCTCTGGAATAAATAAATAAATCTTTTAAAAAAAAATAAAGTAAATTGGACTCTATCTTTCACCATACACAGAATATCAACCCAAACTAGATTGAAGATTTAAACATAAGATTTGAAAACGTAAAACTACTAGAAGGAAACAAAGTGAAAGTCTTGACATTAATATTAGCAATTACTTTTCAGATATGACCACAAAATCATCAACAACAAAATAAAATAAAACACACAAGTGGGATTGTACCAAACTAAAAAACTTCTGTACAGCAAAGGAAATAATCAACAAAGTACAAAGACAGCCTACAGAATGGGAGAAAATATTTGCAAATTATATGTCCAAAAAGGGATTAATGTCCAAAATATATATAAAAAAACTCAAGGGTCTGAATAGACATTGTCTTTAAAGACAAACAAATTGTCAACAAGTATATAGAAAGTGAGTCAACACCATGAAGCATCAAGGAGATGCAAATCACACTCACAATGAGCTGTCACCTCATATCTGTTAGAATTATTTTTATAAGATGAAAGAATATTTAAAGAGATAGAGATGCTGATTTAATCATTGCACATTGTATACATGTATAAAATTATCACACTGTATTCCATAAATACGTACAATTAGTATATGTCAATAAAAAGAACCATGAAAATAATAAAATGCAAAAAAAAGATAAAAGATAATAAGAGCTAGTAAGGATGTGGAGCTGTCTCTGCAAATGAGCATGAGACAGGGTGCTGAGGCACCATCTCCATACTTACCCCATTCATCTTTCTCCCTTCTCGGCCCGCTCTACTCCTGACCAATGCCCGTGTATGTGTGTGTGTGTGTGTGTGTGTGTGTACTTGTGTGTGCATTTTCCTCCCCTTTCAAATAAATTTTATCACCTTGTCATAAACAAAAACAAAAAAATATGGGAAAAAGATCATTTTACTTCACTGCTGATGAGAGTATAAACTGGTATATTTTATAGCAGGCCAATAATACTAATTGTACTGTATTAGTACTCTGTACTAATAAAGGGTACAATATTTCAGTTATACAGAGTACCTACTAGAGACCCAATGTGTGACTTGATGACTACAGTTAACAACAATGTATTATGTATCTGAAATTTGCTAAGAGAGTAGATCTTAAGCATTCTCCACACACAGATGCACACCCAAACACTGAGGGTGACTGTTTGGCACAGCAATTCAGCAGCCACTTAGGATGCACACATCCCAGCTCAAAGTGCCTGGATTCAAATTCTGGCTCCACTCTCCATCCCAGATTCTTGCTAACACACCCCCTGGGAGACAGCAGGTGATTGTTCATGAAGTTGAGTGCCCACCGCCCATGTGGGAAACCCAAGTTGAGTTCCCAGCTCCTGGCTTCTGCCTGGCTCAACCTTGCCTGTTAAAGGCTTTGGGGGAGTGAACCAGGAGATAGAAGATCTCCCTCTGTCCTTCTCACTTTCAAATTTTAAAAAAATATCTAGACAATCAAATAGCAGTAACTGCATCCCACGGCACAGTGGGAAGAGTACACTCAAAATAAAGCATTATATGCTTGGAAAGAACTAAAAAAGAGGAGCTAGCAGACTTCAAATACAAAGAAAATACTGGGAAATAGAAAGGCGAACTGTCTGCTTTGATTATTTTGCACTGTCTATATGAGTTGGAATATTACACTAAGCCCCATAAAAATGTGCAAATATTATATTAAGCACTTTTTTAAATAAAATGCTTTTTAAATGGTAGATGAAGTGATGGGTATGTTAATTAGTTTGATTGTGTTAATCATTTCACAGTATGTATATATTTTAACATACACAGGTATATCATATCACAATGTACATGTATAACATGTTGTACCCTTAAATATATAAAATTTTCATATGCATATAAAACTCAATAAAACTGAGGGTTGAGAACCACTGGCTATAGTCTATATGGAAGTATACAGTTTGGCAGATACGCCCCAGATCCAGTCATTATTGATTTTTAACAGCCCCATCCTGGCAGTGTTGTTCTGCATCCAGATTACTCTCTTAAAAAGAGTTGTAAAAGTCTATCATCAAAGATATACCCTAATATTTCCATACATTTTTGCATTTACTTTGCTGAGAAGCATAAAATGTCTTAATTTTTCATTTGATGTATGTGTGAAAGGTAAGGTTATCTAACGGGAAACCATCAGAATTAATGTGACCACACACCAGCATGCCTTGCTGATGCGGTTTTCATCTCTTTGACAGTTGGTTCTAGAAATTAACACAGATTCAACCAAGAGAATCTGAGGCATGATTTATCTGTACATCAAGAGCACGGTTGATTCAGTACCACCCCAAACAGAATCTGCAAGGCCAGCAACTCTATTTGCCCATAAACCACTCCAGTGACTAACATGCCCTAATGAAGGATGAAGACGAATCATCTTGGCCTGTGGGAACGCTTCAGCATGGAGAGAGGGAACAAGCACCCATACAAATCACTATCAGGCTTACTTTTTCCCACTTTAAGGGACTGGAAAATATAAATACTTAATGAAACGAAAAAAGAGTACTATATAACCAAACTGGGAGGTTAGCAGAACTTTATTGAGAAAAGGTATAGTGCTTTAAAATCAAATCCAACATAGCATTCAAATACTGGAGAACTGCGATCCTGTGTTTATGACATCTGTGCAGCTCTGATTACAACTAGGATAGAGGCATTCATCCAATCATAGAAACTGAAGTTGGAAGAACCTTCTGCCCCACTATTGTTAAACTTCAATCTTTAGGGGCCAGCTCTGTGGTGCAGCAGGTTAATGCCCTGGCCTGAAGCGCCGGCATCCCATATGGGTGCCAGTTCGCGACCTGGCTGCTCCACTTCCGATCCAGCTCTCTGCTATGGCCTGGGAAAGCAGTAGAAGATGGCCCAAGTCCTTGGGCTCCTGCACCCACATGGGAGAACCAGAAGAAGCTCCTGGTTCCTGGCTTCAGATTGGCACAGCTCCGGCCGTTGTGACCAATTGGGGAGTGAACCAGCAGATAGAAGACTTCTCTCTCTGTCTCTGCCTCTCCTCTCTCTGTGTTAACTCTGACTTTTGAATAAATAAATCTTTAAAAAATAAAAACTTTAATCTTTATACAGCAATGTTTGTCGTGTCTGCATACAATCTGTACTTTCATTTGCTTAATATTTTTCTTTAAATTGATCCTAATTTTAGTTTTAAGACTTTAGGTTCAAAAGAGAACTTGGATTTTATTGAAAATAGTATATATATTTATCCTAACATACATTAAAATAAACAAGTAATGTTTAATAGTTATTAAAATCATCTTGTATATCACAAGGACACTTGTTAAAAGCATAGGAAAACATTGGTTTAGTTCAGTTCTCTAAATCTGAATGTTATTTAGACACATTTTGATACGCCTCTCAGGTTTCCTCAGAGCCACCTCTCTAGGAGCCTCAGCAGCACTGTCTACCTCAGCCCTGTTTCTGCCCTCAAGGTTCCTCCACCTGAGGCCAACAGCCACCTGCCCTGGAGACCTAGCTCCTTCCCACTGCGGCCACCTCAAAGCAACATGGCTGATGCCATTCCCTCTGCTGCCACCTAGACATAGATTGGTTCTTCACACCACTTCCAGACTTGAACAAAACACCACACACAAGCCATGAAATTTGAGACTGCCTTTAAATGTGCTAGATGATAAAACCCAGAAAATCAAAGGAATTATCAAGATATAGAACCATTGTTGACCTCTAAATCCTGTAGTCTTTGCTCATCCAAGCAGTTTCCCCTTAAAGCCCGTCCTGAAGAACCCCTTAGGCAAACATGAGTCATGGCTATGAGCCCCGCTGTCTCTTTATTTAGTGTCATTGCCCCGTGGCCTTTCTCATTGGCCTTTTCACCCCTGCTCTCGACTATTTCTCAAATAAGGAATTAACACTTTAACCATTGCCTCCACATCTTTTTTTCTAGAGAATTCAGATTAAGAAAAATATTTTTCACAATCCTGACATATAATTCAGCCTCTGTGACATACAACTTACTGATACATAGAATCCTCTCTAATTTCACACAGCCCTCATTAGTAGAATACTTTCACAGGGAATTATAAACTATTACAATCTATTTTAGCCTTTCTTCTCAGCTCAGCACAGATATGTCCAGGTAGGGAGGTTGAGGGACATTTGTGGAGGTATTGGCCCTCACAAAGCATGTTTGGAAGGCACAGTACGTGTTCATATGAAACCACTAAAGAGTAACAGCTGACTAGTACCAAGCTGTGACTATGTACCCCAGGATACCTAGAAAATGAGAAAAAATATGGATAATTTAGAAAATTTTTAATAAAAATTGCCATTGATAGATATGTCCTCTATGTTATGATCATGCCCTTCGCAATGATAATGCGAATAGATAAAAACTTATTAAATTGTCCCTCCTTGGCTATATGAAATTGAAAGGTCCTATAATGATCCTCATGTGTTTTTGAAATTAAAGTCCAGTGAAGGCAAAACTCCAGAAAGAACTGGTTCAAAATATAAAAAAGTACATAAATGTATTTTATTAATTGAACAAATAAATTAACAAAATTAAATGACTGAGATGAAAGTTAAAAAATCCAATAAATCCTACTAGAGGTATTATTCTTAATAACAACATTAATACCAAAGAAATATATGGGTTGTAGTCTGTGTTCTAGAAAGTTGCTATTTTCTCATCTAGCTCCGTAGATACTTCCCAGAGTGAAAAAGATTTGACCAGACATTCAGATCTATAAATAAACTCCAGACCTCCATTATGACTCATCCTGGTATCTCTGTTATCTTTCAGGTTTAATTAAAACCTACTACCAAATGAGACAACTGTCATATCAGATTGTCAATAGTAAATTCTTTATCAACCGGGTAATCATTTTCATCACTCACAAAAACTGCAATTGAATTCCTACCAGAAATGATTGATATGCTGTATCTTGTGTCAACATAGCATACTACTGATGGAGGAAATGAGGGAAGAAAAAAAGTGTTACTGATACATTCTACAAGATAGCAATGTAGCTGCTGGACAACAGAAAACGATGACTGGAAATGCCACCTTCAGTTCAAATTCAGGGCACACAGGCGGACAAGGACATCTACAAAACAGGTTTCCCTGATGTCAGACATCAAGATGCTTTCTGAAGTTGATGAATATAGTGACCTTATCTACAAGCACAGCTGCAGGAAGCCCAATCTCCAAAGGCAACCCAGTGAATGTGCAAAAGGACACTCCAGCTACACACATCTGACAACAGCATCCACGATAAATAGTAACTTACCACATGCTAGATGCTGCAGTAAGTGCTTTGTATGTGATATGTCACCAATATCATTGCAAACTATCTACCTAACTGAAATCCAAGGTCCAAGAGAGCAAAAGATCTAGACTATTTTGCTCCTCACAGAAACCTAGGTTCCTACCACACTACCTGGACACACAAGGTGTTCTATACATGTTTGTTTGTAGAATGAATGAACACCCACCTTTTTATTCCTTGAACTTGGTACTCAGTGTCTTCAGCTGGAACACTAGAATTCTGCAGAGAAATATTTGAAAGCATGGAAGGAGCTGAAAAGAGATGTTATAAAATATATTTTGAGAAAGTCTATATAGCTGTGAAGCTTCTCATCAGCTATAAGGTATCAATCAATATTGAATTTTTTACTCCAAACTAATTGAAATGTTTTTATTCTTGCTCATTATATGTTCCTTCTTGGGTACAATGAAAGTTTTTAAACAAACATTACCTGAATACAGTGGACAACAAAGCCACTTTGAGGTAGGTAAGCTTTCCTTATATTGCTTGAAGAAGTAGTCCATATGCCCCTAGTTCTTTCAAGTGAGGTGCTCAATAATTTATATAGATAACAACGAACCTGGTTATCTCCCAGACCTTTCCTATGAAGAGCCCAACCAAGGCCACCAGATGATAGAAGTTCCAGAACTAGGAAGTTGACTTCAGTTGTAGCTTTGGAGATAACCACAGACAAAAGAACACTTTCAAAAATGATTTTGAAGATAAGGAACTTACATTTGAAGACAAATGGATAAAAGAGATGAAAGAAACTAAAAATTTATGCTTCTAAAAGTTTTGTGCAAAATTCAGGTTAGCATTTACAGCAAAATTGGACTGAAAAGGTAATGATGATGCTAAGGAACATATGGTAGGGTCCCCAAAGCACAGCTTGTGGTATACAAAACTGTGACCCATAGCTTCAGTCATTCCAGGAAGCCCTCATCGGCACTGATAATGAAGAGTGTCACCCTCTTTTGTGTGCACATCTGTGGAAAAGACCCCCAGTCAGAGCAGAAAACACGCCTGAGAAGACAGACAGTTGAAAAATGGGAAGAATTTTTTCATCATGGATTAATCACTTAGGAGAAAGAGTTCTGACTAAAGAATGATACACAAAAAAGTACTATTATTTTCAAAATGTCTGGACTGCCTGAAATACAAAGCATTTTACACAGGTCTTATAACTTATTTAAAGAAACACTACACATTTGTCAGATGAGAACAACTCTCTTGTTAATACTCCTGGTCTTTGCTAAAGAATCTTCTTAATATTCTTATTTACTTCTCATTTTTCTTAATTTCTACCTAATCTTATCTTTGATCTTTTCTCCATTTGTTCTTATGCTTCTGACAACTTTCCTTTCCAGAGAAATTTGAAACATAAAAATGTGAAGAATATAAATATTTTAAGCCCCCAAAATATGTGTAGTAAATATAATACCCAGTTTATAACCTCATGAAGTATAAAACAAGTTCTTTCTTCTCTATAAATCAATCCGATTTTTATAACTGAATTATTTCCATTTCAGAGGTAGTAGCACATATAAAACTTGCCCATTATAATGGATTTCCTCGGGGTCATTTCAAGGTCCCTCAGGGATCTGACATTGTCAAAATGGGGCAGTGAACACCCTGACTACTGACTGTAAGTTTCACTGAGTTTCCTCAGATCCTGTGGATCTCTGCTGCTTCTGGGCCACACTTGAAGAAAAATATCTTTTCTCAAACCTTCAAGAACCCATCTGATAGACACTTCTTTGTCTGGTTTTGCCAACTCCTTGAGCAGGGGATGAGAAATGATCCACCAGCTAAGGCAGGCTTACAGAAAACCACAGTCCTGGCCAACATCTAGACTGCAACCTCGTGCAGGACCAGAACCACACCCTCTCAGCTAAACGTTCCAATCTCTTCCTACCATTCAAAAAGGAATTCCTTTTTAATCCAGGAAATTCTTCAACCTTTTAAAAGAACAAGACAGGGGCCAGTATTGCAGTGCAGTGTGTTAAGCTACTACTTAAGATGCCAGCATCCCAAATCAGATTACTGGTTCAAGTATGGCTAGCTGCTCTGTTTCTGATTCAGCTCCCTATTAAAGTTCCCTGAAAAATATCAGGTGATGCTTCAAGTATCTGAACCCTTTTTGCACACATGGGAAACCCAGATGGACTTCCTGGCTCCTGACTTTGGTCCGTACCATTCCCAGCCATTATAGCCATTTGGAGAGTGAACCAGTACATACAAGATAACTCTTAATATCTTTCTCTCGGGGCCTGCGCTGTGGTGTAGTGAGTTAAGCCACCGCCTGCAGTGCCGGCATCCCATGTGGGCACTGGCTCAAGACCCGGCTACTCCACTTCCTGTCCAGCTCTCTGCTGTGGCCTGGGAAAGCAGTAGAAGACGGCCCAAGACCTTGGGCCCCTGTACCCATGTGGGAGACCTGGAAGAAGCTCCTTCTTCCTGGCTTCAGATCGGTGCAGCTCCAGACCTTGCAGCCAACTGGGGAGTGAACCAGTGGATGGACAACTTTCTCTCTTTCTCTCTGTCTCTCTCTCTCTGCCTCTCCTTCTCACTGTGTGTAACTCTGAATTTCAAATAAATTCAATAAATCTTTAAAAAATATATCTTTCTCTTTCTTCCCCTCATTCTCACTCTGTATCTGCTTTTCAAGTAAATAAATCTTGTAAAAATAATAAAACACCAATATATTTCCCCAGGCATTCTACTTTTTACCAAGTCTGCAAAATCCCTTTTAGACCTTTGAAAAACAGTTACCAAAATGTACACTGGTGACTTCTATTGTCTCTTTATCCCATATCTCTCCGAGGCAATGAGGACACAACAAACAGCTTGATAGGAAGCAATGGAGAAGCAGAAATAGACCCAGGAAAAAACGTCTCTGGCATTGGTCCAGTCTGATTTCAGTCAAATGTCCTATTATGAGGCACATTACCAATCTGTTGCCTCTCAATATGCCTAATCTCTTTCTTCCTTTCCATTGCCACTGTTGGTTTAGGATGTATCATTTCTAGTCTGAAATACTACAAAAATCTCCTAGCCTGGCCTCCTTGATCTAACTCCCTCCCTGTGATCATAGTGGATTTTATAATACAAAAATCAAATCATACAATGATACCAGCCAGACTGAAATGTTTCAAAACCTTTTGGTTGCTTTCATAAATGAATCCAGACTCCTTGTGTAGCACACAAGACTCTATAATCTGATCATTGCCTGCTTCACCCTCATTTCTTGCTACTCCTCACTTACTCTATGCAAAGTTGTAATGACATTATGATTACTTTTCTAACACTTCTGGCCTTTATCTATACTGTTCCCTCTTTATGGAACTCTTTCCCCTTCAATAAATATTCTCATGTTAGAATAAATTATTCTTTTCTATAATTTTTATTAATATAAAAATAAATTCCATGCATTCCATAGGTACAGTTCCAAGAAGACAACCGCACTTCCCTCACTCCCCTGTTCCCATCTATCCATCTGCCTCCATCTCCTATCTCCATCAGTTTTTTAAAGACATAATTGTAATCAAATCTATATTCATAGGTTTAATTAATCACTAATCATAACATTCAACAAGAAAAAAGTAACAATACCACAGTTCCACAAAGGTATAACAAGAGTTAAAAATGACAATCATATCACAAAATGTCCATTTCATTGTATTTTTTGTATTCTATACTAACTGCCACGTATCAGAGAAAATACATGATATTTGTTTTTTGAGAATGGATTATTTCTAATCCATTCTTAGCAAAACTATTTCCAGTTACATCCATTTTTTTTTTCAAAAGACAGGATTTCATTTATTTTTATGACTGAGTAGTATTCTATAGTGCATATACACAATTTGGTTTAACTATTCATCAGTTGATGGGTATCTGGATTGATTCCATATCTTAGCTATTGTGAATTAAGCTACAATAAACACAGGGATAAAGATAACTCTTTAATATGCTGATTTCATTTCCTTTGGGTAAATTCCCAGGAGTGGAATGGCTGGATCATATGATAGATCTATTTTCTGATCTCTGAGGAATCTCTATACTGTCTTGCATAGCAGCTGTACTAGTTTACATTCCCAACTTCTTCCCAAACATCCTTGCCAGTATTTATTATTTTTGATTTTTGGATGATAGTCAATCATACTGGGATGAGATGAAACCTCATTGTGGTTTTGATTTGCAATTGATTTTAGCTCCTTTGTAAAAGATTAGCTATAGATGTGTAGATTAATTTCTAAAGTTTCTATCTGTTGTTCTACATGTCTATTTTTATACAAGTACCATGATGTTTTGATTATAACTGGTATTGTGATTACTCTGGCTTTTTTTTTTTTTTTTTTTTTTTTTTTTTTTTTTTTTTTTTTTGACAGGCAGAGTGGACAGTGAGAGAGAGAGAGACAGAGAGAAAGGTCTTCCTTTGCCGTTGGTTCACCCTCCAGTGGCTGCAGCCGGTGCACCACGCTGATCCGATGGCAGAAGCCAGGTACTTATCCTGGTCTCCCATGGGGTGCAGGGCCCAAGCACTTGGGCCATCCTCCACTGCACTCCCTGGCCACAGCAGAGAGCTGGCTGGAAGAGGGGCAACCGGGACATAATCCGGCGCCCTGACTGGGACTAGAAACTGGTGTGCCGGCACTGCAAGGCGGAGGATTAGCCTAGTGTGCCGTGGCGCCGGCCCCCTCTGGCTTTGTTTTTGTTGTATAAGATTGCTTTAGCAATCTTGCTCTTGTGTTTCCATATGAATTTTAGCATCATTTTTTCTAGATCTGAAAATAATGCATTGGTATTTTGACTGAGATTGCACTGAATCAGTAAATTGCTTTTGGTAGTATAGACATGTTGATGATATAGAAGATTTTTCCATTATTTTGTGTCTTCTATTTATTTCTTTAAACTTTCATAATTTTCATCATAGAGATCTTTCACACCCTTGGTTAAACTTATTCCAATATATTTGAATATTTTGTAGCTATTGTAAATGGAATTCATCTTACAAGTTCTTTCTCAGCCATGGCATTATTTTTATATACAAAGGATATTGATTTTTATGTGTGTTGATTTTATATTCTGCAACTTTACCAAACTCTTTTATGAGTTCCAATGGTCACTTAGCAGTCTTTTTGTTCATATATTTTATATATATATATATATATATAAAATCTTGTCATCTACAAATGGATAATTTGACTTCCTCCTTCCCAATTTGATTCCCTTTTGATTGCTTTTTCTTACCTGATGGCTCTGGCTGAAACTTCCAGAATATACTGAATAGCAATTGTGAAAGTGGGCATCTTTGCCTAGTTCCAGATCTTTGTAGAAATATTTCTTTTTCATTTATTTATTTGACAGGTAGATTACAGACAGTGAGAGGGAGAGACAGAGAGAAAGGTCTTCCTTCCGTTGGTTCACCCCCTAAATGGCCGCTACAGCCGGAGCTATGCCAATCCGAAGCCAGGAGCCAGGTGCTTCTTCCTGGTCTCCCATGCGGGTGCAGGTGCCCAAGCACTTGGGTCATCCTCCACTGCCTTCCCGGGCCACAGCAGAGAGCTGGACTGGAAGAGGAGCAACCAGGACTAGAACCCAGGCACCCATATGGGATGCCAGCACCTCAGGTGGAGGATTAACTAAGTGAGCCACAGCACCGGCCCCTTTGTAGAAATATTTCCAACTTTTTCCCCATTCAATATAATGCTGGCTCTGGGTTTATCATATATTACCTTGATTGTGCTGAGAAAGTTTCTTCCCATATCAAATTTGCTTAAAGTATTTTCTTGGTTATTGGTCTAAGTTTTCTATGTCTTCATGACTCAATTTGGTAGATTGCATGTTTCCAGGAATCTATCCATTTCTTCTAGATTTCCCAATTTGTTGTCATGTAGCTGTTTGTGGTAATTCCTGAAGATTCTTTTCAGTTCTGTGGTATTCATTGTTACATCTCCTTTTTCATCTCTGATTCTATTGATTTGGGTCTTCTCCCTTTTTTTGATTTTTTTTTTTTTTTGCAATTGGTTGCACCAACGGTGTATCAATTTTGTTGACTTCTCTAAAAAAACAGCTCTTCATTTCACAGATCGATTGTATCATTTTTTTCAATTGTTACAATTTTATTTTTTTTAATTTTAATATTTCTTCCTTCCTACTAATTTGGGATTTGTTTGTTCTTATTTTTCTAGGTCCTTGAGATGCATCGATAGCTCATTTATTTGATACCTTTCCAATTTCTTGATGTAGACACTAACTGCTGTAAATTTCTCTCTTAACACTGCTTTTCTGTATCTCCTAAGTTTTGATATGTTGCATTTTCATCGTCATTTATTTTCAGAAATTTTTGGATTTCCCTTTGTTCTTTTAGTCTTTTCTTGAGTTTTTCTCTCTTGGGGAATTCTTCCCTTACTTCCCTTGGTCTACTACTGGGGGACCTCTTTTCTGACAATTGATAGCACTCCATGAAAACCATTCCATCATGCTTTATGGGTTGCTAATCTTTCTTCCGCAGTAGCCCATGAGCTCCTTGAAATGAGAAGTTCACACAGCGATCTACAAATAGTTAATGTTCAGTGAACAACTTACGAATGAATGTGTAATAATACAAAGTATACTAATTCAAATAAGGCTAACTATTCAAATAAGGCTTATATATATCTAGCATACTAGGTATATGTGCCAAGCTAATTATAATAATTATGAGGTTTGATGATAATTTTTAGAAAGCTTTTATTTAATAAATATAAATTTCATAGGTACAGCTTTTGGAATATAGCAGTTCTTCCCCCAATACCTGCCCTCACATCCCTACTACCCTTCTATCTCCTACTCCCTCTCCCATCCCATTCTTCATTAAGATTCATTTTTAATTATCTTTATATACAGAAGTCCAACTCTATACTAACTAAAGATTTCAACAGTTTGCACCCACACAGACACACTAAGTATAAAGTACTGTTTGAAGACATGTTTTACCGTTAATTCTCATAGTACAACTCATTAAGGACAGAGATCCTACAGGGGGAGCAAGTGCACAGTGACTCCTATTGTTAACAATTGACACTCTTATTTATGATGTCAGTAATCACCTGAGGCTCCTGTCATGAGCTGACAAGGCTATGGAAGCCTCCTGAGTCCACAATTCTTCAGTATTTAGACAGGGCCATAAGCAAAGTGGAACATATCTCCTCCCTTCAGAAAAAGGTACCTCATTCTTTGATAGCCCCTTCTTTCCACTGGGATCTCACTCACAGAGATCTTGCATGTAGGTCATTTTTTGCCACAATGTCCTGGCTTTCCATGCCTGAAATGCTCTCATGGACTTTTTAGCCAGATCCGAATGCCTTAAGGGCTGATTCTGAGGCCAGAGTGCTGTTTAGGGCATTTGTCATTCTATGAGTTGGCTGTGTGGCCTGCTTCCCATGTTGGATCATCCTCTCCTTTTTAATTGTTATTAGCAAACAGTAAGTCTTATTTATGTGATCCCTTTGACACTTATTCCTATCTATATGATCAGTTACACACTTAAAATGATCACTTCAACTAGTAAGATGTCAATGTTACCTGCCAACTTAATGGGATTTGGAGTTCCATGGCAAATTTTTAGCTTTACCTTTAGGGGTAAGTCCGAGGGAACGTGTGCCGAACTGTACATCTCCTCCCTCTCTTATTCTCACTCTTATTTTTTTTTTGACAGGCTGGGATCAAGTTTCAATAGGATTGAAACACCTAAGAATAATTGTGTGTTAATTAAAAAGTTCAACCAATGGCATTAAGTAGAAAAAGAAAATAGTAAAAAATAAAATAATAATGATAAGCTGTTCCTCAACAGTCAGGACAATCCCAAAGAGACAAATATCATATGTTCTCCCTGATCTGTGACAATTAACTGAGCACTTAAAAGGAAATCTGTAGAAGTGAAATTGACACTATGAGAAGCAACGACTTGATCAACCCTTGTCCTGATGATCTGTCTGTAGAGATTTTTTTTTTATTTTTACTATTACTTGAGAAGCAGAGAAATGAGAGACAGGGACAAGCACAGGTCTTTGAGCTACAGTTCACTCCCCAAAATCCCACAATGCCTAAGACTGGGTCAGGATGAAGCCAGGAGATGGGACTTCAATTTAGGTCTCCATGGTGAGTGGCAGAAATCCAGTTACCAGAGTATCACTACTGCCTTCCAGGGTCTGCATTAGTAGGAAACTGGAGTTAGAATCTGGGGTGGTTATCAGGTCCATGCACTCTGATCTCATGATCTCATTCATCTTACCTGGCATCTTAACTATTAGGCTAAATACTCACATCCTGTTAAGTTTTAAATGTACTGAATAAACTAGTATTTTATTTATGTTCCCTAAGAGCATTGCTCATTTGGAGCTCTTGGGGACTGGGCCCATGGCCATTGAGCAGTAGGCTAATCCTCCGCCTGCCGTGCCGGCATCCCATATGGGTGCCGGTTCTAATCCCAGCTGCCCCTCTTCCAATCCAGCTCTCTGCTATGGCCTAGGAAAGCAGTAGAAGATGGTCCAAGTGCTTGGGCCCTGCACCCACATGGGAGACCAGGAAGAATCACCTGGCTCCTGGCTTCGGATTGGTGCAGTTCAGCCATTGTGGCCATCTGGGGAGTGAACCAACAGAAGGAAGACCTTTCTCTCTGTCCCAATCATTGTCTGTAACTCTACCTCGCAAATAAAATAAATAAAAATTTTTTAAAAAATATTTGAGGCCGGCACCACAGCTCACTAGGCTAATCCTCCATCTGCGGCGCCAGCACCCCAGGTTCTAGTCCCGGTTGGGGCACCGGTTCTGTCCCAGTTGCTCCTCTTCCCGTCCAGCTCTCTGCTGTGGCCAGGGGAAGGCAGTGGAGGATGGCCCAGGTCCTTGGGCCCTGCACCAGCATGGGAGACCAGGAGGAAGCACCTGGCTCCTGGCTTCAGACTGCCGCAGCGCGCTGGCCGTAGCGGGCATTTGGGGGGTGAACCAACAGAAAAGAAAGATCTTTCTCTCTGTCTCTATCTCTCAATGTCTAACTCTGCCTGTCAAAAAAAAAAAAAATTGAAGCACTTAATTCATCTTTTATGTCAGTATCTAGGCTCTATTTTTTGTATTCTTGGAGGAACAAAACACAGTAAATTAAGCACTTATGTACATACCTTATCTGCTACTCTATACTTAACTCTTTTGTGGAGAGCAGCTTGAAAGTTAAACAGAAATAGATATTTAAATTATATCAAAGGGAAGTCAATGAGTGAAAGCTTAGTCTCATATCAGACTATCTTGGTTGCATAGGACTTCTTATTTGATCATTTCATAACACTTTTCAAGGTGTCATTGCATAGTATGCATTTTACTTGATGTAATGGTATTTGTGCAATTACAGAGGTATCACTACTTGATTATTTATTTTAGATAACACATTAAGTAAGCTTAACAAAGAAATTCACATTAGGGTCCCAAAATATGATTTAAATGAATATTTAATTTTGTAAAAAATTAATTAGACCTATTTTTACACCTTTTATCCCTTAGATCATTTAAGCTCTTAAATTCATTATCATTGGATTAGCTGTCAGATATTCCTCATTAAAATTATCCCTAAGTATAGCACAGGTAGAATTTTTCATCTCATGGCATAATGAAAAGGATATGGTTTGCACTGTACACATCTCAGCTCCCTTTTAGGCGTGTACAGCAAATATTCAGCATTATATTGGAGGGTCAGAAAGCATCTGCCATCAGACAGAGGCTGACACCTGTGTGTAATTATCTGGGGTGATTAATGAAGAAGGAGATCAAAGTTTCATGCAATTTTAATTTTATGCTCTGGGCTTCATGTGCAAAGGATTTGTACTGGGTAATAAAGGAATATAGGTTCATTCTAATAAGCATGATAAATGAATTTTTTAAATGAATCTGACTCATTAGGTAGGCATATATAAACCTGTGTGACCCTTAGTGCTCTGGCAGAATGTGAAGATAATTTTCATGCCTAGTAACAAGTTGTGTGATAATATTTCAACAAATTAGCTCCTTTATGAAAGGCAAACACACATAGAAGTATTCACGCTGAGGTATGACAAAAATCAAAATGCTTATAAGGAAAAAGATTTTGACTGTGATACTAAACCATATTAACAGCAATTTTCCATGAGGGTATATTTTTAACATCTACTGTGGACTTTTACAGCATGTTGACAAGAATGACATTTTGGCAGAATTAATAACCCAGGAAAAGAATGTGTGCTGTAGACCTGACATGAGCACTACTGAAATAAAAACATAGACAACAGTAGATGCTGTGTTTAGCTACAACACGCATTTCTGAATGTTGCTGATTCAACTTGATCTCAGTGTCCATATTATAACAAGCAAGCCTGGTATCTCCAGAGAACAGTATGAAAGTTCAGTACCTTAAATTAAGATGAAGTACTTGTTCCCCCTTTAATAAGATCCAAAACACAACAAAGTATAAAGAAGTAAAGAAAACTTCAAGTATAATACGTAGTTTTAAATAATAGAATATGGAATTCAGAGCAAATCCTCACAAAATTTTTTCTGAAATTCACCACTTGACACTTTTTTTTAAGTCTCTCATTTTTCAAAAAGGATTATTGTACTTGCTTGAAAGGCAGGGTGACAGAGAGAGACAGAGACAGACAGAAAGATTTCTTCCATCCATTGGTTCACTCTCCAAATGGCCACAACAGTCAAGGCTGGGCCAGGACAAAGCCAGGAGTCACCTGTCACCCTCCCAGGCATAGTAGCAGAGAGCTAGATCACAATCAGAGCAGCCTAGACTCAAACCAGTGCTCCAATATGGGATCCAATGCCAGCCAGATTTCCTTATTTTTTTTTTTACAGTTTTTTTATTTCAAATTATGATGGAACCAAGACTCAGGGATCAATGAGATTCTCAGCATGTTCCAGAATACCCTTGACCAAAGTCATTGTATTTAAGTTTCATTTTCCAGTAGACATGAATTGAACACTCGCACTGCGGTAAGTGCTAACATAGAGAATGAACAGCAGACCTCATATGCAAGCAATTCAAAAACTGCCCAGGGAAAGAGAAGCACAAACAAGTGTAATACCGAGCGGTTATGCACAGGTGCTCCAGGAAAGGGAACTTGTTAGGTGCTGTGAGAATTAAGGAGCTCAAAGGAATTAGCAATTAGTTCCTGAGCTTGGCAGAGGAAATGACTTAGAGAATGTTTTAGAAAGAAATTCATGTATTCATCAAACATTTCTTGAGCATCAGAATGAGTCAGGCCTGTATAAGGCATGAACTATATACAGCTGAATAAAACATGAGTCACTGCCCTTCACGATCTGTCTTTAAATGATTCTATCAATGAATTTTTTGGCTTGGCCTTAACATAATGACCAGTCAGAGGTACAGATTTCATTCTCAGAAGGATATATTGACAAGTAAAAGGCACATCATGATTCTATGAGATAGTAATAGTTGCTAACCAAAATTTGTTGTAAACTAACTCACTTGATCCTCATAATGAGCACCAAAGATAGGAAATATTTAAAACTCCATTTTTTTTATTAGAAGGGGGAAAAGTCCAGAGCAGATACATACCTATTCAAAACCAAATATCCAGGAAATGCCAAAGCTAAAATTTGAACACAGGCAATCTGGAGACAGAACCTAGATTCTTGCCAAGAGATGCATCACCACTGAAAGTTCTGTGATGGAAGAGGTCCGAGATGCTTGGTATCCAGAGATGAGAGCTCACCTCGGGGTGAGAGGGGTGCCAAACACTACCTGGAAGAATGACATTCACTTTGAAGTAAATGTAGTAACACAGAGAGAAATGGTTTTTGACAGGTAAGTGTGGAGAGCTAGGGCAGGGTTCCTGCTGCACTGTAATAAAGGCTACAAAGAATAATTAGAATTTGGACTTGCAGGAAATAAAATGACATTCCAAGCCGAAAGAAAACTACAAAGAAAAAAGCTGGCTTCACTATTTTCTCCTCTTTATTAATTCTTGCTATTCAATTAGAAAATAACTGAAATTGATTATGTGATACAAAAATCCTAGGGTGTATCTATTTCTAAAGGAAGGCTACATAAATAGTGTTTGGCATTTAAACATCTCCATTTTCTCATCAAGATTTCAAAATTACTTAGAACCCAAGGACCATTGATTGAAAGATTTTCCACCGCAGAAGGATCTAATTACAAAAAGGGTCATTAACATTTTTTTCAAATACAGATTAAAACATGATAGTTAACAATTATTAGCATTTACTCTGCGCCAGGCTTGATGCTATACACTTTACATGAATAACTTCATAAATGAGACATGTGTTGGCATTTTCCATTCTTTCAAAATGAGGAAACTAAAGCTTAGAAAGATGAAGTAATTTGCTCAAAGTCATGCAGAGGAAAGAGCTGGAATAGACAAGCTCGGGTACCATCATCATGTACCGGGACCCACTATGCTGTGGGTTGCTAAGTGCCACAGAAAGATTTTTTTCAAACATTGATGTCGCCACTGATGAGCAGAAACTGCTTTAGCTGTCTCTTGTGTATGCATTTATTTTGAAAAAAATAGCTCATCATAGGAAAAAGTGAGGAAGAGCTTGGCTGCAGTGCCAGCTCTATGATGCTCCCTTCTGGAACGATCACTTCAGGTCCCTGAACCTCAGTATCTCAACTTTTTTTTTTCATTGAAGGGACTTCCATTAGATACATGATGTCTAAGATCCCTTCTGGCCAGAAAGATCCACTATTTTCTAAGGCATAGATGTCACTCACTAGTCCCCCTTTTTTAAAAAGAGAATTTGTGAAATATGCAGAATCTGTGGCAAACCTAAGGAACACAAGTTTTTGGAGGACTATAGGATGAAATCATGTCCAGGGTAGACATGACATTTTCATAGGCTGAATTATTTGCTGCACCTATGTGAGGCTGAACATCCACCGTATTTTTCACTCATAACTCTGAGGGCTAGTGACATGGTTCATTTCCTCGTTTCAAAAAGATTGATTTCATCCCCAAGAAAAGGTGTACACAAACTGGAAAAAATGAATGTTTATGGGAACTGGGAGCATCCGTTCTCATTCTATTAAAGCATCAGCTTATGTTCCACTTAGGCCCTGCTTACTGAATTCAGGGCTGCTCAGCCTTTCGTCTAGGACGCCATGTGTTCATGAAAAGGAGCAAGCTGTCTCTTTTAATCCAAGAGCCAAACGCTAAGATTCCTCAAGTGTCAGTTTGAATTTTAGTTTTCACGATCTTAAATCGCGTAGTCTGTGCCACTTAAGATATGCCTCCAAGAGCTCCTAGCACAGCTGAGTCTAAGTCATAGCAATAACCAAATTACTAGAAAACTGGCCAGCACACACAGTGGCTATTTGCTTCAAGGAATACCCGAGGGCCCACCTTCCACTCATCTCTCCAAACTGCCTTCCTCATTAGGCTTCTCTGTTTGATTTGTTTGGATGCCCCATCAACCCCAAACTCTCTTTGAACTGACTCCTTTTCCTGAGATGGCGTTTCCATTAATGACTGCGTTGGCACAGTGCACTAGAACCACCACCCCATCAGCCCACACACCAGGTAGACCTTCAGGAAGGAAGTGGAAAGAGGGCAGCTGATTGAAGCAAGAAAAGGATATTGAGGGAATTTTGCCAAGATACATGGGATAAAATATAAAAATATATTTACATTTATAAATCACTTTCTGAGGCATGGTTTTTTGTGGTTTTTTTGTTTTGTTTTGTTTTGTTTTTTTTTTTGGTTGTCGAAATTAGACAGGAAATTACTCTAGCCCAATTTGAAAACAAGAAACCTGAAACTCAAGGAAGTAATGAAAGTTTCACTGTTTCAGGAAGGCCATTGCAGAGGTGAAAAGATAATATCTTTTCCTCACCTATCACATGAATCATGGCCAATGCCCCATAACAAAAGAAAGATTAACAGAGGAAAAATATGACACATTTATTTAATAAAGCTATGTGACACAAAAGCCTTCAGAAATGAGAGGCCACAGATCCAAGGAAAAATATTGTCTGATGGAACAAGTAGATAGTTGTGGAGAAACATAATTGGACTGAAAGGGTATAATCTAGTTATAATAAACAGAAGGGGACCTGCAAAGACCTGTTCATTCAGATTCTTATTCACCTGCCTGTAGCTTTCCTCCCCCAACCCCCACCCTGGTATGGGGTGGGAGCCTTCTAGAGTGAGGGCTTTAAGAGCTACTTTCACAGGTAGTCGGTCAGAAACTGACCTTTCAAAGCTTTATAGCTGGCTTTGGGGGATAGAAGTTTTAGTTTCTCTAACTCCCCTTGGTGGGGAGGAATTCTGGTCTCCATGAAATAACTTCAGAAAGAAAGGGGAGCAGGAAAACGAGGACAGAAGAAGATCAAATCAACTTCTGAGTTGTGTCCAATGTCCTTCAGTTCCAAGTATTTTGGGGTAGTGTTTTCTGAGCCCTGGCACCATTTAATTCATGCAACCGCAGACCAAAGTCTTGGGCATAGCATTGAGCAAGAAGAACCAACATTTAAGATCTTCTACCCTAAAATTCATTTCAAGTTAGTTTTTGGATTAAAGGTCACTTAATTATTTAACAAATGTTTCTTAATCACCTACTTTTCCCATTCTCAAGGAGAATATATACTAAGTCTAGCTTTTGGCTGTTTACACTATGCTTGGAAATTAATGAGAGCTCAACAGTGAGAAATTGACCTTCCACTAACCCAAAAATTGACTTTGTACAAATTGGCATTAATATCCTTCTTTGAAATACTTTGAAGCTACTGAGAACAAAATATCCCTAAACAGCCTGTAAGACATTCAAGAGACACACCTACTGAAATTTGCCTGAAGAGTGGCCATACAGAGGTGTTAATCTTCTCCAGCATGTCGATTTCACTTGGGTGAAATGTACACAGAGTCTGGTTTTGCCTTAGTTTTCTGCAGCAACCTTGTACAGCCCTTTGTTCTTTTCTGTTATTCCTTATAATATATTCACCATTCCTTATCTATTTCCAGAAATGTTCTTCTTAAAATCACTGGCCTCTTTTTCTGTAACCTCTTTTTGGAGATGTTTGTAAACATATTCTAAAGAAAGTAATTTCCAACCTATGAGAAATTTGCTCCTACTTACCCAAAGCCCGCCTTCTCAGGCCAAGTCAATGTATGTCCATTCTGTAATTATAAATGAAAACTTACTGTCAAGTAATACATAAATTCTGACTATAATTTGACCACATTGGTATATTTCCCAAGAATCTACAAAAGTGCCTGGGCTTCTGGGCCTTTGTCACTAAAATTCGGCCCTGACTATTAACCTTTTTAGAGAGCCTCATTTCTGCCAATATTTACTAGAATATCACCATAAGGACTTTCCAAGATGAAGACCATAATGCAAAGAATGCGCCCTGGAGTTGTGGTAAGTACAACCTGCAGAACCAAAACAGGAAAACCTTGGCTCAGAGTAAAGAATCTTGAAAAGAAGCTATTTTTTGCATAGACAGATAGGAACGGAGATTTTGGAGAAATAGGTAAGGCTAGTATATAAGTGCACTTCAATGAGGTGGCAAATAATACTGAGTGACAATAAAAATAAAAGTTATTTATTGAGTACTTAGTGTATGCCAGGGACTAACCTTTATAAGCATTAATTTATTTGATCCTCAAAGCAGCCCATTAAGATATGTATTAATTGTTGTTCCAGTTTATGTTTGAGGAAACAAAAGTACAGAGAAAGCTTAAATAACACACACAATATAGAAAGTATCATTAATTTCTACTGCTTTGTTGTCTGTACACACAATTATTGATAAATAAATACTTAGGTCTTAGTCAATCTGTTTGTAGAAAATAATGGAAATAAAAAACTTTAATATTATATTTTATCAACATTTATTGCAGTGGGAAATCATCTGATCAGAACATGTATGTTTCAACCAGCTTAAATGAGCAGACTACAGATTAATTTCATTCAATGGTAGTTTTTCACAGCATTTCAAAACATCACTTTTCCCTGAAAATTATTTCCTTTATAGATTACATGAATTTATCCCAAAGTTATGAAAGTGACTTGTTTAGCTATTTTTCATTATAAAAACTTTATTTTCATTTTTTTTTTTTGAATGCAGAAAGACAGACAATGATCTTCCATATGCCAGTTCGTTCTCCAAATGTCCACAACAGCCCTGGCAGGGTCAGACAAAGCCAGGAGCCTGGAATTCAATCCTGGACTCATACATTGGTGGCAGGGACCTGAACACTGAAGGCATCATCTGCTACCTAATGTGAATTAGCAGGAAGTTATAGTGAAAACAGAGGAACCAGGACTCAAACCTTGCACTCCAGTACTGAATGTGGGCATCCCAAACAACACCTAAACTGCTGTGACAAACACCTGTCCTATAAGTGATTTTTTAAATCTAAATATTGACTTTTTAAGTCAAGAGATCGCCTTAATTCTAAACTTTTTATAACAGTCTACCCCAAAATTTGATAACCCCATTTAAGTGGGATTACTTTGCTCAAGGCACTGAGAGATTCTGATAAATTTTGAGCCTTTTTAAACCTATTTTTAAACTGAGAGGCAAGACAATTTAATTTTTGTAATATTTCTTCATTGAACAGGGGAAATCTCCTTTAAAGTCACTGTAATAGCATTTATTTTGAGGGGAGGCAATCTGCAAAAAGTTTACAGAAATTGCATGTTATAGAAAAAGTGTACATGGGTTTGGAAACATTCCTGCAGCAAAATAAACTCCTATTAACTTGGTGTTTTTTTTTTTTTTTTTTTTTGTTTTTTTTTTTTTTTGACTGGCAGAGTTAGACAGTGAGAGAGAGAGAGAGAGAGAGAAAGGTCTTCTTTCTGTTGGTTCACCCCCAAAATGGCCGCTACAACCAGCGCGCTGCGCCGATCCAAAGCCAGGAGCCAGGTGCTTCCTCCTGGTCTCCCAGGCGGGTGCAGGGCCCAAGCACTTGAGCCATCCTCCACTGCACTCCCGGGCCACAGCAGAGAGCTGGCCTGGAAGAGGGGCAACCAGGACAGAATCCAGCGCTCCGACCGAGACTAGAACCCACGGTGCCAGCGCCATAGGCGGAGGATTAGCCAAGTGACCTGTGGTCCTGTTAACTTGTTATAACATATCTAAACTATATCTATTTTGACACTAAGAAGGATAAGACATTAATTTGAAAACAGCCCATATCAAATCAAAAGAAATCCTGTAGGGGTCGGCACTGTGGTGTACCAGGTTAAGTCTCTGCCTGGGACACCTGCATCCCATATGGGCACAGATTCGAGTCCCAGCTGCTCCACTTCTGATCCAGCTCTTTGCTAATGTGCCTGGGAAAGCAGCAGAAGATGGCCCAAGTGCTTGAGTCCCAGCAGCCATGTAGGAGACTCAGAAGAGGCTCCAGGCTCCTGGCTTTGGCCTGGCCAATCCCCGATCATTGAGGCCTTTTGAGGAGTCAACCAGTGGCTAGATATCTCTTTCTCCTCCTAACTGTGCCTTTAAAATAAATAAAAAGTAAATAAGGAAATCCTGCTAAAATTGAAGAACAAACTTCAAATTTATAATGATGTTTGAGTGGAATGATAAAAATCATTCATGCTTTATAAAAACTCAGGGGACAATACCCTAGAGATATTAGCAGTTTCCATGGGTGGGCATTTGGCAGGGTGTTAGACGCTACTTGAGAGGCCTGCACCCCATATTTGAGTACCTGGGTTCATGTTAATGTGCATCCTGGAAAGTAGTAGGTAATAATTGAAGGACCTGGGTCTGTGCTACCCACATGGAAGACCCAGACTGAGTTCCTGTACTCTGACTTCCGCCTGGTCCAGCCCTGGCTGTCACAGGCATCTGGGGAGGGAGCCAGTGGATGGATCTCTGTCTTTCTCTGACTATTACACTATGCCTCTTTGTGTGTGTGTGTGTGTGTGTGTGTGTCTGATTTTCAAATAAATAAATAGAAATGAGCACTTTACAAATGAATAACTTATTTTTTCTTAAAGATTTCTTTATGTATTTACTTGAAAGGCAGTGTTACAGACACAGAGGAAATGTGAGAGAGACAGACAGACACTCTGCCATCTGCTGGTTCACTCTTCAAATGGCCCCAACACCTGGGACTGGGCCAGTGTGAAGCCAGGAGCCTGGAACTCCATCTGGGTAGCCCATGTGGGTGGCAGGGGCCCAAATACCTGGGCCATCTTCAGCTGCCTTCCCAGGCCCATTAACAGGGTGGTGGATCAGAGCAGTCAGGACTAGAACTGGTGCTCATGTGGGATGCCAGCATTTCAGGTACTGGCTTAATCCACTGTGCCACCACTCCAACCACTAACTCATATTTTCTCAGGGCAAAAATGTCTTTGTTATTTTCAAGTAATAAGTGCTTTCTACCACCTGATTTATCTATTTTTATTATGTTAAATATTAAGACATAAAAATTACACATATTTATGGGAAGATGATTCAATTTAAAAAGGAATGAGGGCCCACGCCGCTGCTCAATAGGTTAATCCTGCGCCTTGCGGCGCCGGCAACACTGGGTTCTAGTCCCGGTCGGGGCGCCGGATTCTGTCCCAGTTGCCCCTCTTCCAGGCCAACTCTCTGCTGTGGCCCAGGAGTGCAGTGGAGGGTGGCCCAAGTGCTTGGGCCCTGCACCTCATGGGAGACCAGGAGAAGCACCTGGCTCCTGCCTTCGGATCAGCGCGGTGTGCCGGCCACAGCGCGTCGGCCACAGCGTGTCGGCCGCAGCGTCCATTGGAGGGTGAACCAATGGCAAAGGAAGACCTTTCTCTCTGTCTCTCTCTCTCTCCCTGTCTACTCTGCCTGTTAAAAAAAAAAAAAAAAAAAAAAAAAAAAAAAAAAAAAAAGGAATGAGGCAATGTTGGAGAAAAGGCCTACAGCAGCAGACTATTCATATCAATTTGCAAAGAAAATTAATCTCGTTTGTGCCTTAATTGAAAGTATTGATGATTGACATCAGAAACAGTAGCCAACTACAGACGACTCAATTAGTTCAGCTTATTTGTTGAATTCTTTATGTAGTGTGAGATTAATTTTATGAGTATAAAGTAAACTAAAAATAGATCTTTGTAGAAGTTAAGAGTGAGAATAGGAGAGGGAAGAGGAAAAGGGGTAGCAGCATGGGTAGAGGGGGTGAAAGTATCACTATGTTGCTAAATCTGTATATATTAAATGCATGATATTTGTGTACCTTAAATAAACTCTAAAAAATGGGGGGAGGGGCTTCTATCACAGCTTACAGAAGAATCTTGAACTTGATGGAGCTTATATTGAGAAATAAGGTTAATATTTTTATCTTTCAATTTCAATTTGCATAAAGTTCTTGAAGCTCTTTCATGTGAAATTGCAATGTTGATTCCTACAAACATGAGATTTACTTTTTTAGAATGACTTACATTTTTCTAAATTTAGCTTCTTTGCCATTAGTTTTCTTGTCTTGTAGTCAGAAAATATGTTCTGTATATGTCTTAGTCATGTAGGTCTGATATTTTCAAAATACCATAGACAAGGTGGTTTAAACTGTAGAAATTTACTTCTACAGTTTTGGAGACTAAGAATCCCAGATCATGGTTTCAACAGAATCAAGGTTTGGTGAGGCCCCCTTCCTGGTAGACCACCATCTGTCTTCTGGTTCTGTCACATGCAGTCACATGAAGAGAGGGGAATAGAGAAGAAGGCAGAGAGGAAGGAGACAGATATTCCTGTAGCCTCTTTCTCTTCTTATAATGATACTAATCAATCTCCCTACCTCCTAAAACCATCCCATTGGGGGTTAGAGTTTCACCACAGGAGGGGGGGCAACCATATAGTCCATCACAACATATTAGCATTCTTATTTTGTGAACAATGCTTATTTGCAAAATATTAGAAGTTCTGCTCTAAGCCAATCTAGGAAGAGTGTGGCCTGCTGTTTTCTCCACTAATCTTTACCAATAGAACCAGTGCTTCTTTGTGCATGGTCGTTGCTAAGCCAAAAGATCTTGAGACAAACTAGATTCTAGTTGAAACCATTATTCTGGAGACAGTTTGCCAGGAACAATAAAAATCAATAGAGGAAAGCTGAGTAGAGAGATGAATTATAGCCCATATAATGGCAATTGCCAGAGTATAGTGAGAGGGGTTGGAAAATATCACCTTGCTACATAAAAGGAGACACTGCATAGGGTTTTGCTATAGTTGAGTTATTGTTACACTGCTTGCCCTTAATGAAAATATCTTCATTTGAGTCAGTCAGTCTCCAGGACTATTCATAGACAATACTGAGGTATATTAGATATGAAGGATGAAGCACTGTTCAGCAAACCATAGTTGGCCATCTTTATTAATTATCGTAAGAAATATTGTGTAAAAGATAGATAAGTAAACACCCAAAGGATCAGAATGGTAAGTAAGTTAAGTAGCACAATTCCTAATTCACATACCCTATCAAAGCATTTTTAGTTATCGTGCCTTCCATTTAAGTGAGTCAGCAGAGACAGGCGAGCAAGTGACTACAACCCATCTTACTGTTTGTTTCAAACTTTTCAGTGAGAGGCAGTTCGTTACTGAGCAGTAAGCACTTTGCTTTTCTGAACTCCCATTTCAATGCAAAGCATGGACTTAATTTGTTGTATATTTCTCTAAAATTAAAAGGTATAAATCATATTTCTATATTTCACAAACAAACACCCAACTGGGAAAGACTAAAGGAAGTATGGTATGTTTTAAAATGACAGGAATCAACTGAAATCTATTAGGTCTTCCCATAAAATAAATAAAATTCTCAAATTAGCTAGCTGCTCTTTATGATCATACCTATTTTAAGTGCTTTTAAAGTGCTCTCTTATTGATTTATATATCACCAAGAAGTGGCTAATAAAACTGCAAGACAAGTCTGAACATTTTAGCACCAAGAAATACAAACCTATGTATCTCATAAGGTGCAAGCCTTTTAAAACGTTGACACTTTTATTGTCCCCCCAACTCTGAGATAGTCTGATCAAGACGAAAAAGGGGAGGAGAGAGAATGGTGTAGAACACTAGAGGAAATAAATGGCAGCACTTACGGTGTCCCTGCAAAAATTATGCCCTTAGTGATAACTCATAATTTGAATAGCACTTTTTAAATGGAAATGTGCTTTCCCTTTTATTGTCTTGTTTTGTACCTCACAAGTAAGTAAAGCAGGAGCATTATTCTTCCTATTACAGAAATAAAGAAAAAATTAGGGGGAGATTCAATGACATACCCTCTGATGAAGAAGTTAGGACTTGCACTGTACTTGTCTGGATCCAGTCTCTTTTCTATTATAACCCACTGCCCACCCCATCCTGTATAGCCCCTTTTAGAACAAATTGCCATTTTGGTAAATGGTAGAAGCTTGGTGGCAACTTGAACTACACTTGGCACTCTGATAAATAGCCCAAGCACTTAATTGGGATGCTTGCCAAGGAACAGAGTTAGTGCAGTGAATTTCCAATGGCTCTAAACAGCAGATGAATTGCACATCAATTTATTTAAATAGCAAGAAGGCAAGCCCATTCATGACCATTACCAGGTGCGGATTGATGCCTGCTAGCATAGATTTCCCACTGAGAAGCCCTTTAGTCACTCCATGTGGCTTCCCCACTCCATTATGCCTGTTAAATGAATCAATCTTTCCTTAATATCATTCTTAAATATTTAATGCCAAGTTACAATGCTGCCTTTTAAAATCAGTTGGTAAAATAAAAGCAAAAAACTGTTCAGCAGGATGCACCCCACCTCAACAGCTTCCACTCTTCCACATGATTACTTACTGGGATGGGCTGTTTGCCCCAGGGGTGGGCCAATTAAAAGGATTTATTTGCTTGTGTAACAGTCTAGGCTGCAGCAAAAGGAACTGCAGCTACAAAACAGAGTAAGCAATTTAAGGCTTACTTTTCTGGTTGAATCCATATTTGTTGCAATGCAGAGTTCGATCCAGAAAATCACTTCCAACACTTTATCAGTGTGTCCTGCTTTATAGGACTCATTCTGGGCACCATGTGGGAGAAATCGAGATGTTCCTTTCTGAAAAGAACTTTCGGCTTTGACGCTTCATCTACAAATGCTTAAATCGCTGGGTCTTCCGACAACCAGTGCACTGAAGCCAAATAATTAAAATCAACACCTTTGCTTTTAGGAGCTGATGTGTAATTCCACACCAGATATGTACTCATTTTATCTTTCCTTACTTCTGCCTTAGATCTGGCATTTGAATAAGTGCTTGTGCAGAGCCTTTCGCCACTGTGTGCTCATGTGTTCCAGGGATGGGATGTGCAGCATTCTACTTCACAGCCAAGCCTGCTTCATTCCAGCCCTCTCTGATTGTTCCCATTTCATTATCCTGTCTCTCGATTATGCATCCATGTTAGTATACAAGTAGGAGGATGGGATGCAAAACAAAACAGGAATTTGTTCCAGCGCTATGGTTTGCTAAAGATCTCAGTTATAAATGCAGCTTATAATATTTTCCGCAAACTTTTTTCCTATGCTCACCCTAATTTTACCGAGTACCTTTTGCTTAAAGAAAAATCAAAGCTCAGATGTACCTTTCGAGAAAACAAAGATATCATTGAAGTAAAATTCTCCAAAGATTAAAATCCATACCACCTAGCTATAAGTAACTTGGATTGAGACTCAAGGATGCTAAATACTGGGAAAATTGTAGGGGAAAATAAAGCATTTTATATCATATTTGGCCAAGAATGCTTCACTGGTAATCATGAAATCTGGTTCCAAGTCCCAGGCAACTTGCTTAGTAGCTACTCTCAGCTACCTCTCACCTGTAAACTGAGGGTTAAACCAGGCCAGTGCTATGCCAAGTGTCAGCCTGGACCATGTTAGAAATTAGAGTTTTGGGGCCTGGAATGTAGCTGGTAAAGCCACACCTGCAATACCAGCATCCCATATGGGCATCAATTTCTCTCCTGGCTGTGCCACTTCCAATCCAGCTTCCAGCTAATAGTCAGGAAAAGCAGTGGAAAATGGCCCAAGTGCTTGGGCCCCTACTGCCCACACAGGAGACCAGGAAGAAACTCCTGGCTTCAGCCTGGCCCAGTCCTGGCTATTGTGGCCATTTGAGGAGTGAACTAGCAGAAGATGGCTCTGTCTCTCCCTCTAACTCTGAATGCCAATAAAAAAAAATGGAAGAGAAAGGGAAAGGGAAAGGGAAGGGGGGAAGAAGGGGAGAAGGAGGAGGGGGAGAAGGAGGAGGACGAGGAGGAACGGGGGGGGGGGGGATTCAGAGCTCCAGCTTGAGCCCACCTGCTGTAACAGAATTTGCAGGTTAACAAGATCCACAGGTGATACGCATGCATGGCAAAGTCTGAGAACTCTGAACTCCAAAAATCTGTTTTACATCTAAACCTCCACAGTTGTTCTTGTTTTAAATCCGAACCTTAACCATTCTTGTTGCCCCTGCCAAAACCAATTATTTGGTCTCTTTGGAGGCCTGGCCATGAAATGAGGAAACCCAACCCAAAAAAAGCCCGTGGCTGATCTGATTGGTTGCTGCCTGACAGGGAGGAGCTTGTCTGTGGCTTTTCAGATTGAAGAAACTTCTGGAAATACTGCTTCAAAACAGTTTCCCGGATCAACAGGGCTGCCTCTCAGTTGGAGACGTGAACACAGCATCAGCGTCCTTCCCTGTGCCAGCTGCAGACTTAAGGAAAGCGTCCCCATGTGCAAGGTCAGTCCAGGCACGGCCCAGGGATCCAAGCAAAATACATTCCCTTCTGCTCTCACACTTCTGTTCAGCCCCACAAGCAGGACAGGCTTCCCCTGATGGCCAGAGAAGACTCGCATAGAATCATTCCAGACAACAGGTTGCGCACCCCTACTCTGAAAATCCAAAATCTGCAATGCTCCAAACATTCCAGTGCTGACAGAAGGAAAGCTCTGCATCATGAAATAAAATTATTTAAAATAGCATATAGGCCGGCGCCGCGGCTCAATAGGCTAATCCTCCGCCTAGCGGCGCCGGCACACCGGGTTCTAGTCCCGGTCGGGGCGCCGGATTCTGTCCCGGTTGCCCCTCTTCCAGGCCAGCCCTCTGCTGTGGCCAGGGAGTGCAGTGGAGGATGGCCCAGGTGCTTGGGCCCTGCACCCCATGGGAGACCAGGAAAAGCACCTGGCTCCTGGCTCCTGCCATCGGATCAGCGCGGTGCGCCGGCCGCAGCGCGCCGGCCGCGGCGGCCATTGGAGGGTGAACCAACGGCAAAGGAAGACCTTTCTCTCTGTCTCTCTCTCTCACTGTCCACTCTGCCTGTCAAAAAAAAATAAAATAAAATAAAAAAATAAAATAGCATATAAAATTACCTTCAAACTATGTGTAAAGGTGTATATGTGTGTATACATACACATAATACATACATACACACATATACATAAATTTCGTGTCTAGGTTTGGTTCCTATCCCTAAACTATCTCATTAGGTATATGCAACTATTCAAAAATCCAAAGCAATTCTGGTCTCACGCATTTCAGATAATGGATACTCAGCCTGTACAAATGTTCAAGATGTCATCTCAAATACCTTTCAATAAATCAAGATCATAGAGGTCAAGGGAAAGAAGAGAAAGGAATGTCAAGCCCTCACACACAGAGAGACTGCTAGTATCTAAAGATATTGAAGGAACTTAGGACATCCCACTCCACAATACACCACTTGGGTATAATGACCATTTTTAGCTGAGGGCACTAGAAACACAGCACAGGGAGAGCCTTCCTCAGAATGCGCCATTATCTGCCTCGAAACTAATGCTTCCAAAGAAAGCATTGGCCAGACCCTTCCCCAGGACTTTCATCAACCAGGGAACACTGACTCATCACAGGAGAGAAGACTTAAGTTGACACCACATCCGGGCAAATTCTGCAAACAGCTATCACAACTCCAATCTATTCTCCCAAGGGGCAGTCATTCACCTTTCCTAGAACCTTTTTACTTTGCCATGAAGTGGCCTACATCACCCACTCCTCGTCCTAAGACATAATATAAGCTCTGATGGGGTTCAGTATATGTTACCCCCCAAATATAGCACCCTGGCATTGGAGACAACAGCAGAAGCAGGAAGGTATATTCACTTCCCCTCACACATCTCCCTTGAAGCAGGTCATAAAACCTAGCTGACCTTCTCCAGTTGTGGGTCATAAGACCCTCAGTCCAGAAGTGCATTCCCAACAGTGGTGGGAATCATTAGGCCCATGGACCATGATATCATTTAGTCTGACCCTACCAAGACAATCCCAGGCAGGACTTGAAATTCAACAAACTAGCAAGCTAATGTTTAGGTTGATAATGTGGTATGCCCCATGAATGATGTTATGAATATCCAAATAGCCCTTGGCAGAAGGAAGGTTTCCCAGCCCTGACCTATACCTAAAGGAAAAGGACATTCTTACCTCTGAAGACACAAGGACACAGAGGAGAATTTTAGTTAACAAGACTAAGTTCCCTTCAGTTTATTCTCATTAGTTGGCACCCAATTTGTCCAATTACACTTCTCCTCAACTATCCTCTTCTTCATCAAACTTAGCATGAAAACAGTTTTCCCATTTCTTTGGAACCTCATTAATTAATGAATTAATTTGAAAGGAAGAGAGAGGGAGATTTCCCATCACATCCTCTGGTTCACTTTTCAAATGCCTGCAGCAGCCTGAACTGGGCCAAACTCCATGCCAGGAGTCAGGAACTCAATGTGGGTCTCCCACATGAGTGGAAAGAACATAAGCACTTGAGCCATTACCCCTGCCTCCCAAGGTGTGCATTAGCAGGAAGCTGGAGTCAGAAAGGATGCCAGGACTTGAACCCAGGCACTCTGACACAAGATGCAGGCATCCCACACAGACTGTTAACCTATAAGCCAAATGCCTACTCCACAATCTTCATTTATAAAGGCTCCCTTGTCATGTAAAGCTTGATTAATAAATGTATATGCTTTTGTTAATCAGTATTTAGTTACATGTGCCTTAGCTATAAACTTTGTAATAAGTGACATAATAAATTATTTTAATCTCTAATTGCTTTCAAATCTCACAATATTTTGGATATTCACTTTTATTTCTGTGATGCTCCTGTGCATATAATATTGAAAATCAACAAAATTGTATTATCTCCTGTTAATCTGCCTGTTATCAGTCATTTCATAGACCCAGCTATCAAGCTCGGAAGATGAAGACAAATTTGTTCTTCTCCTGGAGTTCAAATCAGGAACCATAACAAGGAGACCACCACCAATCCTAAAACACAGGATGCAATCACTGTCACCAACACAATGGGAAGGCCAACATGAGTCCAGAAAATGACAAGCAGAAACACAGGCAATTTGGAATATAGTGATGACTTGAAAGTGAAATTTATTTCTCAGAAATTATTTTTATACATTCTTTTCCACCATCTCCAAGTTTAAAAATTCCTCCAGAATGAATGTGTTACAATACCCTACAAGGATGATGTCAACTTGCTTTTGCTCCCTTTCCAGACAGCAGACTTTATTCCACTTGCTTATCCAGGCACTGTGAGAGCAATTTCTTCTGTTGTGCTGGTGGAATCCAGTGTTCCATATTTGTCAGGATGTGCCAATGCAAAGTACGCATTTTGTCTTTGCTGCCTTTCTAATTCAAATGTGTGGCTTTATACTGATTTCTAATGAGTTGCATGGTTATGATTCTGTCCTTAAATCTCTCTGGGATCCATTTTGTGTTGCCTTAGTTTACCAGCATCTGGATATCTGCATCCAGAGTGGTTCTTTTTTCTGGGTAAAAATAGAAAGAGAATAACTATTTTCCCTCCATTTTCTAGAACGAACTCACAGACCGAGGCCAAGAGCCTGCATTGAGGCAGATTTCCATTGCTCGGAGCTCTGTGTTTGTGTTTTACAAAAAGTAAAGTATTTTCCAAAACAAGACCTTAAATCAGTATCCCACATGTCACAAACAAAAAAATAGTTATTACTCACAGAATGAATACTTTTAAAGCCTTTTGGGAATCAGAACATCTAGAGGTCGATGAGTCCCTTCTTTTTGCACATTCTCTGACTTTGAATTCACCTTGGAAGGTAATAATTAATAAAATGTTATAGCTGGGAAGACTGAGGCTCAGCAGTAAATTCATAACCACACACAATTAGGACGTTAGGTGTCCTCTAGTCCTGCTATCAATTTTTACCCAAACAGAAACAAGTCCAGAAACAGAGAGCAATTTGGGCTGCCATGCAAGTCGTTTGTCATCAGTTTTGGAACAGTGCTTTCTCTGGCTTCTGAACAACTACTATGCATGTCATCTGTACTTTTGTAATTTAATCATAACTGAACCTTTGTGAACTTTCTGCTTGTAAAATGTGGTGAGGAGACTCTCAAGTGTCCCCCGGTGCTCTCTGCCATACATCCTGTATGAGCGCTGCCCCCACCACCAGCAGCCTTGAGGGTAACTGGGACCTATGACTTGTTTCTGACCAACAGAATGCAGCAAAAATAATGCTATATCACTTTACGGTTTTACCATATAGGAGTTTAACTGCCTTTGGTTAAAACAAACTAGTAAGATATGAAAATGGATGTATCATTCACATATGACTTATATCATTAGCTACTGTGACCATATAATTAAATCCTTGGTCATCATTCTGCTTTGTATTAAGAAAATAAAGCCAAGTAAGTAACTGAAGTCAGAAATACTGAAATAACACCATGCCACTATCTATCAAATAGCATTATGAAAATATATTTGGTGTGATACTACAAGGTCAAGGTGCATCCTGAAGAGCATGGCCATGCTACCCAGGAATTTCCATGCACAGGAGAAGAAAACCCTTTCTTTGAACTACATCAAGTCAGGAGTATTAATACACTGTTTAACTGAGGGGTCCTAACTGATGGAAATTTTTGGCCAAGAAGTGAAAAAAAAAAACACAATGAAGTCTCCATGGGACAAGAGGAGAGAAGACAGAGACACTGCTGCAGGCAGCTGCTCAGTGCAGCCAGCTGCCCACTGTGAGCTGACATCTTACCACATCAAGGTAGGCAGAAACTGCCACTCGCCCTGCCGCTTGCAGTTCTAGCTAAGACAGAATTCCATAGTCATCCACTGACTTTGACTTCAGCCTGGAGAGCTGACTGGGGTATGAGCAACAGCTGGGCTTGGAGAAGGGCAGTTGCCTTGCTTCCTTCCCCTTCCCAACTCCCACAGAGTATCATATGAGCAGCAGAAAGTTGCACAGCATGCCTCTGTTCTAGCAGCATCCCGATCAGGGCAATACGTGGGGCAAACACAGATCCCCTGCATCCTGCACCTGTGGGAGTTTTGGTGCATTAGCCTCAGAGCTACACCCACACACTGTACATGAGCAAGGGCAATTCACCTTGGTTTCTGGTGGCTACCACCACAATCTATCAATAGATCAAATAAAAATTGCAGAGGAAAGCCTTAACAATAGACTCAGTGAGGCAGAAGAAAGAACATACAAGTTAGAAGACAAATATCTGGAAATTTTATAGTCAGACCAAAAAAAAATTTAGAAAACATAAAAATGGTTTTGGAGATTTATGGGGTACTATCAAGCAAAACAACATATGGGTCTTAGAAGTTCCTAAAGGCATAGAAACATAAAAATGGATTAGAAGGCCTTTTTAGTGAAATAATTACAGAAAATTTCCCTAATTTGGAGAAAGAAAGAGACATCCAACTATGGGAAGCAGAGAGAACTTCTAATAGACATGACAAGAAAAGATCTCCACCATAACACATTGTAGTCAAACTCTCCACAGTAAAACATAAAGAAATATACTAAAATGTGTCCTAAAGAAATGTCAGATTATTTTCAGAGTCTAATCTCCAATTAGACTCATAGCTGACTTATCAGAATCCTCACAGACTAGAAGAGAATAGTGAGATATATTCTATCTTAAGAGAAAAAAAATTATCAACCCAGAATACTGTAACCAGCAAAGCTCTCATTTATGAATGAAGGTGAAATAAAGACATTCAATAACAAACAGAAATTGAAAGAATTTTTCATCACTTGTCCAGCCTTACAAAAGATATTTAAGGATGTGCTACACACAGAAACACAGAAACATGGTCATCACTATAAAAGAAAGTGAAGGCAGAAAAATCTGCTAAGAGACTATTGGAACTTATAAAATAGTCTGGTAAAGTGGAGGGACATAAAATCAACACACAAAAATAAATAATTGCTGTATACACAGTGCATGACAGAGAAAGAATTTCTGAGATCAAGCCTATTCAAAATAGCCACAAAAAAATCAAATATCTTGGAATAAATTTAACAAAGGATATCAAAGATCTCTACAATGAGAAATACAAAACATTAAAGAAAAAAATAGGAGAAAACACAAAATAATGGAAAAAACTTCCATGTTTATGCATTGAAAGAATCAATATCATCAAAATGTCCATACTACCAGAAGTGAAGCAATTTACAGATTCAATGTGATCCCAATAAAAATACCAATGACATTCTTCTCAGATATAGAAAAAATGATGCTGCAATTCATATGTAAACATACAAGAACCAATAGCTAAAGCAATCTTATACAACAAAAATAAAGCCAGAAGATCATAATACTAGATTTCAAGACATATTCCAGGGTAGTTGTAATCAAAACAGTCTAGTACTGGTAAAAAACAGATGGGTAGACCAATGGAATAAAACACAAAAGACAATCTGTAGAAAGTGAAATTGATGCTTTGAGATGCAATGACTTAGAACAGCCTTTGTCTCGACTGTTGAGGAATAGGTTGCTTTTTTTTTACACTATTTGTTGAAGTCTTTACTTAGTATAGGATTAATCTGCAGTGTATAAAGTTAATTGTAAGCAGATCTCAGTAAAAAATAAGAATGGGAATAGGAGAGGGAGAAGGAAGAGCGTGGTAATGCATGTGTGAGGAAGGGTAGGGTGGGAAGAAGCATTATTTTCCTAAATTTGTATTTATGAAACACATGGTTTATATATCTTAAATAAAAGGTTTCTGGGAAAAAATAAAAACGTATAAAAGAAGAATGTCTCGAATTAAAAATCTGATGATATATCTTGAAGACTTGGAAAAACCAAAGACAAGAACAAACCAAACCCCAAATTAGCAGCAGGCAAGAAAATAATAAGGATCAGAACAGAAATAATTGAAATTGAAACTTAAAAAAAAAGATTAACAAAAAGTGTTTTTTGTGAAGATAAACAAAATAGATAAACCTCTAGCTAAGAGAAAAAGAAAAGGAACTCAAATAAATAAAATTAAAGATGAAAAGATATTACAACCAACACCACTGAAATACAAAGGATCATAAGAAACCACTAGGAAGAACTATATGCTAATAAACTAGAAAGCCCCAAAGAAATAAATTCCTAGACTGATATAATCAACCAGGAGTAAATTAAGAAGACATGGACAACCTGGGGCCTGCGCCATCGCATAGTAGGTTAATCCTCTGCCTGCAGGCATCCCATATGGGTGCCAGTTCTAGTCCTGACTGCTCCTCTTCCAATCCAACTATCTGCTATGGCCTGGGAAAGCAGTGGAGGATGGCCCAAGCGCTTGGGCCCCTGCACCCACTGGGAGATAGGGAAGAAGCACCTGGCTCCTGGCTTCAGCGTAGCTCCAGCCATTGCGGTCATTTGGAGAGCGAACCAATGGAAGGAAGACCTTTCTCTCTGTCTCTATCGGTAACTCTACAAAATAAATAAATGAGAAGGGGGAGGGGGAGGAGGGGGAGGGGGGAAGAGGGGGAGGGGGAGGGAGATATGGACAACCTACAACCTAAACAGGCCCACAATAAGCACCATCAAGGTGAAGTCCAGGATCTGATAGCTTCACTACTGAATTCTACAAAAAATCCAAAGAGGAAGTAACTCCAATACTCTTCAAACTATTCCAAAATATTGAACAGGAGGGAACTCTTTGGAATTCTTTTTCATGAGGCCACCATTACTCTAATACCAAAACCAAAGACAAGACATGCAAACTACAGACTTCTAACTTTAATAAACATAGATGCAAATATTCTCAACAAAATACTAGCAAACAAAATCAAAACTACACTAAAAAGATCATATATCACAATCAAATGGGATATATCCCCTGGGGCCAGCGCTGTGGCGCAGCGGGTTAACGCCCTGGCCTGAAGTGCTGGCACCCCATATGGGTGCCGGTTCAAGACCTAGATGCTCCACTTCCAGTCCAGCTCTCTGCTATGGCCTGGGAAAGCAGTAGAAGATGGCCCAAGTGCTTGGGTCCCTGCACCCACGTGGGAGACCCAGAGGAAGCTCCTGGTTCCTGGCTTTGGATCAGCGCAGCTCTCGCCAGCCGTTGCGGCCAATTGGGGGAGTGAACCATCGGATGGAAGATCAATCTCTCTCTTTGCCTCTCCTCTCTCTGTGTAACTCTGACTTTCAAATAAAAAAAAAAAAAAAAATGGGATATATCCCAGACATTCAGGGGTAGTTCAACATTCACAAATCAATGAACTTCATAAAATGCATCAATAGAATTAAGAACAAAAACTATATGGTCATCTCAATAGATGCAGAGAAAGCATCTGATAAGATTTGACACCCCTTCATGATTAAAAAAAAAAAAACTCCACAAATTAGGTGTAGAAGGAATATTCCTCAAAATTAGAAAGGCTATATATCACAAACCAACAGTCATATTAAATGATAAATAGGGAAAAGCTGAACACGTTTCACCTCAGATCTGGAATAAGACAAGGATGTCCATTTTCTTCACTCTTATTCAATACAGTACTGGAAATTTTAGGAAGAGCAATTAAGGAGGAGAAAGAAATAAAGAGCAACAAAATTGGAAAAGAGGAAGTCAAATTATCCATGTTTGCAGATGACATGATGTTGCATGTGGAAAAAACTAAACACTTCACCAGAAAGCTGTTAGAATTGAAAAACCAATTCAGTAAAGTTGAAGGTTACAAAATAAACCTACAACAGTAGTTTTTTTGTATGCTCGTGATGAACTCACAGAAAGAGAAACCAACAAAGAAATCCCATTCACAATAGCCACAAAAAAAAAATCAAATATTTAGGAATAAACGTAACCAAAGAAGTGAAAGATCTCTATGATGAAACTTACCAATATTGATGAAAGAAATCTTCAAGGACACATAAAAAATGCTCATGGATCAGAAGAATCAATATCATTAAAATGTCTATACTACTTAAAGCAATCTATAGATTCAATGAAATTCCTATCAAAATACTAATGACATTCTTTACAGAATTAGACAATCATAAAACTCATATGGAATCACAAAAGGCCCAGAATAGCAAAAGTGATCCTGAACAGGAAAAATCAAACTGGAGGCATCACAATACCTGACTTCAAAGCATATTACAAAGCCATACTAATTAAAATAGCGTGGTTGCTGGAAGGAAATAGAGGAAACACTCCAGACAGTGGTATAGTGGACAACTTCTTGGACAAGACCCCCAAAGCACAGGCAACAGAAGCAAAATTAAATAAATGGGATTATATCAAACTCAGAAGCTTTTGCATAGCAAAGGAATCAACAGACTAAAGAGACATACAACAGAATGGGAAAAATATTTGCAAACCTATCTGACAGGTTGCAAGATTAGAATGTTAAAATCATTTTTGTAAGTCCAAAGGAATAAGAACAAATAGTTTCCTGTTAAAAAGTCACATTTTTGTATGATTTTCTGCCAAGGTCTGTAGTTGAAAATGGTATCATGGTTCCAGGAATAAAACTATCCTTATCTGATATTTTTTCCAGTGGACTTTGGCAAAAATTGTAATATTTTTCACTTTATATTAAAGTTGGATAATATATCCCTGAATTATTAGGTACCTGGATTTCAATCACAATGAAGCAACTGGCACCATTATGAGATCTGAAAATGATCTGGAGATCCCTGGTGATCTGGTATCCTGGTCATCTGACCCTGATTTATGGAGTGAGTTTGAGTTTTCTCTGCCTTGCCTACTCTTGCTGCCCTTACAACCAAGTATATGGAATTCAGAGAAATGAACATACCACATTTAAGGTTCTGACTCTTTTTTTTTTAACTTTTATTTAATGAATATAAATTTCCAAAGTACAGCTTATGGATTACAATGGCTTCCCCACACACACAAACTTCCCTCCCACCCGCAACCCTCCCCTTTCCCTCTCCCTCCCCCCTTCCATTGACATCAAGATTCATTTTCAATTCTCCCTATATACAGAAGATCAGTTCAGCACATATTAAGTAAAGATTTCAACAGTTTGCACCCAGTTAATTGAGAATAAAGGTTTCTTAAATATTGGAGTCAGAATTTTAAAATGATCTTTTAAGATGATATTGGAGGTAAACCAATTTGACTTCTTCAGTTTACAAATGAGAAATTCTATTGTCACAATGGATGGGATTCATTCTGTTGAGAAAATATGGCCAGAGAAGTTAAGCAGTCTGCTCACAGTTGCAAAGCCAGTATGTCATGAAGCTACAATTCAACCCCAAACCTGCCTCACTCTAAAATTTGATCTTCTGTCAACTACACCATTCTCCCCTTCATAAAAGTCCCAGAAGACAAATACACAGGGATCCAAGAACAGGGAGATTTACAAAAGACACAAAGCAAACTGCAATAGCAAACCATGGGCCTTTCCAAAGCAGATAGGGAAAGACTTTGTTCGAGTGTAATTTTCAAAATGTTAAAAATACAGCTCCCATTCAAATAGTTATTGAGTGTGTTTCAAGGAGTTAACTCGTTAATGACAGAACCAGCAGGATGGTAAAATTTGTTCAAAGAACATTTGCAAAAAAAAATAAGATAGAGTCAGTCAGGAAAGCAGTGATGAAACAAATCTGATAAATTCGATTTTTAGGAACTGGTAAATGCCCTCTAAGGCAACAAAAATCACAATGTGGGGGTTTAATTTTTTCTACAATTCTATTGCTAAAAGCTAGGGCTAGCATAGTAGCACAGAGGGTTAAGCTACCTACCACCTGTGATGCATGCCGGTTCACGTCCTGACTGCTCCACTTCCTGTCCAGCTCCCTACTAACATGCCTTAAAAGGCAGCAGAAGGTGGTCTAAGTGCTTAGGGCCCTGCCACCCGTGTGGAAGACCTTGATAAAGTTCCTGGCTCCTGGCTTCAGCCTGGTCCAGCACTGGCCATGGAAACCATCCAGTGAGTGAACCAGCAGTTCCAAGATCTCTGTCTTTGCCTCTCCCAGTCTTCCTCTCTGTAACTCTGCCTTCCAAATAAATAAATAAATCTTTTTCAAAAGCATTTGTAATGTATCAGTCTTCTAACTATACAGAGTTCAGACCCTAATCAATAGTAAATAGTAAATCAAAGAAAAGTGCAAGTGGACTTATCTAGAGAAATATTCTCTTCCAGAACTCAGAATTTTTGATAGTCATTTGACAACTATAAGGGGTACTCAGAAAGCTCATAGAAAATGTATATTATGAAAAACCTGCATAGGTTTCAAATTTTTTGCCCTAAAATTAATTTGCCGTTTACTATTTTTCCATAAACATTTTGAACTATACTCCTAAGTATTTAAGGTTATATACCTTGCCTAACACTTGAAGTAGAGTTACCTCTGATGTTCATTAGGTATAGAGTAAAGTATACTAGCAATTGACTATGCTATGCTCAGAGTAGATTTTTAAGAGCCAAGGAGCTAAGCAAGAATGTGGACATCAAAAGAACATGCTACTGCATCCCAGAGAAAATCCTCAGTAATAATATCATGCTAAGCCATCAATCTGCTCTAAAATTAGCTTGATGTACAATGGGATGCAGAGAACTAGACCCCAGCACCTGCAAGAAGGAGTTCTGGGAACCACAACACTATTTTCAGGGGAAAAAATAATGCTCCTCTCCCTCAGTTTCCATCTTGCTTTTTGCCTCCATATCTGAGTTTTTGACCTAACCTGTAATTCCTAAATGTGTCCTTTGATCTGCTAGGAGATTTGACTTGAGCAGTTGAAAATCCCCAAGCTTGAAGGAATGGAAAAGCTTCTTTCTCCTTTACCCCAGTTAAAGTTGGAACAGATAATGTAAAGTAAAAGCAAATCCATAAAACTGTATTGAAGATAATTACAAAGCATAGTCCATTTGTGAATAACTTTAATTAAGCTACAGATAGGGGATACTGTCCACAAGCATTAAAGTATCTTTTCCTATTCCGAGTGTTTATCTGGGGAGCCTTGCTCGGAAGAAGAAACCACTTTCGCTGCAGTATTACACTTCTCCCTTCCCCACTTCTTTTTCCACTCTCAATCCCTTTGCCGCAGCGCGCAGTTTCAAAAGAGTCTCCAGTGACCATTTACCTCTCTTTCCCATTTGAAAGTTGATGTATTCAGAGGAAGTCACTAGACTGATCACTCTCATTTTTGTCCATGTTCTGTATTAGGGGAAAACCAAAAGGGAAGTGCAAACTCCACAGACATTTAAGTCTATTCAACTGCTATTCCAAAACTACCTTAATGCTGTATACTACTGGTAGAATTGAGTCCAATAACAGACATTGCTTCTGAAAAGCAGAATGGCAGTCTGAGGTCTATTTTGTCTCCTTATTATCAATGAATGTGCCATTCTCTATAACAACTAGGAAAGATGAATACCTATTTCCAGAAGTATACAATATAATGGCTGAGATGTTTGAGTGATTGAGATCACTGATCAAGGTCCATTAGCTTCCTAGCAAACTCTAAAACAGTGATTGGCAGTAAATACAGTAGCAGGCTTGAAACTTGATAGAATAGGACACAGGCCAAGCACAGGCAGTCATACAAGACCTGAATCGGAGAGCTGGGTCAAGGTCAAAGTTTGCTTCCCAGTCTGGCACACACAATGTGAAAGAATCCAAAGACAATCTATTTTCTCCTAGAAATTTTTATTTTGTCTTAGGAGAGGATGAGTTCAGCCTAGAAACATAACACATTCAGTTTTATCTGCTTTCAGATATTACTTTAATTCAACATAGTCTCCATGTTTTGTTAAACAAAATTTAGCTAGAAATATAGCAAGTCATTCTTTAAAATATAATAGGTTTACAAGATCTTCTAAAGTGGCCTCTGTAAATTATTTGCTTTCTGTCAATTTTTCAATAAAAACCATGTGTTTTATGAGTATTTTAAGGGAATTAGAGAAGGAAGACATAGATGGAATTCCAGGCTCTTGGCTTCAGCCTGGCCCATTCCTGAAAATTGGGGGTTTTTTGGGAGTGAACCAATGGATGGTTCACTCTGTCTCTTTCCATCTTTCAGTCACTCTGCCTTGCAAATAAAAAATAAATATTTTAAAAATAAAAATATGTAAAATACAGAAGAATTTTAAAATATTTTTAAGAAAGAGATTTTTTTTTTTTTGACAGGCAGAGTGGACAGTGAGAGAGAGAGAGACAGAAAGAAAGGTCTTCCTTTTTGGCGTTGGTTCACCCTCCAATGGCCGCTGTGGCCGGCGCCTTGCGGCCGGTGCACCGCGCTGATCCGAAGCCAGGAGCCAGGTGCTTCTCCTGGTCTCCCATGCGGGTGCAGGGCCCAAGCACTTGGGCCATCCTCCACTGCACTCCCGGGCCATAGCAGAGAGCTGGCCTGGAAGAGGGGCAACTGGGACAGAATCCGGCGCCCCCACTGGGACTAGAACCCAGTGTGCTGGCACCACAAGGCAGAGGATTAGCCTATTGAGCCACGGCACCGGCAAGAAAGGGATTTTAGTCTCATCTTTTTTGATACATTTACCATTGTTCTACTCTTCCTGTTATTTTTTAAAAAGATGTATTTATTTGTTTGAAAGGCGGTTACAGATAAAGAGGGAGAGACAGATATCAGCCACCATTGGTTGATGCCCCACATGGTTCGAATGGCAAAGGTTGTGCCAGGCCAAAGCCAGGTGCCTGGAAGTTCATCCTAGTCTCCCGGGTGGGTAGCAGGGACCTAAGATCTTGGGCCATCTTCTGCCAATTTCCCAGTCATTAAGCAGAGAGCTATATCAGAAGTAGAACAGCCGGGACTCGAACCAGCGCCCATATGCCAGCATCACAGGTAGCAGTTTAACCATCTATGCCTTAACACCAGGGCCCTCTTCCCTGGTATCTCATCAGTAAATGTTCTCTTGCAGAGGAAACTTTTCCAGTTAAAAAATGCTCAGAGTTTCCAATCTAGGGTTACTTTTTCTTTGGTTCTTCCAACTTTGATGTCCCTAATGAGTCCTAGACCAAATTATTATCTCAAACTCTTGCCTTTTTTTTCTTTAAAAAAAAAATTAAGCTCTGGATACCATTTACTAAGTTAATGAATCTGCAGGCTCCCCATTTCCTCATTTCTTTTTTTTTTTTTTTTTTTTTTTTTTTTTTTTTTTTTTTTGACAGGCAGAGTGGACAGTGAGAGAGAGAGACAGAGAGAAAGGTCTTCCTTTGCCGTTGGTTCACCCTCCAATGGCCGCCGCGGCCAGCGCGCTGCGGCCGGCACACCGCGCTGATCCGATGGCAGGAGCCAGGAGCCAGGTGCTTTTCCTGGTCTCCCATGGGGTGCAGGGCCCAAGCACCTGGGCCATCCTCCACTGCACTCCCTGGCCACAGCAGAGGGCTGGCCTGGAAGAGGGGCAACCGGGACAGAATCCGGCGCCCCGACCGGGACTAGAACCCGGTGTGCCGGCGCCGCTAGGCGGAGGATTAGCCTAGTGAGCCGCGGCGCCGGCCTCCTCATTTCTTTTCTTACTGCAAGAAATGTGATTCTCTTTTTTAATGTTGTTTGGTTTCTCAGTAAGTTTCTCTTTCACTTTTTATGCCATATTAGATGAACTTGTTTATTTTATAACTTAAGTTGCCCCTTACAGAGCAAGACTTTTTACTAGATCTGACTCTTAATAATTTCCTTAATTTCTTTACATAGTCTTAAGATTTTCTTCATATCAAACACCAAACATTGACTTCTTAAGCTAAACAGAAGTAAGATACTATGGGAAAGGTCCTTGGGCATCTCATAGAATTGAAGGAATAATTGAACAATGAAAACACAGTGTGTCAGGGTGGGTACTGGCCTAGCAACTAAAGTGAAATCAAGATGCCTGTCACATGCTGGTGTACCCACATTGAATCCCAGCTCTGCTCTGGATTCCAGCCTCCTGGTGAGAGGCAGTGATGACTGCTGCCACCCACCCACCCACAGGGAGGACCTGGATTGAGTTCCCAGACAGCTCCTAGCATTAGCCTGGCCACTGTCCAGCCTCAACTACTGCAGACATTTGAAGAATGAACCAGAAGATATGAGCTCATTCTCTCCTTCTAGTTCTCCTTTTTCTTCTCTCTCTCCCTTTCCCTCTCAAATGATAAAAAGAAAGAAAGAAAAAAAGAAATACTGAGTTAAGGAATCAAGGCAGATTTCATCAGAGTTCATGGACCTTTTCTCAATTACCATTCTCAGATCAAACAGAAAAATGAGGGGCCGGTGCTGTGGCGCAGCTGGTTAATGCCCTGGTCTGAAGCGCCGGCATCCCATATGGGCGCCGGTTTGAGACCTGGCTGCTCCACTTCCTATCCAGCTCTCTGCTATGGCCTGGGAAAGCAGTAGAAGATGGCCCAAGTCCTTGAGCCCCTGCACCCACGTAGGAGACCTGAAAGAAGCTGCTGGCTCCCGGCTTCGGATCGGCACAGCTCTGGCCATTGCGGCCAACTGGGGGAGTAAACCATTGGATGGAAGATCTCTCTCTCTCTCTCTGCCTCTCCTCTCTTTGTGTAACTCTGTCTTTCAAATAAATAAATAAATCTTAAAAAAAAAAAAAAAAAGAAAAACGAGTTACAATGCAACTGAAAAAATATATTGATAAGGGAAAAATAGGCTAGAAATAGAATATGCAATACAATCACCATTTTGAAAATGAAATAAGGCAAATTGCTAGCATGAGGGGACAATATATAGAATCATGATGTTCTTCATTGTATTTAGCTCTTCCCAAACAGATATGTATTACTTGTATAATTTTATAAGTTTGAAAGCAAAACACCTCTGTGTCGTGGGGTTATGAATCAGTGACCTCTTTAAACACATCATTCATCATAACCGTCCATAAGTGTTCATTAACTTCTGGCCGGTGGCCCAGTACTTCTTCCACAGAGAGGAACACTTCTTCTGCACGTTGCTCTGCAAAGTGCTATTTCTCCACAGCTTTCCAAGGTCTCAGCTCTGAATAAAGTTCACTGCCCCAGGGAAATCTCCGTCTCTTCTCTCTGCTCTCCGTCCTGCCGCAGAGAGAACTGACTCTTCGGCCTCTGCATTTCCCTCTGCCATCGGGCTGACCTTTCTGTGTCATTCCCTCTGGAACTCAGTTCTAGAGAACTCCATTCTTTCCCTAACACTGTTTAGTGGGATCTCAAGAACACTGGGTGTTATTGCCTTTCATGGGACAGGAAATGGAATTATGACTGCCTCAACAGGGAAATAAAACTTTACAGTGGGCAATATTGGTTATGGAACAGCACAAAAAAAAAAAAAAAGCAGCAGCAGTGTATTTTGGATGCAAGTCAAATAGATGATGCCAGGGATAAAATATTCTCAGTCCATTCCAAGGGAAAAAGGCGGAATGTAAACATATATGCAAGATAATTCCATTTGTTAGAATGTACTATTATCTTTAATTTATGTTACCAAAATATTTGTTTTCATGTCGCTAATCAGAGTTTCCTAGCTGAGTTTTTTTTTCCCTTAAATAAACTTGTGCTGTTTTAAACATTAAAGAGGTAAAATGATAACTGCAGGTGGGTTCCATATTGGCAGGAAGAGACTGCATACATCCAAACACCCTGCTGTATCTTTCTACTTTACCAGCCAAGATTTCAGAAAGAGTGGAGGGGAGGTAGCTGCACCGAGTAGTAGCAGATGCAGCCCACCTTGGCCTGGCTTTTTCCCCATCCCTGGGCTCCCTACAGGGTCTGCAGCTGCCTGCAACACTTGCGGGCCAGATAGAATCCTGGCAGAACTGGAGAAAATCTAAAAAGAGTTAGATTCTTGCTGCCATACTTCATGGGACTGTGAGCATTTTGGTCCTAGGACATGATTCAGAAATTCTTTTCCTCCAGTTGCACCACAGTAGCTTGCCGGAGTTCATTGTGGTTATTATAAATGCAAATAGTATCTTTAAACCTGCCATCATTCTAGCCCATCGAAGTATTCCATCAACCTCCGAGTATGAACACCATCATGCGCTATTTAAGTCAAGGCTGGAGACCAATGACTCTGCCATGTGCCCCTCCACAAAACATGTTCTTGCCTTAGGTTTTTTGTTTTTGGATGGTTTTTTGAGGGGTGGGGTGGGGAGGGGGTGTTATACTTTAGGTAATCTGCACTCTCCACAATGAAAGCCCAGGATTTTCTTTATCTACCATGCTATCTGCCATGACTCTTTTTTCTAGTGTTATTCCTCTGTAGTGTTCATGACCCTTTTCAGAGGCTCCAGCTGGGTTTTTAAATACAGCCCCTTAAAGACAGAGCAGCCCTTGCTCTACCACATATACAGCTGGCGATGCTTTGCTTTCACCTGAGGATAAGCTGACGGCGCTTATTGCGAGCAAGAGGCGAAAGTATGGCTGCCTGTGAGGTCATAAAGAAGTACTGAGCTAATTACTAATGCTTAGAGAAGCTCCTGTTACTGTAACAGTGCTCTTCAAAAGTAATGCTCACGAAAGCGTGCTTGCAGCTTCTTATCTTGAAAAGGATCTGGAAATGAACAGTATAATCTCCTTTATGTAAAAACGCATAGGTATTCATTTATCTCTATGTGAGCCTGGAGATGAAAATGTGGAATCTTTTCCTTACCCATTGAACGTTTCATGGCTCAAAATCCCATAACCAAAGGAAGATTAATAAAAGCATGCAAATTTGTTTAATGTAAGTTTTATGTGACACAGGAGGCTCTAGAACTGAAGACTTAAGTAAGTGGAGAAATCTGTATACTTTGATGTACAGTCAGGCTAAGTACCAGTGGAAGACAAAAGGTTATGACCTAACGGTAATAGACGGGGGGAAACCTAGCGAGGTCTGTTTGTTCAGCTCCTTCTTGCCATCCCTGTGTGACTTTGCTTCCCTCCAAATACAGGACAGGACACCTGTCACATGAGTATCTTCGGGGTGGGGGCAGGCAGAAGGTGCCACAGTGACCTTGCTGGGTTTTATGACCCGCAAGGCAGGATGGGTGAGGAAAAAGTGACAGTGACCTTCCTGCTTCTGATGCTTTCTCAAATGCCAAGGTGCTGTACATAGAGGTAGCATGCACTAAACCACATCATGATGAAACAGCAAAGAAATATTATCTTTTTGCCAGATTGTTTCCTATGTTTTCTTAAATATTTTCATATTCCTCCTGACACTTCAAAAGCCTATAAATGAGGCCTGTGCTGTGGCTTAGCAGGTAAAGCTGCCACCTGCAGTGCCAGCATCCCATATGGGCACCAGTTCAAGTCCCAGCTGCTCCACTTCCTATCCAGCTCTCTGTTATGGCTTGAGAAAGCAGTGGAAGATGGCCCAAGGACTTGGGCCCTTGCACCCGCATGGGAGACCCAGAAGCTCCTGGCTCCTGGCTTTGGATCAGCCCAGCTCCGGTAGTTGCAGCCATTTGGGGAGTGAACCAGCAGATGGAAGACCTCTCTCTCTCTCTTTCAAATAAATAAATATCCTCCCCCCCCCCCAAAAAAAAAAAAAAGCCTACAAGTGCCTCCTGGGGACTGCCTTAGTTGTGGTGGCTGCAGCCATGACCCAAAAAAAGGTTAATTCCCAGGGCCCAGAGGCCCAGGGGGAGGCGTGCTGTGGGGAGCACGCTTACCTCAAACCACTGACCGACCTGATTCCCAGCGCACAGCCTCAGGCTTCGGGACACTGCACCAAAGCTCTACAAGTGCATCAAGAAAGCCGTGAAGCAGAAGCAGATTCGACGCGGGGTGAAGGCTGTTCAGAAGTTTGTGAACAAGGGCGAGAAAGGGATTATGATTTTGGCAGAAGACACATTGCCCATTGAGGTATATATATATACTACCACATCCCGGTTATGTGCGAAGACCGGAATCTGCCCTGTCTGTATTCCCTCTAAAATGGACCAACAGTGCAGCTGCAGGAGCCAAGCGCCCCACCTGTGTGATAATGGCCAAGCTGGGAGAGGAATATCAGGAGGGCCCTAAGAAGTGCGTGGAGGAGGTGGAAGCCCCGCCAACACCCCAGTGAAGGACTTCCGGGCCCCTGCTTGGGAAGCTGCTGGGGTGAGGCTAGGCCGGCCTCCACCTTCTGTTGCCCACACACGTAGTATCTCACCCCGCTTGCCCGAGAAACATAATCTTCCCAAAGAGCTACCTCAGCTGTCTGGAAGGTAGAGCAGGTGCCCTCTCCATCAGAGCTGGTTGAGTACGGAGCTCGGATGCAGACAGTTCCAGGAGCATGGGCTAGGGGAAGTAAATACTGCTAAGACTACAAAATAAATAGCCTTAAAAGCTTAACTCACTCCTTTGAAAGTGGACTTGATATCAACTCTGCTATTAATGGGCATTGGTTATTAACAAATAACTATTAAACATATGCCTATCTTCACAGGTTTTAGAAATTGCCCTTTCTCTCAGAAAATGAGCACTATTACCTATGAGCAGGCTCTGTGGGGAACAGGGGAAGGAATGAAGAATGACTCTTCGCTATGGACTCCTTTAAATGTCTTGCTTTTCGTCACTTTAAGCAATTCCCTGGGCTTTGGTAACCTTTACTAAAAGCAGAAAGCCCCGTTCTCCTGCTTGTTTCTCTCCCAACAGCAATGTCTACTTCCCACCCCCTTTCCCAAGTGTTCTAATTCTGTATTGATTGGCTTTTCATAGCTTTCACCTGCCCCTCTAGTGGCCCCATACTTTTTTAAATTTCTATTTCTTTTCATTTAACTTGGGGGAATGGGGAGAGATGGATTCATCTTCTCTCTGCTTGTTCATTTCCCAAATACCTGCAACAGCCAGGGCTGGACTAGGCCAAAGGCAGGATCTCAAAACCAGTCCAAGTCTCCCACATGGATAACTGTTACCTGCTGCCTCCCGGGGTGTGCACTACCAAGATTGGAAGTTGAGAAGCCAAGACTCAAACCAGGCACTCGGATATAGGGTGTGTGCACTCTAAGTAGCAACCTAATTGCTATTCTAAGCCCCCGCTCCCCAGCCCCGCCCCCATTTATTCTCTTACAGTGCAGAATCAGTGTTCTTTACTGGCTGCTGAAGGCACAAAATGGCGCTGACTAACCTGAGAAATGAAGAGGAAGTGTGCCTGCCTACACTAAGCAGTGCAGTTGGAATTCCAAGTAAGAAGAAGCAGGAGAGATTGCCAAATGGATAGTGCATGTCCCAAAACCCATGCTACTGAATAGTCATTCTTGGAGAAAAAGCCAGGACACAAATAGTAAGAGTTTTTCATCTCATTTTCACACCTTTTAAAGCAAGGATAAAAAAAAAATGATGGCTTTGTCCTTTTGATTTGCCTTCTAATTTTTCTCAGATGAACATGTATTATGGATGATTTTCAATTTTTAGTAGCAAACACACATCTTACCTCTAAAACAGCACACAACACATATGGAAATAATCATAATCAGAAATAAGTTGTCTGTTGACAGACCATCACCAACAAGCGTCCGTTAACCTGAGGTGCTGACATGGCCACAGAGCTTGGCCGTTAATGGCAGTGAGGCCTAGGCATTCCTCACCGTAAGCTCCTTCTCGAGGAGAGAACCTCCACTTTGACTATGACCTTGTCTAAACAAGATAAGAGTCGGAGAACTCAGAGGGCTTCCATAGCCTTGGAAACTCATGACTGGAGCATAGGGAGACTACTGATGCCATAGACAGGAGTGTCAATTGGTAAAGTCAACAACAGGAGTCACTGTGCACTTACTCCTCATGTAGGATCTCTGTCCTTAATGTGCTGTGTATTGAGATTTAATGCTATAACGAGTACTCAAACAATATATTTCACTTTGTGTTTCTATGGGGGTGCAAACTGTTGAAATCTTTACTTAATGCATACTAAACTGATCCTCTGTAAAAAAAAAAAAAAAAAAAAAAAAAAAAAAGAAAAGAAATTATCAACTCCCAACTTGACTCTCACTGGGATTAAACATGACAATAGGTCTGATCTGATTTCATCATCATTTAAAAAAAATCATCTATTATTTTTCACTTTATGTTTCTGTGTGGGAGCAAACTGTTAAAATCCTTACTTAATGTATACTAAGCTGATCTTCTGTATATTAAGATAATCGAAAATGAATCTTGATGTGAATGGAAGGGGAGAGGGAGTGGGAAAGGGGAGGGTAGTGGGTGGGAGGGACGGTATGTGGGGGAAGCCATTGTAATCCATAAATCGTATTTTGGAAATTTATATTCATTAAATAAAAGTTAAAAAAAAAGAAAATATCAAAAAAAAAGCTCCTTCTCTTCATTTCCTGTTCTTCAGCTTTTGAAATTCCCAGCTTCCAAAATCCTCTTACCACAGTGAAACTCCAGACTTCCTTTTTGTCTCTTTTTCCTATAGCAAAACCAAACTCTCTCATTTTGGTCTCCCACTTCCTCTGAGTTTCCCCTGCCATTTCCAGACAGGTGCATGTTATTTCCAAATGTCAGCCTCCCCTATTAGGTTAACTGCAGTGCTCTCTCCTCAGATACGTTGCACACTGAGCATAGGATGCACTTAATGGAAGTGCCTACTCTGTTCTAGAAAAAGTTCTCCCTATCTCTCTCCCTTGTTCTCTCCTTTATGGAAAAGAAAGTCTTAAAATGATTACGTTTTGTAACAGTGAATATAAGGAAGAAACATTAACATGTTTGTAGATAATGCTAAACGATGCCATTGAAATATATTCAGGTTTCACTGAATAGAAAATCGACAGAACACAAAATGTACTGTACGATTTCATGTTTTGAAGAAAAATGTTTAGCAACAGTGCTATTTGTAATTTATATGGAAAAAAAACTTAAAACTATCTTCTTCATGCCTATCAGTGTCTTCCTAAATTCTTAAATCAATTTTAATTGTAAAAATTTTATAATTTTCAATATTTCAAAGGAAAGACTGTTACCTGCAGCATTGCAGATTACCACATGAAGGAGGGGGCCACACAGTCTCCTAGGCTTACTAAATGCTCCATGTTATGTAGCCAAGAATTAAAAACTTGATAGTAGCCGGGTGGCCACAGCAAGCTGGGACAAATGCTGTGTTTTCTGGCTGGGCTTTTTGTGAGACCTGGCTTCTCCACAGGGCTGCTGATCAGTCTGACCAGCACTGACAACTCTTGTTACGCCACTGCCCTTTCACAAGCAGGCTTAAAACACCATTCACACTAAAAACTAATAATTCATGCATTTTAAAAATTGACTATTTTTCAAGCAGGTTTAGGCTTGCAGAAAAATTGAATGGAAAATAGACTTCCTGAATCCATGTGTTTTTGTTTAAAGAAATATTCAAGGAGCAGGTGCTGTGGCATAGTAGGCTAAGCCTCCACCTGTGGCGCCAGCATCCCACATGGGCACTGATTTGAGTCCCAGCTGCTCCTCTTCTGATCTAGCTCTCTACAATGACCTGGGAAAGCAGTAAGAGGATGATTCAAGTGCTTGGACCTCTGCACTGATGTGGGAGACCCAGAAGAAGCTCCTTGCTCCTGGCTTCTGATCAGCTCAGCTCCAGCCACTGCAGCCATCTGGGGAGTGAACCAGTGAATGGCAGACCTTTCTCTCTGTTTCTCCCTTTCTCTGTCTGTAACTGCTTCTCAAATAAATAAATAAGATCTTTAAGAATAAAAAAGAAATATTCCGGGACTGGCGTATGTGGTATAGTGGGTAAAGCCGCTGCCTGCAGTGCCGGCATCCCATGTGGGTGCCGGTTCGAGTCCCAGCTGCTCAACTTCCAATCCAGCTCTCTGCTATGGCCTGGGAAAGCAGTAGAGAATGGCCCAAGTCCTTGGGCCCCTGCAACCGCATGGGAGACCCGGAAGAAGCTCCTGGCTACTAGCTTTGGATCGGTGCAGCTCTGGCCAATTGGGGAGTGAACCAACGGATGTAAGACTCTCTCTCTCTCTACTTCTCCTTCTCTCTGTGTAGCTCTGACTTTCAAATAAGTAAATAAATCTTTAAAAAAAAAAAGAAATATTCAAACACATCATATTCTCAAAGAGAGTTGAAAAATAGGCGATCAAATAAAACTGCGTACCCAAATGTGCACAGTAGCATTATTCATCATAGTCAAAGGATAGAACCAACCCAAATGTCCATCAATGATGAATGGATAAGCAAAATGGGATGCATCAGTATGTTATTAAGACATGAAAGAATGAAGTAGTGACACATGCTGTAGCATGCATGAACCTTTAAACATAAAGTGTAGTGAAATAAACTTGTTACGAGAGGTCATTTAGTGTATGATTGTGTTTATAGGACATGTTCGGATCTGGTCTATCTATATAGTGCTGTTTCCAGCATTAGGAAAAAAAGGAATGAGGAGTGACTGCTAGTGGGTATGGGGATTCTTTTGCGAAGATAAAAAATGTTCCAAAATTAGATAGTGGCGATAGCTGCACAGCCTTGTGAATGTACTAAAAACCACTGAAATGTATACTTTAAAAAATCATATTTTCTGGGTGGGCATTTGGCATAATGGTTAAGATACCAGTTAAGACACTCTTGTCCCAAACCTGAGTTCCTGAGTTCAACACCTGACTCTGACTCTTAACTCCAGTTTCTCCTAATGCACACCCTGGCAGGTGCAGTGATGAGTCAAGTAATTGAGTTCCTGCTACTCATATGGGAGACCTGGATTATGTTCCTAAGTCCCAGCATTAGCCCCTGCCCAGCCAAGGAGCAATGCAGATGTTTAGGGCCTGAACCAGCAGATGGGAGTGCTCTTTTTCTCTCTTCCTACCTCTCTCTCTCCATAATATTTGTGGGGAGCAACCGAGACTAGACTAAATTACTGGAACTAAGACTAATTCTATGCATCTGATCTCCCACCATATTGCGCTGAGAAGGAATAAACAACTTCCACACAGCTGCCTCACCAATTCAACTAACAAGCTGCAGGAGCTGATCCTGCTCCTGATTGGAGGAGAGCAGCATGCTCAGCGTGTGGGCGGCAGAGTTGGGATGGTGGAAGAGGACTATAAAGGAGGAGAGAGACAACATGCACCAGGAACATCTGAAGAACACCTGAGCAACCCCTGAAAGAGCCAGCCGGCAGTGTGCCGCTTGCTCCTCCGTGGAAGCGGGGAAAGCAGCGGGGGTGCCGCCCCTCCGCGGAGGTGGGGGGGAGAGGCAGCAAACCTGGGACGGCGTCATTCCTCTGCAAGTGGGGGGGCCAGCAGCAAACCCGGGAAGGGCCGGGGAAAAAGAACAGCGCAGGGTCCGGTGTCATTCCTCCGCGAGTGGGGGAGCGACAATATTTTTTAAAGATTTATTTATTTATTCTAAAGGCAGAGTTACAGAGAGAAATACAGAGAGAGATATCTTCCATCTGCTAGTTCAATCCCCAAATGGCTACAACAGCTGGAGCTGGGCCAAGCTGAAGCCAGGAGCCAGGAGCTTCTTCTGGATCTCCCACAGGGGTGCAGGAGCCCAAGGACTTGGGCCATCGTCCACTGCTTTCCCAGTTGCTTCAGCAGAGAGTTGGATTGGAAGTGGAGCAGTTGGGACTCAAACTGGCACCCATATGAGATGCCTGTGCCACATGTAGTGTGCCACTACATCATAGTGCTGGCCCCCAAAATTATTTTTTTAAATCACCTTCTCTACATATTGAATCAAAATACCTCCCACCATTGAAGTCATGTCCTCACTAGTGTTGCAAGGAGAAAACAAAGTCTGTGCTCTGATGTCCTTGTGGAAATTTTCTCCTCCAGCTCTACAATGTCCTACATAATACAGCTCGATCTGGGGCAGCCCCGTCTCTGAGTTAATACATTTAAACCAGAGTGTCCTAATTTTGAGTGGTCTGGGTTTTGATTAGGACCACAGTCACACGTGAATTGAAATCCAAATAATGTCTTTGAATGAATAAACAATTGCGAGTAGCTTCTTTTCCTCTCCTGAGAGTTCCCTAGAGGTGAAGAGATGCCCCTTCCTGGCCTCTCTGTGCCTGGGCCAGGTGCTCCGGGAGAGAGGAGGACAACTTACTGAGCTGTCCTCCATATGTCATCCTCAGTTGGCCCTTGAGATTCTGCTACTTTTCTGTGTACTTCTCCTGAATTTCCCTCTTCAGGGGGGCACATTCCGTCCTGTATCATAGGAAGAACATTGTTTGCTGGGTCCTGGAGGCATAATAAATTGTAGAGAGCAGAAAGAGAATTACCAATTTGATGTTGAAAAAAAAAAAAGGTAGTTGATTAATCTTGCTTAGAGCAGAGGATACAAGAGAGGCATTCGTTAATAGAGCACTTCTAAAATCATGCCACAAAAAAAAGATGGCTGTCAAAAAGGGAAATAACAAGACACAACACATTATGCACAGTGTGATCCTACTGTTATGCAAAAGATACCTATTTCTAATTAGTGCCATAGTGAATGATTTTGTATGGTTTCTTCTCTAAATTGAATATACATGTCATAGGTAATTTAAAAAATTCTACTTCATGGAGGATGGCCCAAGTCCTTGGGCCCTGCACCCGCATGGGAGACCAGGAGAAGCACCTGGCTCCTGGCTTTGGATCAGCGCAGTGTGCCAGAGGCAGTGCGCCGGCCGCAGCGGCCATTGTGGGGTGAACCAACAGAAAAGGAAGACCTTTCTCTCTGTCTCTCTCTCACACAGTCCACTCTGCCTGTCAAAAAAAAAAAAAAATTCTACTGCAAAATGGTATCAGCAACAATTCCCAGATATTTATAATGGTTACAAATAAATGACTCTAATCCAATCATCCTAGACCACCGTTTATCAACCTTGGAGTGAGTGTACAATCCTTCCTAGGTATCTGAAGGCAGCAGGGAGGAACAAAAGGAGGGAGGAATGGCAAGAAAGTAGGAGAGGTAGGCTCAGCCCTCCCAAAGATCACATTCTGAGAAACTGGTGCCATATATTGGAGGCAGGGCCTGATGTTTTACCAGACTGTCTGCTGTGTGCCCTTTGATTCAGACACTGTTTTATTGAGCAACTTTTATTGAATGGCCACCTGTAAGGATAAAAAGCCAAAGAGGCTATTGGCACCTTGAAGCTTTTCATCTTTCTCCCACTTTTCATGCCAGAGCAAGGCATGCTTATTCTTTGGGGGATCATCTTGCTGTGTACATACATGCTGGCATTTCTTCTCCATAACTCTTCCTCAGAAAGCCTGACCAGCCAGCAAAATCTTGACATGTTTCAAGAAGTAAAGGATTCTGGTGCAGAAACAAGATAGGAAGGAAAACAAAATCTTTAAGATATGTGTCCTGAACATGCCCAGTTCCTCCTCTGCATTCACTTGTGGGAACACGTGAGAGGACGAGCATATGGAAAACACGTTCTACTCATGTGTGCTAAAGTTCCTCCCAGCTGCTTCGGCAACCTCTGGAACATGAGGCTAATCCTACATTTGTTTGGCAATAGATATGCCAAGGTAGCCCCTTCTGGCCTCCTCCTCTGCCCAGAAGATTCTTGGAGTAACTTAATATTGCATTTATCACTGGTATCGTCTAAGGAAACTCCAGGCTATAGAAAATATGTCTTTGGGCCACTTCAGTATAAATTTGACTTTTAAAACGACACTAAGGAAGTTTTAACATTAGAGGGAATTCATGAACTGAAAATTTATGTAAGACAAGTAATTTCTCAACTGTATAAATTAGTTTGAGCTGAATTGTGTAAGAAGCTTGCTCGAAGTGTGGTTCACCTAGGGCTGAAACAGCAGAGGAGCAATCGCAGAAAGCTATGTGAACCTGCACATGATCATCTCACAGAACTGCACCGAGGCAAGCTATGGGATGCAGAACCAATGAGTGATCAGGGTGATACTCTTTCAATGTAACATACTCTTAGAATGCAATCCGCATCTGCGAAGGAGTGGCTGTACTGTAGGCGTTTAGTATATATGCATTTTAACTGCTTGCAGGACAAAACGGTGGAAACTGAAAATGGCAGGGGGTCAATTATTCATTTCTTTCCCTCCCGCTCTTTCGTAACATAAAATGGTACTCTCAAAGTGACAGTTTCCCACATAGATTTAATTCATAGATAGTCAGCAATGTACACATACATAGAAAACCTCTAACCTAAATTGTCGCTTTACTCACGGTATTTAATTTCCTTATTCCTCTAAAAAATAATATAGATGTTTGTAACCAGAAGAAAAAACCACTTCTAAGCTGAAAGCCTAAATATGCAAACTTCTGACATAAAAAAAATTCAAGACCCTTCCAGGCTAGTATTGTTTCTAGAATAATATATCACACAAGTTTCTTATTATGTTAGGTTCTAAAAAGCATCTACATTAAGATTAATGTGAACCTGAGTTGAACTAATTATATAAGCTTATGACTATCATTTATGAAAATGACTAAAATATAACTATATTTTGATCAAGCCCACATACGAAAGTGTTGGTGCAAGACCACTAACCATGAACTGTAAAACAGGTGACCAATAAGAAGTTTTATGCTCCTTAGCTAACCACCTATCTCTGGCTTATAAAGGAGTTGAGAGTGGAGTGTGAGGTGAGAACACATTTTAAGAAAACTCTCACCTAACCATGGAAGGAATGGGGTACTCCTTCTTTCCTTGAAGCACAGGAAAGAATGCCCTCTGGGACTAAACAGGTGTATTATTCCACAATTTAGCGGATATGTTGTATAGGTATCTTATTAATGACTACGGAATGTCAAGAGTGAAATCTTGATTGGATTTACTTATAAGTGGGAAACTTGTGGAAATACTTGAGCAAGTGAACTCCCACGTATGATCAAAGGTGCATAGATTCCCTATGGATCATGTGAAAGAATGAAAGTGCGATTATATTTCTTCAGGATGGCATCCTACTAGTGCTCTACTTCAGCAAGCTCATTCATATAGGTACATATATTCCTTCAACCACCAGGTCACTTCTGATGCCCCCTTGCTTTGGGAATCTGTCACAAATAATCAGTGGTTCAGCTTTCCTCTAACTGTTGGTGGACTGACTCTCTGCAGTTGAATTTTATATTGAATTGGATTAGGGGACAGCGATTCTGCCCCCTCTTTGAAGGGAAGAACACATTGCTCTTGTTTTCCTTAACCACTGTATGTCAAGAATGGACATAGCTGAGCAACTACAGAATCCTGTTTTCCTTGATGCAGCTCTAATGGAACCCAGTCCTTCTTCGTCTCCTTACACTGAAGTGGCTGACTGCCACATTCTCTAGGGTTTGCCTGATGATAAGCTATGACACTGTGAAATTGTGCTGATTATTGAATCTGTCTTGAAAGGTGTCTGATTAAGAACTGTTTCTGTTACTGCTTCTGAGATGGAAACAACCACGTGCTCCTCCCTGTTTGAGTTCTCCAGACTTTGACAGCTTTTCAGAAAAATACCAGCTGTTCTTTCCTACAGTAAGAACTGATTCCTCTTTGGTTTCCCATGCATATCCCCTTGGCATTTTCCCAGTATTAAGCGTTTCTTTTCTCACTTCTATTTGCCCCCTTTTCTACCATATATGGAATTAACACTTTTCCATATGGAAGTGTCATCTTCTCTTTCTCCCTTTCTCATTGTTTTGTATCATGAAGCAAGCCATAAATGACTCTTTATCTTAGGGAATAAAGAGACTATATCAGCAGGTTACAGAGTATTCAGCAGAATTAGAAAGGATTTGAAACGCCAGGGCTCAGGAATGGAAAGAATCCGGGCTGCTCTGCAACCTCAGCAGTGTCTGTTGACAATGTCTACCTAAGCTCCACCTAGTTTACAGTGGGAGGTAGTAATTTTATGTACAGAGCATTTCATCACAATGGTATTTGCAACTGAAAAAAAGAAAATGAAAAGCCCAAAACACAAAAATAAAAGTAACTTCTACTGGTTAAGTACATTATTGTAAATATGCACAATGAAATACTTTTTGGCCATTTCAAATGACATTTTTGAAAATAGAGGGCCCGCACTGTGGCGTAGTAGGTTAAGTCTCTGCCTCCAGCACTGCCATCCCACATGGGCACCAGTTCATGTTCCAGCTGCTCCTCTTCCAATCCAGTTCCCTGATAATGTAGTGGCCGAGGATGGCCCAAGTCCTTGGGCCACTGCACCCATGTGGTAGACCCGGAAGAAGCTCCTGGCTCCTGGCTTCGATCAGCCCAGCTCTGGCCATTGCAGCCATTTGGTGAGAGAAGCAGTGGATGGAAGACCTCTCTCTCTGTCTCTCCCTCTTTCTGTAACTGCCTCTCAAATAAAATAAAATCTTTTAAAACAAGAAAGAAAAAATGTAGGAAATGTGCAGAGTAAAATAGAAAGGGAAAAAGCAATTTATAAAATGTATAACTGTAGACCTTTATTAATTGTAAAAATGTATGCATAAAGTACAAAACTGCTTAGAAAAAAGCTATCACTTCTTTTAAAATGAAAAAAGTAGGCATATTCATATTTACTTGATCATGCATAAAAATATATCTGGAAGCATACAAAAGACTAATAAATAATTACCTACTGAGGTTGAAGGTGTCACTGAGCAGGTTAGGTGCAGAAATGGGCAAAAGACTTCATAGTCTTTTATAATTTTAAATTCTAATTTTTTTCAGATTTTAATATTAAATGAATATGTGTGTGTATCACCAGAAAACAATACACCAAGATGGTGAGAGCAGTGGCTGTCAAGAATGAGAGGTATGAGCCGGCGCCGCGGCTCACTAGGCTAATCCTCCGCCTTGCAGCGCCGGCACACCGGGTTCTAGTCCCGGTCAGGGCGCCGGATTCTGTCCCGGTTGCCCCTCTTCCAGGCCAGCTCTCTGCTGTGGCCAGGGAGTGCAGTGGAGGATGGCCCAAGTGCTTGGGCCCTGCACCCCATGGGAGACCAGGAGAAGTACCTGGCTCCTGCCATTGGATCGGCGTGGTGCGCCGGCTGCAGCGTGCCAGCTGCGGCGGCCATTGGAGGGTGAACCAACGGCAAAAGGAAGACCTTTCTCTCTGTCTCTCTCTCTCTCACTGTCCACTCTGAAAAAAAAAGAATGAGAGGTATGAACAAATGGCATTTAGTCTTCTCTCTGCATAAATCATTAAAATTTTCTCTAATGAACACATATTCCATCTAACTTTTTTTTAAATAAAGGAAATATTTTTTTCCAAATTTTTTAACGAGTTCTTTGTCAAACAAACCCTAGTCAATACATTTCAAAGAAAGGAGCAGAAAACTATCCTTTGGGGAGTTCCAAATTAGTGTTAATAACTGTGCCACAGATGTTCCATGTTTTTCCCTTGGGAAAACCCACCAGAGCATCAGGATGGGGTAACACGACACCGCTTTCAGGAGTGTCATTCATATAGAGCTTAAGATGGTGATCCTCAAACATCAGTGTTCACCTGAGTCCCTGGCATTTTGTTGAAATGCCCAGTCCAATTCAAGGAGTCTGAGGCCTGGGATTCGGCATTTTAGACCAACTCCCAAGTGAAGCAGCCACTGTTGGCCTGCGACTGCACTTCTGAGTAGCAAGGATTCCAATGTTCCACCTGCTTCTAGTACAGCTCAGGTCCCCATCTGCATGGCAGGACTTTAGATCTCAGAGTGGTCCACGGGCCCACTCAGCTTCCAGAACGATTAGCAATATTGCATGATTTTATTTTACTTGGTTTTCCTATTTGAAAATGCAGAGGAAATTCGATTTAGATTTCAACAAATGAGGTATATCACACGAAAGAAGGGTTTCTTCTGATCCTTGAAACAGCACATTGCTTGGTCAAAATTGACTGCATTAGATAAGTAAGCACTCTGCAACGCTCCATTGTCCCATCATGGCCTACATCTTCAATAGCACTTGGGTTGAAGCAAATAAAGCTAGCCTTTCTGGAAACAAAAAGTGTTCTTCCCTCAGCCTTGTTGCCAATGAGTGAGGACCCCGGGTTCTGGTCTTAGCTCAGTTGTTTGGAGAAGTAGTACCTCGGGCAGGTTATTTCAGGCTCCTTGCATTCAGATTTCTTTTGTAAAGTGGCTGATGAGCTGGATTGGGAAGAAAAGGGCAGCTATGACAACTGATTCAGGAACTGGGCAAGCTGCAGATGTCAGCCATATTTGCACATTATCCTCAGAGCCTTGGGGAGCCAGTGAAGGCTTAAAAATAAGAGAAGAATATAACACTACACGATGGGATTAGCACAAAAGGACGAGAGAAATAATACAACACTACATGGTGGGATTAGCACAAAAGGACCTGAGGAAATCCTGCAGTTTGCCCAACAATTGACCAAATGATATTTAACCATGCACAGCTGCCAGATTTAGGGCAAATTTCAGTTACAGTTGCCATCAGAAGGGAATCATTACCAAGGCAAGGGCAGCCCACTGTTTACTCTTCAAACAAATAGCTGAGTTTAACAAACACAACCTGGATTAGAGACCATTATGGAATCTCAGTTATTGCCAAGTATTTAAATTTTTATTCATGTGCTTGAATTTATTATACAAGAATTCCCTATCTGTGAACCAAATACAGCCCGTTTATATGCTAAGGCCTCTGATCAAAGGTCTAACTGTGATTCTAATTAACTTTTCCCTCTCAAAATTAATAATAACAACCATTATTTATTATCTCTTCTGTGCTAGGTCCCTAACATGCATTGTCTCAATTTACTCTCATAGCAACTGCAATGAGATAGATATTCTAATCGTCATTGTATAAATCAGAAAACAGACTCAGTGAGGTTAATTAACTTGCGGGAGGTTGCTGGTGGCTGATCTGTCTGACTTCCTGGCTCTTAACCTCAGACTCACTTAAAACAGACACAAAGGAAAAACGAATTTGTCAGTCTGAAATCACTCAGTATCCCTCCTACAACCATCATACATGCGTAACAGATATACAGATTCAGTCTGTAACCACCTAAGAATGATAAGTTGGGTCTCACTGCGAATGACGAATGACGAATGACGTGCCACACACCCTTAGGGCACTTGTCTAAGAATGACTCTTCTCAAATATGACTTCACAGATATTTGTAGATTATCAGTTTTATACTTCCTGTTGGATACAGATAATTAAGATTTCAATGAATTTTCTAAATAAATGTTTGCTTTCATAAGTAGGTAGTAGATGTCTGTAAATTCACTTAATTTATATGTGTGCTTAATTTCAGGCTCACATGCCTATGTATGAATCTTTTTTTTTTTAATAAGGCCACAGACAAATGCATCTTTAACTATATTCCATAGGTACCACAGTGACCTCTTGTGGGAAAAGCCTGCTGAGTCGTGTCTGTGTTTCTGAGCATAGAAAGTAGTAGAAAACTACATTTTCTATTTACAAAGTGAAGGCTATCATCAGAATGCGAATTTGAAATGTTGACCACTGAAATATAGTGTGATTCTATACAAATTTATGATAAAGGCTTTCATATCAATTTCCAATATGATCAAATAATTCTGAATCATAAGTAGTCAAAACTAATAGAGCTGAGAATGGATCCTGAAAGCAACATAGCTAGAGTTTTAAACTTGTAGACTGTTAAAATAATTATTGTTGTCTCTGGTTTTAGAATGTGAATGAACCAATTCTCTCTGGGAATGATTTAATTTGCAAGCTGGTAGATAGTATTAATTTCTTTCATGATAGATAAGAATATTCCCCAAGGATAGCTTTTAAAAGCTCAAACATTCAAGACTTGTTCAATTGTTTATTGAGTCCAAAATAATCATTGATTGAGTACTCACTATGTGAAAAGCAGTATAAAAGCTTTTTCGCTTTTTCTTCAGTACGACCTACTTAGTGGAGGAGCTGGCTTGAGCATATTAATGACACTGAGGGTTGATGTCATTCACATGTAGATGGGTTTGCTTATTCTACTTCTTAGAAAGTAGCATGACATCATGAAAAAAATAATAGCCTTTTAAATGAAACAAATCTGAGTTTTTTGTTTAATTTTTATATTTTATCTATTTTCATTATATTTGAAAGGCAGACAGAACAACAGAGACAAACAGAAAGAGAGCTCCGTGCTCTGATTCTCTCTCCAAATGCCTGCAACAGCAAGTGCTGGCCAGGCCAGAACCAGGAGCTAGGAACTCAACCCATGTCTCCCACATGAGTGGCATAGATCCAAGTACTTGAACCATCACCTGCTGCTTTCCACAGTGTGCACTAGCAGGAAGCCGGATAGGAAGTGTGGTGGCCAGAACTCAAACCAGGCTGTACAAAATGGGATGTAAGTATCCCTAGTGGTGATTCAACTGCTGTGCCAAATACCATCATAAGCTGAGTTTTTCTATTTCATTCCAATTTTTTTTTTTTTTTTTTTTTTTTTTTTTTTTTTTTGACAGGCAGAGTGGACAGTGAGAGAGAGAGACAGAGAGAAAGGTCTTCCTTTGCCGTTGGTTCACCCTCCAATGGCCGCCGCGGCCGGCGCGCTGCGGCCGGCGCACCGCGCTGATCCGATGGCAGGAGCCAGGAGCCAGGTGCTTTTCCTGGTCTCCCATGGGGTGCAGGGCCCAAGCACCTGGGCCATCCTCCACTGCACTCCCTGGCCACAGCAGAGGGCTGGCCTGGAAGAGGGGCAACCGGGACAGAATCCGGCGCCCCGACCGGGACTAGAACCCGGTGTGCCGGCGCCGCTAGGCGGAGGATTAGCCTAGTGAGCCGCGGCGCCGGCCGGGTCATTCCAATTTTTCAATTTTCATTTCTATACCTTAAGCCAAGTCTTGGGTACTCAGAAATTTGTTTCATTATTCTCTATCTATAATATAGTTAATATGTGAACATATATTATGTATACCTATTAGTAATCTATTATGTATAGACTCACTATATCTTATTTTACTATTATTTCATTAATACTGTTAGATATTTTAAAAGATTTCTACTTTAATTTGGAAATACAAAGCAAATATTCCATTTTGTATTATATTTTATTTGTCTGCTAACTCAGAACAGAAATGATTACTGATTGTGAAAGTATGACTGTGGAATAAATTCATTTTATTCACATGCTTTATTATTTACTATTTTTTACCACTAGAGGGCATCTGAGGATTGAGCTAAGTATGAGTACAATGTAGTGCTATGAGTAAAACAAGCCTCTAATAAAATAAGAGTACAACAACTTCCATCAAAAAAGCTAATTGCATTTTGTTCCAAAGATATTCAACAATTACTTGATGATAGTTTTATAATGAAGTTAGTAAATATGCATACACTTCCTATTAAAATGCTAAATTAAAACACTTATTTTTCTTTTCAATACAATGCAAGAGCTAATTCTGTAATTAGAATTAAATTTGCAAATGCCAAGTATAATAATGGCAATTATGCTTCAAATTGTGTTTGCAACTGCACCTGCCTACATTTTAACAGTTGGCATGCAATTACAAACAAAGTATTGAACATGTAAGAAAGAATGCAGAATGAGTTGAGCAAGACTATGGTGTTTATTATAAATCTCCAGGATGTCATCATTTTTAGCGTAAGTCACCCAGTGACGATGTATCTAGTGCCTACTGTGCATCAGACACCATCGGTGCTCTTTTCTAGTAGAAGGGATAGACGAGCAGACAGGCAGATGTGCAGGTGGACCCTAAGAATCTGTGTGTTCACAGAGCATGCACAGCATCAGGTAGGAATCAAAACAAGAGAGCCCTGCAGCCTTTCTGAGTGATTTCCTATTCCTAGTGGGAGCCTGCCTCAGACTAAGAGATCTAGGACAGAGAACAAATGCTGACATACAAATACAGTTTCTTTTTTTTTTTTTTTTTTTTTTTTGACAGGCAGAGTGGACAGTGAGAGAGAGACAGAGAGAAAGGTCTTCTTTTTTGCTGTTGGTTCACCCTCCAATGGCTGCGGGTGCCGGCGCGCTGCACTGATCCAAAGCCAGGAGCCAGGTGCTTCTCCTGGTCTCCCATGGGGTGCAGGGCCCAAGTACTTGGGCCATCCTCTACTGCACTCCCAGGCCATAGCAGAGAGCTGGCCTGGAAGAGGGGCAACCGGGACAGAATCCGGCGCCCCGACCGGGACTAGAACCCGGTGTGCTGGCGCTGCAAGGCGGAGGATTAGCCTAGTGAGCCACGGCGCCGGCCTAAATACAGTTTCAAATCATGTTCTATCCTGTACTAACTGCAACCTAATATAAGTCTCACTTTCAAAGCTGTGGGTTCCTCTCAGTGAGGTAATAATAACAATAATAGTAATAATAATAATAATACAGCCTACCATAGAGAGTTGCTATAATGACAAAAGATAATTCCTATAATGTTCTTAAACAATTAGCCAACCTATAATACATATTCACCATCACTATTATTGTTGTTACTTTCATGTTATAACCAGTAGCCCTGGAATAAACTCCATGTTCCCAAGTTGGAGACAATCAAGGTGACACAAAATGCATTTGCTTTTATTGTGTCAAGGAATTGAGATGTGGTGGAAAGGAATGTGATGATCTTCTGGGCTGACAGGATTGATGGTTGCCCGCAAAAACTTGGCTCCAAATCTCTTGACCATTTGAACCAATAAATTTTTGTGCGTCTTTCTTTGACAACTCTCTCTCTCCCTCTTCCCTCCCCCCATTGTTGCTATCACAGAATGGCAGCATATTATGGATAAACCATTTTTCTCTCTTGAATTTGGCATTCAAGAATGAAATACATTCATTTATTCTTAAAGATTCATTTATTTTTCAGAAAGGCAGAGTTACAGAGAGAGGTAGAGACAGAGCAATGTCCCATCTGCTGATTCACTCCCCAAATGACCACAATGATGGGGACTGGGCCAAGCCAAAGCCAGGATCAAGGAGCCAGAAGCTTCTTCCAGTTCTCAAGCGTGGGTGGCAAGGGCCTAAGAACTTGGGTCATCTTATGCTGCTTGTTACACTAGCAGGGGCATGGACCAGAAGTGGAGCTGCCAGGACTCCATCTAGCACACATATGGGATACCGGCACTACAGGTGGCGCTTTAACCCACTGTGCCACAGTGCTGGCCTGGAAACACATTTATTTTAGATCTGTGTACTGGTTTGGGTGTCTGTGGCATAACATTATATTCCAATCTCATTTTCTGAAATCAGTTTATTTATTTAGAGATTGGATAAGATCCCCAATCATATTTTGTTTTTATATTCTTAATCTTTTATTATTACATTTCCTCAGAGCTGGAAAGACAACCACAAAACCAAAACCAGATGGGAAAGAAAATTAAGCCCAAAGGTCAACTAAATTTTGATTACCAACAACTATTTAGATAATAGCTTATCAATCTATGATCCAATGATGATAAGTACACATTTTTGATAAGCTATACTCTTTCAGGCCAAACTTCTCTCTCTAACATCTTAGATTCTTGTATCATGACAGAAGATGAAATAATCCAGCAAATTGAGGTGGAGAGTTTATAGCTATTTTCCTCCCAGCTTTGAAATTGTTTGTTTCGGTAGATCAGTATCATGGGTCCTCCGCCTACCCAGAGTCACAAAATAGATTCCTCCTTAAGAATCTCTCAGAGAAAAAGGACACATAGGAAGATCTGACCCTCTTTTGTCCTTGGCTGAACTATCAGGCTATATTTGGGAAGAAGCAAAAACCTGGAGTGATGTTTGCCCTTCAACTGATGTGAGGATAAGAGACTGATCTTATTTTGAATGGAAGCCAAGTGAATACCTCAAAATTATGATGTCTTTTCTCTGCCTTCTTGGTGAACAGCCTGCCAGCCCTCATTTTCTTTCCTGTTAGAAACAGAGTTCTTGACACTCCTCTCTTGATCAAATCAATTTGTTTTCAGCTGATACATTCCATGTTGATCAAACAGCTTCCCTGGGAAAATAAACTACTCACAAAGAGATCATGGGTTGAGCACAAAAGAGAAACTCTGGGTTAGGAAGAAAGAAAGAGAAAGTGTTATTTAATGGTTTATTCTGCTGTTTATTTTTTTCCATGTAAATACAACTGCAGCTAAGACTATGTCCCTGTCTCCATGTATACACTAGATTTCACAGGCAGTTTTATTTTAGTCATCTACATCAAGAATTCGTTTTTGGCAAGAGTTGAGCACACCAGCTCCTGTTGCAGACAGGCTGCAGAGAAAGCAGGCCAAGCCCTTCCTTGATGTTGACAGTGATTAAACTGAAACACCAGGCAGAGGTGCTGCACAGATGCAGGTGTTCTCTGTTCCTTTGGGGCTACACGAGAGAATCATGGAATGAGAACGACCTTGTGCCATGGCCTGGGAAGGAACAAATCGGCAGTGACAGTGTCCTGGACTGCTGCTTTGGGAGGCTTGGCTTTCTCTGTGAAATAATGAGCAGGCCAAGCTTCACTCAGAAAAAGGTAAGGTAGTAACTGTCAGCTGGCACTGCTGGGGTTTATGCTATGACTTTTTATGCCTTTAAATCTTTCTTTTACCTCCACCACTCTTTAGACATTGCTTTGGTTTTCCAGATTATCCAATCTTTTCCCACAATCAGCAGTGTATTAGTGTTCTCTAGAGAAATAAAACCAAGTATACATAAGGATATATAAAAAGGGATTTATTATGGGAATAGGCTCACACAATTATGGGGGCCAAGAAATCCCACAATATGCTCTACACAAGCTGCAGAACCAGGAAAACTTGTGCTATAATTCAGCCTGAATCCAAAGACCTAAGAACCAGGAGTAATGTGTGGAGGGGTCACTGGTTTAAATCTTGGAGTCTATGGGCCAAGAACCAGAAGCTCTGATATCTTAGGGCAGGCAATAGATGCCCCAGCTTCCGAAGAAAGAGAATTCAGCCTTTCTCCACATCGTTGTTCTATCTGGACCTTCAAATCTTTGGCTGATGTCCATCCCATTAGTGAGGGTGATCTTCCTTACTCAGTCTACCACTGTCTCCAAGATTCATCCTCCCAGACACACCCATAAATAGCATTTAATTGACTCTATGGGCATCCCTTAGTTCAATTAAGTAGAAATATAAAATGACTCATCAGAAACAGGGTCCAGATTTAGAAATTTAGGATTTTTTTCTTTATTCAAAGAATGCTTCTTCCTTAGTCTTTCTAGTTGGTTAAAATAGAAGGGAAAATAACTTCTACACTGCAATATATAATCACTCGGCCAGCACCGTG